>NC_138312.1:18332500-18815000 GCF_965601325.2 Salmo salar
GGTGGAACTGATAACTGGAGAAACAACGACGTGAGAAACTGTTCAGAAAATACTTTGAAGTTGTTAACGCATAAGTGAGTAGCTAATTTCAGATGTTTTATTGATCTTAGTAACTAGAATCAAGAACGTTAGCTAATTTGGCCAGCAGCCAGTACGGTCAGCTAGCTAGCTAGGCTTGATGGGGGGGGGGGGGGGGGTGAAAGCTAACTGGTAGCCTAGCTAGCTAACAAATAACAACATTTTAGCTAGCTAGCAGCATAGCTTGCTAGCTAGCTACGTTGTTCCAGTTCATTGTCATGAATGAAGCGTGTGGAGTAGCTACCTTTTGGTATGGTTATGTGAAATGACAATATTTTCTTGCAATAGACACAATTTTGATTCATTACTGATGCATTGACAGTTTGGAGTGGATCACAGACCAACACTACCACCACGTTGGGTCAGGACTGCGAGGGACCGCCGATGACGCCCCAACCTGCACCCATAGTCCATAACAAAACAGGGCAGGTACGGGGTATTGAGGGTGTGCAACTTTAATTTTCTGTGAAAATATATACAAATATGTTTTAGGCCAATCCTTGCTATGTTTGTATCTTTACAGAAAACATGTGTTGTGATTGGAACTCTGGATTTGCAATGCTACATTTTTCTTTTTTTACAGAAATAGCAGAGATGTGCTTTGGAAATAGCAACTTTGATTAAATCTAAAATGTTTGCCTTTCCGTGCCTTGTATAGCCTACTACTGAATATGGTGCAAATGTATGCAATATGTGAACGTCATGTGAAGAAGCAGGATAGTTTCCAGTGCCTGAACAGGTAAAATAATTTGGGCTCTAGACATTTCATAATTTGGATTTAGCCCGTTTTCGATCAGACATACGATGAGGAATATTAAATATCATGTAAGGATATCTATTGAAATGCCTTTTTTTTTTTTTATACAGATACATAAATGTTCAGGTAATGACTACATGCTCTTTCAGGAGTTATAATATTCTACAAATATGTAAGCTGGAGCAAGCGCATCAGGTGAACCTATCTCACCCCAGATATCTCCCTGGACTCATACGGTAGCAGGGAGATTTCTAAGGTCCGGATTGGATGCATGTAGAAACTGTCCCATTACAGAGAATATCCTAGCTCTGTATATGAAATAAGGAAATGCGTATCTGGAGCATGTCTACTCCTTACAGTATATCTAATAAAATGTCATATCCGGAAATGTATAGGTAAAGATATTCTCTGATATTTACCCTTTTGGCCCAGTGTAATGTTTACAAATGGTTTGGAATGCAGTCCGCATAACTCCAGTAAAGTTGAAAACACTACTCTAAATGTTTTATAATGATCTGAAATGAACTCGTTACACATGTGCTCGTGTGACTAATGAAAGCGGCACCTGATTTTCTTTAAGACAACATATTCTGAATTGAAGAAGACGTGCATTGGAAAAGTGCTATGGTTATACTACTGAGAGAGGCACTTAGCCCGACACCAGTAACCCCACTGACTACAGTAAACATCAGAAGGGACACTACTGTATGTGAAGCATAGACATAATACATCTACTATGCCACAGGTAAGACAGTGCTTAAGATAAATTGGTAACATATATCCTAATACTGGTGTTTGGTTCTTATTATTCTCTAGATCTGATAACACATTCACACTCTCTCCATGGAAGGCACACGGGCTCTTTATCTCCCATCTGGGTCAAGGAGACGTCTATGCACCAAGTGGTTATTCTACGATGACAAAAAAATACTCAAAAACACCTCCCCAAACAGAAAACACGACAGAGCATTGCAACAAGACCAACATAAACACATGCACACCCTCTCCTCCATCCTGTTTCTCCTAGCCACTGTGTGTCAGAGGTCTCATTCTCAATAATAACTTCATCCACAACCCACAGTTGTCCCAAAATAACTTGAGATGTTGAATGGCGTTTCCCCAGAAGGCAGAACAGTATTCTGCTCATGGAATCTGCTCCATTGTTTTAAAACAACCCAAAGTATAAATGACAGTTTTCCCCAGCAGTGAAAAACATAGGAGTGGACATTGCATTGTCTGAAAATAGGGCAACACAGTTCTGTCATTGTTTAGTTTTGGCTTTCAATCAAATTCAAATTCCAGTATAGCTCAAATCGATTCCCTCAAAGATAAACTATTGTGAAGAAAGGTTTTCCTCCATGTACCTCAGCCACAATGAAGTGAAGAGACAGGAGACTATAGGGACAGTGTTCTGTACAGGGCTAACACGAGCCATACAAGTTGATGTAAAGACAGATGGTCTAACGGCTGAAGAACAGAAATCTAAACCAATGGGGAATAACTGTGTGTATCTAAATTCATTGGAAATAGGACTAAAGCCATCGGTGACCAAATTAAAACAGCCATTTAACGTTCACTGCCCTCGTAAACCAACATCTAACCTCGCCTAACAACAGGTTATTCAGAGAGACTCTGCCCTGTCTCCTGAGGACCAGCCCAGGCTGATGTTTCAAACACGGACTGTCATTTAGCTAACCTAGCACTCTGTCCACCAATGCCAAACTAAGTCAGCCTGAGTGTATTTACAGACCTACTATTTCCTATCTGAAGACATAAAATATTCTTTCTGCTCAGATACTGGTTTTATAAATAACAAACTCAGCTAAATTCAGAGTTAAAATCCTCCTTACTCACCTTGAAAAACAGGTTACAGAGGTCCTTTGGAAATGTGTCAGAGGCTGGAATCAGACAATATAAAGACAACAAACCTTCTATAAGCCATCCAGCCCAGTCGTGCGAGCAGTGGCATACACCTCAACATAAAATGAGTTATAATCCAGCAAAGGCCACCTTCTGTTTGATTATGTATTACGTTCAAAGTCTATACAACATAGCTGCCAGGCAACCTGCTTATCCAAATATTGTAAAACATAATGTGTTGTAAAGACATGGACTGAGTGTGCTGTGTTCGACTGTAGCCCCATTAGCAGTAGGGATGTGATAACAAATGGACAATTTATCTTAAATGCTTAAACTGCCCTTTTTTTTATTGGTTTTCCTTTAAAACAATAACAGAAATTGTCATGTGAACTCAATGCAGAATATGGTCCTATTGCATAGGATCGCTAGTGGGCAATGAAGTTCTATGTACTGAATCTCAAAGCGAACACTTGGCCCATAAGCAAGTGGCCACTCGAGTCGTCAAGAGATTTGCCGAAAATTAACATTGAGATGATGCGCACCTGATGTCCCAACTGCCACATCAATATTCCAAATTCAAAATCCATTTGTGCATATTGTCTCTCATGACATGTCTTGTGCATGACTTACTCACTATTAAAATACAGGCACTGGGGCAGACAGACAGACAGTGAGAAAGTTAGCTAGCTTCACTGACAAACACAGGGATGGAATGTCTAAGGATGTTAGGCAGTGCACCGATAAACAGTATGTAGTTTGTCACTTATTTACGATAGTTTGACAGCTTGCTGATTAAGTTTTAGATATGTTTCTAGCAGTCAGTCTGTACTTTAGCATGCCATTTTTCCAACATGACGATAATGTGCAGAGCACTTTATATTCGTGGCAAATAATTTGAAAGATGCATATCTCCTACTCCCATTACAAAATTGTTGCGTTAGTTATTTGTTTAATTTGTATTTTTCCCTTAGTGATGATGATCGGGACCTGCTAGTGGTAGTTCTGTGGTAAGTGCACTGTGATTTTGTGGAAGAAAGTTTTTCTGATTAAGATTTTTAACATTAACGTCCCAATTAACCTCTCTGGGCTAGGTGGCACCAAATCGTCCCACCTACGTAACAGCCAGTGCAATCCCGTGGCGCGTTATTCAAAAACCTTAGAAATGCAAAACCTTCAATTTTTCAAACATATGACTATTTTACACCATTTTAAAGATAAGACTCTCGTTAATCTAACCACACTGTCCGATTTCAAAAAGGCTTTACAACGAAAGCAAAACATTAGATTATGTCAGCAGAGTACCCAGCCAGAAATAATCAGACACCCATTTTTCAAGCTAGCATATAATGTCACATAAACCCAAACCACAGCTAAATGTAGCACTAACCTTTGATGATCTTCATCAGATGACAACCCTAGGACATTATGTTATACAATACATGCATGTTTTGTTCAATCAAGTTCATATTTATATCAAAAACCAGCTTTTTACATTAGCATGTGACTAGCATGTGACTAGCATTCCCACCGAACACTGCCGGTGAATTTACTAAATTACTCACGATAAACGTTCCCAAAAAGCATAACAATTATTTTAAGAATTATAGATACAGAACTCCTCTATGCACTCGATATGTCCGATTTTAAAATAGCTTTACGGTGAAAGCACATTCTGCAATATTCTCAGTAGATAGCCCGACATCACAGGGCTAGCTATTTAGACACCCAGCAAGTTTAGCACTCATCAAAGTCAGATTTACTATAAGAAAAATGTTATTACCTTTGCTGTCTTCGTCAGAATGCACTCCCAGGACTTCTACTTCAATAACAAATGTTGGTTTGGTCCAAAATAATTCATCGTTATATCCAAACAGCGGCGTTTTGTTCGTGCGTTCAAGACACTATCCGAAAGGGTAAATAAGGGTTACGAGCAGGGCGCAATTCGTGACAAAAAAATTCTAAATATTCCATTACCGTACTTCAAAGCATGTCAACCGCTGTTTAAAATCAATTTTTATGCCATTTTTCTCGTAAAAAAGCGATAATATTCCGACCGGGAATCTGCATTTAGGTAAACAGACGAAAAAAAATAAAGCATTCGGTCGACTCGGGCACGCGCCTAAGCCCACAGTACTCTGAGCGGCCAATTGCCAAACGCGATAATGTGTTTCAGCCTGCCTCGATATCGTTCAGCTTTTTCCCGGGCTCTGAGAGCCTATGGGAGCCGTAGGAAGTGTCACGTTAGAGCAAAGATCCTAAATCTTCAATAAAAACAGCCTAGATGAAACACATCTTGTCAGACAGGCCACTTCCTGCATGGAATCTTCTCAGGTTTTGGCCTGCCATATGAGTTCTGTTATACTCACAGACACCATTCAAACAGTTTTAGAAACTTTAGGGTGTTTTCTATCCAAAGCCAATAATTATATGCATATTCTAGTTACTGGGCAGGAGTAGTAACCAGATTAAATCGGGTACGTTTTTTATCCGGCTGTGTCAATACTGCCCCCTAGCCCTAACAGGTTAACGTCCCAATTTCATTCACACCCCGAATTAGCAGTGTGTAATTCAGACTATACCATGTCCCCTTTAGTGTATGTTAGAGTTAGGGGCCCCCAGAACACACAGCATATCAATGGATCTGCAATGAACACAATGGAGCAAACAGTTTAAGTAAACCAAGATGATGTATGTATGTATGGATGGCAGGTGTAGGCTTATGGCCATTTATTACATTTAGAGTGATGTTTGATTAAAGTTCTAACACCTAGCCACTAGGCTTGGGCAGTATGCAGGTTGTCATACCGACCTTGTTCTATCCTGGGATATTCAGTAATACCGGCACTGAACACAAGGGGTGCTATTTTAAGCAATGCTAAGCAATGCAATCCCATAGCGAATGCTAGCTAAATGCTAACGAAGGCATGAAAACATTTTATAAAGTCTTTGACAAACTATTTCCAGGACAGACATCCCAGCTCATAAAGGTATACAAGTATCTCAAAAATGCTACTCAAAGTTTGCTGCATGCACAAAACAAATATTGGGTTTTGATCAAGGAGGGAATTCTCTGCTGTTGTTACCAAGAGGAGCTTGATTGCGAGATGCTAACCACTTAGCTAGCTAGCTAAGAAGTTAGTAAACCAAATGGATAACTGCACAGCATTTAGCGCATTTTAGACAGTTAACTTAATAGTTCTAAGATATCAAACAGTGAGGGACTCACAAGGCTCTGGTCTCTCGTGGTTGTGTGCTTGTAAACTAACTACATGTGACTGGGGACTACCGATAAGCTTCAAAATGTAAAATAATGTGACAGGTGAAATGAAGAACACGATCTGCTTTATCTCCTAACATATTGCACAAGTTGACTGCAGGTATGTACTAAAAAGTAGCTACAAATATTCAAATGTATAAAAAAAATAAACTTCAAAGTAGTAGTTTAAATGGTATTGAAAAACTATCCTGTGGCCATTTCCAAATATCCCTGTATACGGCATACCATTGAAGCCTACTAGCCACACATTTTCTGAATTAGGAATAGGATACAGAGTATTGGGTCACCATTGTACTGGACAGACACAGGGAGGAACCCACATCCAGGCTTGAGAGAACAATCAGAGGGAGAGGAGAGTGCACATGTTTCAGATGACATAGAACAGCCCTGCACCTGTCACACACATTCTTTGCTTCTATTGTTTTTCAACTCTAATTCCAACCGTCCCACCAGTTCTCCTCATTGGCAACACAATAAATGGGAGGATTAAAACCTGGTGCTTCATTACATCTGTAGGCCTAACAGCAATGTGCTTTATATCAGGCCCTGAAGGCTGCATACTGTCTGCCCCTTTAGAATGTGAATGGGTTTATTTGCCATGCCATTGATTCTACTGTAGTGCTAAGAAGCCTGTTAAACTTCTTCCCCACTGCAGGAGAGCCCTGAGGATATAGGTAATTGTGGTGAGGAGATTAATGAAGTATGAGATCTGTCCCAAGCCTTTGGGGCGTAGGGTTTCCCTTGTGGGACCGGGAAAGGAGCTCATGCGATGGTGACATTAATGGAGTCGTGAAGTCCTCAGACTAGGAAGCATTCGGTCGAATGTCTCTGGGCTATGGACCGTTTGTGGTCGTATAGGTGTGCTTCAATAGTTTCTGAAAGAAGGTTCTGGTGTCTTTCTTTCTGAAGTAGCCTACATCAGCATGACAGAACCATTGCTGATCACTTCTCCAAAAGGTTGTCACACACACACACACACACACACACACACACACACACACACACACACACACACACACACACACCCCCCCCCCCCCCCAGCAGTTGTTCATGTTCATTCCTCACACATCCTGCTCCAACACTGGGGTAATTCTTTATGGAGGATATGTCAGGCATGATCAAGCTGGCCTTGTGTTAAGAGATCAAATAAAGCACAGGAGCAGTGGTGGCAAAAAAGTACCCAATTGTTATACTTGAGTAAAAATAACTCTGGACGGTTCTGACTTAGAATATGTGGCCAACTATAAATACCTTGGTGTCTGGCTAGACTGTAAACTCTCCTTCCAGACTCATATTAAGCGTCTCCTAACCAAAATTAAATCTAGAATCGGCTTCCTATTTCGCAACAAGCCTCCTTCACTCATGCTGCCAAACAAACACTCGTAAAACTGACTATCCTACCAATCCTTGACTTCGGTAATGTCATTTACAAAATAGTCTCCAACACTCTACTCAGAAAATTGGATGTAGTCTATCCCAGTGCCACTGCGACCTGTATGCTCTCGTTGGCTGGTTCTCGCTACATATTCGTTGCCAAACCCACTGGCTCCAGGTCATCTATAAGTCTTTGCTAGGTAAAGCGCAGCCTTATCTCAGATCACTGGCCACCATAGCAGCACCCACCCGTAGCACGCGCTCCAGCAGGTATATTTCCCTGGTCATCCCCAAATCCAACACCCCTTTGGCTGCCTTTCCTTCCAGTTCTTTGCTGCCAATGACTGGAACGAATTGCAAAAATCACTGAAGTTGGAGACATATCTCCCTCACTAACTTTAAGCATCAGCTGTCAGAGCAGCTTACTGACTGCTGCAGCTGTACACAGACATATGTAAATAGCCCATCCAACCAACTACCTACCTCATCCCCATATTTGTTTTTCTGCTCTTTTGCACACCAGTATTTCTACTTCCACATCACTCCAGTGTAAATTGATAAAAATTGTAATTACTTCGCCACTATGGCCTATTTATTGCCTCACCTCCTTACTTCATTTGCACACACTGTATACAGATTTCTATTTTGTTATTGACTGTACGTTCGTTTATGTGTAACTCTGTTGTTTTTGTTGCACTGCTTTGCTTTATCTTGGCTAGGTCGCAGTTGTAACTGAGAACTTGTTCTCAACTGGCCTACCTGGTTAAATAAAATAAATACCTTAATCGACAATGACTCAAGTAAACGCCACCCAGTAAAATACTACTTGAGTAAAAGTCTAAAAGTATTTGCTTTTAAATATACTTAAGTATCAAAAGTAAATGTAATTACTAAAATATACTTAAGTATCAAAAGTAAAAGTATAAATCGTTTCAAATTCCTTATATTAACCTGTTTAGGATAGGGGGCAGTATTTTCTCGGCCGGATAAAAAACGTACCCGATTTAATCTGGTTATTACTCCTGCCCAGAAACTAGAATATGCATATAATTAGTCGATTTGGATAGAAAACACCCTAAAGTTTCTAAAACTGTTTGAATGGTGTCTGTGAGTATAACAGAACTCATTTGGCAGGCCAAAACCTGAGAAGATTCTATATGGGAAGTGCCCTGTCTGACCATTTCTTGGCCTTCTGTAACCTCTTTATCGAAAATACAGGATCTCTGCTGTAATGTGACATTTTCTAAGGCTCCCATTGGCTCTCAGAAGGCGCCAGAACGTAGAATGATAACTCCGCAGTCTCTGAGCGAAAAACAGTAGGGGTTTTGAAGAGTGCTCCTTCTGAGAACAATGACACTGGCACGCTTCGAAGTACGGTAATGGAATATTTTGACATTTTTTGTCACGATACGCACCGGCGCGTCACCCTTCGGATAGCGTCTTGAACGCAAGAACAAAAACGCAGCTATTTGGATATAACTATGGATTATTTGGAACCAAAACAACATTGGGGGTTGAAGTAGAAGTCCTGGGAGTGCATTCTGACGAAGAACAGCAAAAGTAATCCAATTTTTCTTATAGTAAATCTGAGTTTGGTGAGTGCCAAACTTGGTGGGTGTCAAAATAGCTAGCCGTGATATCTACTCAGAATATTGCAAAATGTGCTTTCACCGAAAAGCTATTTTAAAATCGGACACCGCGATTGCATAAAGGAGTTCTGTATCTATAATTCTTAAAATAATTATGTTTTTTGTGAACGTTTATCGTGAGTAATTTAGTCAATTCACCGGAAGTTTTCGGTGGGTATGCTAGTTCTGAACGTCACATGCTAATGTAAAAAGCTGGTTTTTGATATAAATATGAACCTGATTGAACAAAACATGCATGTATTGTATAACATAATGTCCTAGGAGTGTCATCTGATGAAGATCAAAGGTTAGTGCTACATTTAGCTGTGGTTTTGGTTTTTGTGACATATATGCTAGCTTGAAAAATGTGTGTGATTATTTCTGGCTGGGTACTCTCCTGACATAATCTAATGTTTTGCTTTCGTTGTAAAGCCTTTTTGAAATCGGACAATGTGGTTAGATAAAGGAGTCTTGTCTTTAAAATGGTGTAAAATAGTCATATGTTTGAAAAATGGAAGTTTTTGCATTTGAGGTATTTGTAATTCGCGCCACGCTCTACCATTGGATATTGGTGAGGCGTTCCGCTAGCGGAACATCTAGATGTAAGAGGTTTTAAGCAAACCAGATGGCAGGATAGTTTATTTTTATTTTTTTACATGTACCAATAGCCAGGGGCACACTAACACTCAGACATAATTTACAAACAAAGCATTTGTGTTTAGTCAGTCCGCCGGATCAGATGCAGTTGTCAAAAATATAAATAGTAAAGTACAGATACCCCCAAAAAATGACTAAAGTAGTAGTTTCAAGTATTTTTACTTATGTACATTACACCACTGCACAGGAGACAGGCAGGCAGGGAGGGCAGGTTGCCAAGGAGGGGCAGACAGGTAAAGCACTTTAAGCCCCAGCCAGCAGCCCTGCGGCCACATTCTGCCTGGCTAGCAGGGAGAGGACAGGAGCCTGTACTATACATGCTACCACCCTGCAGGGTCACCTCCACAAGGGTCATGATGACTGGGTAGCCCCAGCATAAAATGCACAAATTCCTTGGTGAGGGAATATAAACGCCTGTTTGCTATTAAGTGACCTTTATCACTCTAGTATCACCTGTGAGTGACACTGCACACCTCCAAACCTGACTGCCTGGGAACCACAAGGTGTGTCATAATTGGAGCTGGGTTATGTCTGTTCCAAATCAATGGTACAGCTCAAAGTTGACATTCCGCAACTTGCTTTTTGCCCTCTACATAATAGCTGTCAGTTCATCTTCAGAAGTGTAGAAAGGGAAATTCCCTGTGTCTCTGCACCAAAACAATTAGGAAATTAAATATATATATATATATATTATTTTATCAACAGTTCGAGAATATCATAACTTGTGTCGTAACTTGTTTGTCTTCTGAGAGGTTTCTAGTGTTACATAAACCCAGAGGGTCTCTGTGAAAGAATAAAAACCTGAGCCATGAGTCAATCATATGCATTACAATGTGTATGCATGCAGTGCACCCTATGCTAATGCCTGATGGCCATGGACAATGGGCTCTATTGTCAGATCAGCAACCAGACTTCATTCAACTAGAACTCTCTCTATTACCATTCCCACAGGGGCCGCCAGCCAATCATAGCCCTCCATCGGAGTCCAGTGGGTGGAGCTTGGGACATGTTTAGGAGATTTGGGGTGAACTCCATCAACAGCTGCGATAATCCAAAATATGAACAGTTTGCACTTCTCCTGCCCTGGGATTAAGACTACATTTTAGAGTTGACAAGGTGGCCCTTGAAAATTGATTGATTTTCCAACTTACAGTTTTACATTACCAGATAGGATATACTCTTTCCCAAACCATACAAGGGTCCCACTCTCAACCCAATGCCCCTGCAACAAACTCGCTCTGTGTGCGAGTCAAGATTAAACAAGACCTTCCTATTGGTTTAGATGTGGAATATTTGAATGTTGGCAGGCCACCTTCACAGGCTTACTTTGGGCCTCGCCTCCAAAATAACTAAGAAACAGTGCTCTATGGTGGCTGTATGGAGGCTTTTGTCTTGGTCAGCGCCCACCATCCCTCTCTTCCTACCACTAAAGTAATGCTGGGAACTTCCGGCCCCTCGTAGCCCAGCAGGACAGGCCCAGTGACTGTTTCTCTGAGACATGAGACAGCAGCAGGGTCAAACCACAATAAATCCTCTTTTATAGGGGGCAAGCCTGACCAACAACAGCCCCCTTTACCCCCTACAGGCCTCCTCTATTTCTCCTCCCCTCCTCAAACAAATGAGCATTATCAGGTCAGACGGCCTCTGGACAAGATTGAGCATGTGGGACATAGAGACAGAGTACAGGGTGTTTACAAAATACACGACTCAATGTCAGTCAATACCAGGAATAATGGGGTCACTTGTCCAAACAAATATGGAGAGAAATGAACCGATTAGGATGCAACTCTGATTAATGTTTGTTATTTCTTTGTCCATTCTTTATCATCAGATTATCTGAGGTGAAATGTAACAAATGAGGACATAAACCAACATTTAGGGCTGAGATTATTAAAAAAGCCCATAAAGGAGTTAACCTCAGCCATCTGCTTGGACAATAGTCCAACAACACCCTTTCCATTCAATGTTCTTGTTTAACTATGTAGTTGGACAGTCTCTGTATGTAACTGCATTTTGAGTTGCGCCTGCCGCCTCTGTTCCCCATCTCCTGCCAACAACCCCAGTGTCTAAACCAGGGCCGAGTTACGGGCTGAGAGGGGGGGTCAGAGGTGGCCAAGTGAGCCACACAGGAAAGAGGCATCCGTTTGGGTGATTTCCCCCCCCCCCCCCCCCCCCCCCCGAGGAAATGGGCTGCTGATGGCAGGCAGGCAGGTTCTGGATCATCTTGAGATGCTGTAGCCTTCCTCAAAATAGTCAGAAGTAAACTAAGATAGATTTCTTGAGTTGTTTTTTATTTTAACGTTTTTGCTGAGGAGATGTTAGTTGCAGAATTTTATTTCAAAATAAGATGTTTGGAGCAGTATTTCTCAAGTGAAAAAATGTGCATGAAAACGAGTCGTCTACCATTGAATGACAACACTTCATTGAAGAATCCCTACTGTTGATCAATGACCGACGAAGGGGCGTAGACTTCGCCCCCGAACTTCGGCTTGCTTCGAGAAAATGCTTTGTGTGCACGAACAGCCGGGGAAAAAAACCTTGCCGAAAACCAAAACAAACAAAATGTTACAAAATTAAGTCATAATATATGCACAAACTGTTCTGAACTGTTTCGGATGGGAAGCATGCGGACAACTTAACACACAGACTAGTTATGCTGTTAACGTTTGCACTGGGACTCCAGGAATGAGACAGCCAGGAAGGATAATGTCCTCTCTAGGGGACCAGGGTGGAGAATTGGATTAACATATTTCTAATCACCACAGAATTAAAGAGGGCTGGGAATGGAATGAGCTGCTCCAATCCCACATGAAGACATCCTCCAACACGTGTAACAATAGGAAACAACTCTTAGTGCCTGACGACTCAGTGATGATCTCAAACTTCATTTTATTACCTAAAAACCTAAGGATGCAGGTGAAGGTCTGGTCTCTCTAAATCATGACCATCTGTAACTTTTGGACTGGTAGTCCAATGTAACCCTAATGCAAGGAACATGAGCACTTAAAACACTAAACCATGTTTACTACTGCGGAGGTCAGAAAGTTAAGCCAGTCCTTTAGCTCTGTCTAAGAAGGATTCCAAATGTCAGAGGTTGGACTGAGGACGGGGCACACAAATTTGGATAGAGAAAAATAGAGCTCCATCACCTTGGTAAAAGCCAAAGAGAATCACAGAGGGGTGAATGAGTGTTAATGAATTATCACGTTCTTTCATCCTAACGTCTTAACCAATCTCTACAGAAAATGAGCAATCAGCACCGCAGAACAACGAGACATAATACATCGCACTAGCCCTCAACGGCCCAATCCAACACATCCATCATCAAAGCCATTGGTTGTGTGACGGAGATCCTGCCTTCACATTGTCATGTTTGTCTCAAAAGGCCTGGCTGGCTGGTTTGCACTGGGGTAACCTTGCTAGAGGAATGCAGTGTCCTGTCCTCCTTTGTCTGTAGACCATTGTGAGTCTACAGAGTAAACAGAGGGACAACATCCTATTGTGAGGCGTCTCAGGAGCTCACAATCATATCCTACTCTGACCCGCTAAAAGTATTTAGACATTTAAAAAGTAAAAAAGTAAGGTTAATTAGCTAGACTATATTTAGGCCGTCTCCAACAAGAATGCTTTTTAATAAGGGAGTTTTTCAGTCCATCCCAATGTGAGTTGTTTTTGGAACTATGTTTAGCTCAGAAAGAGCAGACAGTGAGGCAAACTGGTTTTGTGTTAAACTTTCCTCTGTTCCAAGACGCAGGTTCTTGCCATTCTGCTAGCACACTCCTGGGATTTGTTACAATAAACTAGGACTGGGCAATATACCATATCTAACGATATACGGGTGTTGATGTTTCAATTTGAATTTGCCTTCTATAAAAAGGTATTTGAATGTTTGGTTTATTAAAATGTGATAAGCCGTGTGTAACGTCCATTTTTCTAGTTTACTTTGTTACTTGAGTCATCTCTCGCTGCCGCTTTCCACACAGACCTAGCCCAGCCCCTTGTCACTCAAGGAGCGCATGTGTTGTTCCTTGACCATAAGACACTTCCATTCAGTCTGCATGGTTAATGCAGCACATGCAACAATGTTGATGACAACGATGCTATTTTCACTTTGCTTCTTAACCTGTTGGGGGCAGTATTGACACGGCCGGATAAAAAAACGTACCCGATTTAATCTGGTTACTACTCCTGCCCAGTAACTAGAATATGCATATAATTATTGGCTTTGGATAGAAAACACCCTAAAGTTTCTAAAACTGTTTGAATGGTGTCTGAGTATAACAGAACTCATATGGCAGGCAAAAACCTGAGAAGATTCTGAACAGGAAGTGGCCTGTCTGACAAGTTGTTGTTCATCTTGGCTCTTTTTATTGAAGACTGAGGATCTTTGCTGTAACGTGACACTTCCTACAGCTCCCATAGGCTCTCAGAGCCTGGGAAAAAGCTGAATGATATCGAGGCAGCCTCTGGCTGAAACACATTATCGCGTTTGGCAAGTGGCTGATCAGAGGACAATGGGCTTAGGCGCGTTTATTTTCTTTCCTCTTTTTACCTAAACGCAGATTCCCGGTCGGAATATTAATCGCTTTTTTACGAGAAAAATGGCATAAAAATTGATTTTAAACAGCGGTTGACATGCTTCGAAGTACGGTAATGGAATATTTAGACATTTTTTGTCACGAAATGCGCCATGCTCGTCACCCTTATTTACACTTCGGATAGTGTCTTGAACGCACGAACAAAACACCGCTATTTGGATATAACAATGGATTATTTGGGACCAAACCAACATTTGTTATTGAAGTAGAAGTCCTGGGAGTGCATTCTGACGAAGAACAGCAAAGGTAATAACATTTTTCTTACAGTAAATCTGACTTTGGTGAGTGCTAAACTTGCTGGGTGTCTAAATAGCTAGCCCTGTGATGCCGGGCTATCTACTGAGAATATTCCAGAATGTGCTTTCACCAAAAAGCTATTTTAAAATCGGACACCTCGATTGCACAAAGGAGTTCTGTATCTATAATTCTTAAAATAATTGTTATGTTTTTTGTGAACGTTTATCGTGAGTAATTTAGTAAATTCACCGGCAGTGTTCGGTGGGAATGCTAGTCACATGCTAGTCACATGCTAATGTAAAAAGCTAATGATATAAATATGAACTTGATTGAACAAAACATGCATGTATTGTATAACATAATGTCCTAGGGTTGTCATCTGATGAAGATCATCAAAGGTTAGTGCTGCATTTAGCTGTGGTTTGGGTTTATGTGACATTATATGCTAACTTGAAAAATGGGTGTCTGATTATTTCTGGCTGGGTACTCTGCTGACATAATCTAATGTTTTGCTTTCGTTGTAAAGCCTTTTTGAAATCGGACACTGTGGATAGATTAACGAGAGTCTTGTCTTTAAAATGGTGTAAAATAGTCATATGTTTGAAAAATTTACGTTTTTGCATTTGAGGTATTTGAATATCGCGCCACGGGATTACACTGGCTGTTGAGTAGGTGGGACGCAAGCGTCCCACCTAGCCCATAGAGGTTAATATAAATCCACTAGCATTCTATAATTACACTATTCATGCGTTTCTTACATCTGCAAACAGCTAGTTTATATTTTCTTAGCAAGTTAGATTATTCTTAGCTAATTGTTAGCCACTAATGCTAAATCGCTAGCTAATAAATGTACTGAGTAAAAGCAAATGTAATTAGCTATAGAGCTTGATAATACCAGTGATTGTGTAGAGCTAAATCAGCATGTTGTTTGTGCAACAGTATCTTCAAATCAAAGAGAAATACGTTCGCTACATGAAGTAGCTATGCGAAAACATTTAAGGTAGCCGAAGATTATACGGTCCCCTAGGAAACACTTATCAACACTTTGGTTCCTACCCTTTCACAATAACTCGTCCCTGGCCTTTTTCATTCTTTGTCATATCAAACACTGTATTCAAAAGTTCCCACTATTATATACTAACTAGAATTAGAATAATCCTTCCATTTCCATGATTCAAACAGTTCACCCAAGTGTTTTGCTCTAAATCACAAGTCAAATGGCAATTGCAACATTTTGCATCAACAGGGCTTTTCTGACACCTACTTCTTTACATATGGGCATTTCCATCGAAAAGGACCCATGAGCATCAACATGTGATGTTCATAGGAGCATATCAATTGGTTGTCAAATTAAAGCTAAGAGTCTATATTTGGGGAAATGAAGGCATTTTTACATGTATTTATTTTAAATGTTCAATCTTAAAAATTAGGCATAAGAAAGGCTTTGATTTCTGGATAAACAGATGGAAAAGGGGTCTTAGAAAACATTTACCAGCAAAAGTCTTAAAAAGTATTAGAACTACATTAAAACACAATGTTGACATAAAGACCTATGCCAGCTAATAAACACTTATATTTTGTTTTGGAGAAATTGTTGCCTCGTGCTTTGTAATTCCATTACCAAAAACCCACAAGATATTTTCTAATGAAATTATGGAAAGTTCACAGAAATAAAAATGTATGGTAGATCTATCAATTTGTTATAGTGATTTTACTGATATAAATGTTTAGCTTCAAATTTTGATAAACTATTAGTTCTTCACATTTTAGGTGCAGCAATGTACACATGGAGGTAGGCCTACGTGTGAATTCCAAAATGCAAATTGCGGGAAAATACCATTCTAAAATGAACACCACACATGCAAGCAGTTTCATGGACAGAGATGGAAATATCTATTAGAAAGAGGGGGGATTTAAAGACGCATCAACTATCATGGGTTGTTAATATGATTAGGATCATGCATTTGGGTGATAGACAATGAAATAAAGTTGAAAGAAAACCAATAGAACAGGAGAACGCATAATGAGCAAGTCATTATAAAAATACTATTAGCCTTTTGCACAGTACAGCTTGAGTTGGCTTGACTGTGAAAGACCAATATGGGATTTATCATTTTAAATCATTCAGTGTGTATGTCACTGTTTCTCATAGAATTTTTCACACAGGGCGCCTTTCCTTCGTCGGGCAGGCCATTAGATTTTTTTGGCCACAATTAAAGTATACCCACTTCTCCAGGCACCACTACCTAGATCAATAACCAAGAGATTTTTTCATAGCTGACACCCCATTCTTTCTGCAGATATCTTATATTAATCTTAATTCAAAGAAGACATTTTGGAAAACGTGGTCGCATAAAACCTGAGGGAGACTGCTTGAATTCCATTACCAAAGTTTGCATCTATACAGTTTTGTTTTTACGTCGCTCTGCCATTTCCGGGTTGCAAAATGTTGAATAGTTTGCCTATTTTCCATTTGTGAGAAAACAAGAAAGTATACTGTAGAGAATCATTGTACCATCTAAACCACTGAAATATATTTTCTATAACCAAAGACATTGAATTTTCAGCTGTTTGAAGCTGGTTTACAAAAAAGTAAAAACGCAAAAACTAAACTTAGGAACGGGAAGCATAGAAATTGCATACACAGAACAAATATACCACTTGCATTCAATTAGAATTACAGATATATAACTCACATTTCTATGTGAATTTGGTTGGGTCGCCCAAAAACATACATATTGCAGTCAAATTGTAATTCCGTTACTGTGGAATTGCCCATATTACTTAGTTTCAGTTTCAAAAGTCTCCAGGAGTCAGTGGACATCCCTGTGACGCTTATGTTTGAAGTTTTACATTTTATTAGTCATATGTACGGGATACAGATGGTATACACTGCCCAACGTAATGCTTACTTGCAGGTTACTTCTTGACAATGCAACAATAAGAAAAAATAAACTATATAAATACAAATATAAAGTAAATGGCTCAGTAGAATAGAATAAACTTTTTAGCATAAGTATAATACAAGAAGACAAAATGTATTTACACATGTTTTGGGGAAGGGGGGGATTGGGGGCAAGTGATAAATTGTGCAGTATTTAGCAATGTGTAACGATGGGGGGATTTATCCTCTTGTACAATGTGTGATAGATCGAGTGGGACGGATTGAAAAGTGAGTGTGTATGCAGAACCCAACACCACACAGATGCTCCCCATCTCACGCTGTCACCAATACCCGAACGTTGGATAGGAACACCAGCGGCACACGGAGAGGTAAAATAGTGCTGCATTGTGAGATGTATACTCCCTAGTACTCCAGACCATATATATGGCATCTTTTGCAAACAGCATGCTACTGAGGACCTTGGAGTGACTCATATGTCTGATGGTTACACCACCAGCGAGGGAATGAAAGTCATCAAAAGAGTGTTGAATGTCCCCTTGAACCACTCTAAACGGAGACATCAAGGCTGTTGAGACTGCAGGGGTTGGCTAAACACATTATCGCAGAAATGCTTGCTTTAAACCGGTGACACTCAATAACACATTCAAATCCATTTACACAGTTTAATTTATGTTCATCAATAATTCACTTTTTGGGAAGTAAAAAAATGGAGTACATTCACATAAGACTTTCTTTGAGCTTGTGGCGAAGACTTATTTCCATTGAACCATCTGTTTCATAAAACAAAATCAAAGCAGAAGAGAGGCTAAAGGGTTTTAATGAGCAACTTCACATCTGTCTTAAGGCATAGAGACAGATGTTGGAGAATATTAATGTGTGAATAAACCAAGTCAATCTAACTGCACCAGCCATCTTAACCTACATGAGTGAAACAGCAGTGCAACAAATGGGATACGGAACATTTGTCTTCCGCCTTGGTTATTGGTCTGTTAACCACACTAAAGAGCCAGTAAAGCCAATTTGCGAATCAGTTAAAGATGAATCATACTGGGAACTGACAATTAAAGGAAACTCAAAAGGCAAACTAAATATTCCCAAAAAGGATACAGCGTCTATGGGAAATACTTCCTTAATAGACAACAATTTCAATCATGCTTTGATGTTGGGTGAATAGGTTGACTTAAAAATGTCTTTAACAAGATTAATGGCTAATAATTGTCTCTATAGGATACTGAAATATGTTATTCATATCAGTTATAGCTCTCAAACAACCACCAGATAACATGGGGTAAACTTTTTGGTGACTAGTATTCTAAATGATTATCTGAATATCTTTCAGCATTAACCTGTATAAACAGGACAACAGACATACACTATAATAAAAGTTAGGTCCATAACCTTGCAATATCACTTCCCTCCACCATTCCTCATCTTCACAGGGATATTGGATAAGACAGTACACACTTTAAATTAAAATGTAAAATGTTGAAGATCCTAGGCTACATTGAAACAATCGTAGTTTATCCGTCTGTTAAGTAAATTACACTTAAGTGTGGTTAGTCGGTGCTCGAAATTCAAAATAGTCCGCCAAACAAATCCTGCGGTGCTGGTTGAGTTAAAGTTAGTTCTGTTATCAATGTTGCCCGTTAGGTTTAATTTCCCATATAATTTATCTTACCTTATCCCGGACATTTTCTTCACATTGTAAACATTGCGTTGCCTTGGTCTTGAAATTATAATGTAATGTTGACTTATTCTTGTTAATTTTCCCACCGCGTTGGACGGTCTGAACAAGAGACAGTTCTCCCGTAGTGATTTAGATATGGAGTCTCCGCCTCTGCACGTGAGTCATACGATGGGGGTCACCCCCGGAGTCCGAGTCCAGGACGCACTCACGCGCTTCCCGCTCGTCCCGCTATTGCCATAAGGCTACCTCTGACGGGACATTCGACACAATTCTAAGCCTACTCTTGGTCCAATGTTGATGCTTTAGATTTATGTCTCATTTTCAGGTCTTTAATATTGAAGTTTTTGAGAGTCCTAAATACATTTGCCCCCCCACATGGGAATTTAAAGTGTAGGCGTTCCTAAAGGCTTAACATTAGAAACAGGCCACTAGCTGTTGGTTCTGCGGGGATGGGCAACTGGCAGCCCGCCAACCCTTTTTGCGTGTGTGTCACAGAATGTTGGTGGCACCTTCATTGGAGAGGACGGCTCGTGGTAATGGCTGGAGCGGAATCGGTGGAATGGTATGAAACACATCAAACACATGGTTTCCATGTGTTTGATGCCATTCCAGAAGTTCAGTTCCAGACATTATTATGAGCAGTCGTCCCCTCAGCAGCCTCCACTGGTGTGTGTGGGGGGGTTATTGTAGAATTGCCCAAAATTAACACTAAAACTTGAAAAAGTGCGTGAAATTAGTTATAAAATTGCAACCTTTTCTCATGGCAAAATGTGTAGAATTTCAGCAAACTAGCTTTATAACAGAGACATGTTTTCTACATCCCTTGACAAAATGTGTAGAAATGATCTGAGGCCCCTCATGATGAGTTCAGATTTTTTTAGGCCCCCACCCACATCAAAGTTGCACATCCCTGTTCTAGTGTCTATCCTTGATTAGGATCTCACAGTCAAAGAGTGAACTGGATGGAAGACACGGGTCAGCAACAAGAAAGCAAACAGAGACACCTGCTGGTTGAGTTTCTTAGCACAAAATGTTCTCACTCGTCTATCATCCTGAGCCCACTAATGTATAGCTGCAGCAGTGACAACAACAGAGAGGTGACCAATACACAGCAGGGTTAAAGGTTAAAGTAGTAAACAGACATGAGGGCAATCAACACTTTATTCACAATCAGAACTGTGCTATGGGAGTCTCACTGCTAAGAAACAAAGAACTCTAAAAATGAGGGCAATAAATGAATATGCATGTCAAGATGCATTACATCGTTGTGTAACTTGTTTACTCTTGTGTACAACAGAGTCATTTTACTGGGACTTCTTTTCACAGTGAATATTTTCTAAATGCTTTCTCATCTTAAATAAGTATTTTCAAACTACAGTGGGGTTTGACAGAGCAGAGGAGAAATTCAGAGAGATGTCCAGACAGGACAAATGGACAAATACAGAGCTAGCACAATTCATCAGGCTACGTTCTTTCTAAAAGGTAATATGTATCAACTCATATCAAACACGAAAGAGAGGTCTGCCTATTTTTCTGTATTATAAAAAATATTTATACAATATTTAAACATTTATATTAATTGCACAACATACAATCAAATACATACTGTACAGCAAGTCTTTATTTTTCGCAATGTTATCATAGCACCATGTATAGCAAGCTGAACAAACTAACCTGATTGGATCTAGCAGGTGGCATTAGCAATACAAAGGAGTAAAATGGCATCCACTATTGAAATGTGCTGGTGTGAAGATGTTTGTTTGGTAGTCTCGTCTGTACCATTGTCTAGGAGGGTGGGGTAGTGGTTAGAGAAGTCCCATGCTGGTTTGAAGTGAACTAGGGGGGATAAGCAAGGTGGTGATGTGATGTGTCTTTCATATCCTGACCAGCTCCATCCCCATACAGTCTGGTGTGTTGTCGTCCTCACTTATGTATCATATCCTTGGGGAGGGGGGGGGGGGGGGGGGGGGGGGGGGGGTGATGTCATTGCATGACATTGCATGACATCAATGTTAATATAATGTATATTGAAAAATAATGGAGTAAATGTCCTGGGGAACCATTCTGTAGCCATAACACAAACAAAAAGAAATGAGAGGTTTCCGGAGTGGTATACTACAAAGCAGGTTCAACTTTGATAAAGTTGTTCACTTCAAACCAGGATGGGACTTCTCTAACCACTACCCCACCCTCCTAGACAATGGTACAGACGAGACTACCAAACAAACATCGTCACACCCACAGAATGCGTACATTTCATTGGTGGATGTCATTTTAAAGTTGATTTTCTGGTTCATTAAGAAAGCTAAACATAGATATGTGTTTATGGATAAGTCAATTAGACCATACATATGTCAAGCTTATCTTTCTAAAAAGTAATAAGCTATTTCAGAATATTCAGGCAAGTTAGCCGGCTAACTCCTTTACACTGCTTTGTAGCATACCCCTCAGGCATACCAGCGTGTTCTGGACAGTACCTTTCATGCTGTGCAGTGAGGCGAAAGCTTGACTTGATGTTATTGCCTGACATCATACTCCCACGGGGTGATGATTTAACCCAGATGTGCCACAATGCCATACGGGATGATACATTTCAGGTTGTGGCAGCAGAATTGACATTAAACTAATCTCGGTACCCAATGTTAAGGCGGTTACGAGAGACTAATATTAAACACGCCTCACATTCACTGTTCACTGTTGGAAGTCAAAGTATAGGTTCGAAGTGTATCCCCACTCAACTGATCAGTCTCCAACTCAGTTTGGCGGTATTGACAACTGGTGTGATGGGAGATGAGAGGTGAGGACATTCCTGTGCGAGTGAATGAGTGTGTGTGTGTGTGTGAGAGAGAAAGAGAGAAGACAGGAGAGGTTATAGTTTTCATTTTCTTGGATGTTTCAGTATTTGCTTTGCTGGGTGATGATCTGAGCATCTGTGGCAGCTAATGTTGGATCAGCATCGTCCCCCATAAACTCCTACAATAATGGTAGATCAAATTACATTCCCATGAAGTCTGTACAAAGTCCTCAGGTTCTCCAGTAGTTCTGGTCCTCCTCTATTGGCAGACTGCAATGTGGTGGGTTGTGGGACAGGTTGTTAACCAACCCATCCTTCCCAAATCTGCCCTCTGTATAAAAAACACATAGATGGAGATCTATTAGTGTTTCAATAGTATAAATTGCTGATAATCGTAGTTCCAGCAACTCTAATAAAAAAAAACTAGAAGACGACTATGACAAGAAATGACCAGAAAATACCAAAGACAAAGGACACCTCATCAGTACAACACCACTGACTTTGAAAAGTGGGTCTATCTAAGCCTTAAGGGCATGACATTGAAATGCAGGTAAGTATTAGTTACATGAAAAGCTTCAAACGAGAAGGTTGAAAAGCATGCTGCTGGGCCATCTGACAAAGCAAGATAATCTGGATGAAGAGGGGGAGGTTGGCTGAATTTAGAGGAACAGATGGGTTATGACAAACTCACAGGGATTTGGAAGAGGGCTTCTTCACTTTTGGCCTCTTTCGACGATGAACTGGCCTGAAGAATGTACAGCGCGGACACACACACGCACGTGCGGGGGAAACACACACACAAACAGCGGAAACAAGCAATTAGGATTCATTGCAACATGAGGAACAGAAGCTGCTACAGTATCATGCTTGCGTTTTAGAATTCACCTTGTGCTAAATAGTTGTTAATTAATAGAATCAACAATGTGACATTTTGTGCAATCCCTATGAAGTACCTCAGAGACTTTATAATCTGCTTAAAAGAAGTGTTCCATTATATTATTTACCCAATGCAGGAAATGCAGGAAAATGTTCAATAAGACACCAAAGGACAAAAAGACATAAAGCCTGAAATATTACAGTACCTGTATTCACTTAAAGAGTTTCTGTCTTTACCACCTGAAATAGAGACCATGTTATTAAAGAACTGAAGTAGCAGTGGTTTGTATGTATGTATGTATGTATGTATGTATGTATGTATGTATGTATGTATGTATGTATGTATGTATGTATGTATGTATGTATGTATGTATGTATGTATGTATGTATGTATGTATGTATGTATGTATGTATGTACAGTACCAGTCAAAAGTTTGGACACACCTACTCATTCAGGGTTTTTCCTTATTTTTTACTATTTTCTACATTGCAGAATAATAGTGAAGACATCAACACTATGAAATAACACATATGGAATCATGTAGTAACCAAAAAAAGTGTTAAACAAATCAAAATATATTTTAGATTTTAGATTCCTCAAAGTAGCCACCCTTTGCCTTGGTGACAGCTTTGCACACTCTTGGCATTCTCTCAACAAGCGTCATGAGGTATTCACCTGGAATGCATTTCAATTAACAGGTGTGCCTTGTTAAAAGTTAATTTGTGGAATTTCTTCCCTTCTTAATGCGTTTGAGCCAGTCAGTTGTGTTGTGACAAGGTAGAGGTGGTATACAGAAGATAGTCCTATTTGGTAAAAGACCAAGTCCATATTATGGCAAGAACAGCTCAAATAAGCAAAGAGAAATGACAGTCTATCATTACTTTAAGACATGAAGGTCAGTCAGTGCAGTCCCAAAAACCATCAAGCGCTATGATGAAACTGGCTCTCATGAGGACCACCACAGGAAAGGCCCAGAAGACCCAGAGTTACCTCTGCTGCAGAAGATAAGTTCATTAGACTTAACAGCTTCAGAAATTGCAGCCCATATAAATGCTTCACAGAGTTCAAGTAACAGACACATCTCAACATCAACTGTTCAGAGGAGACTGCGTGAACCAGGCCTTCATGGTCGAATTGATGCAAAGAAATCATTACTAAAGGACATCAATAAGAAGAAGATTTGCTTGGGCCAAGAAACACGAACACTGGACATTAGACCGGTGGAAATCTGTCGTTTGATCTGATGGTTTGAGATTTTTGGTTCCAACCGGCATGTCTTTGTGAGATGCAGAGTAGGGGAACAGATGATCTCTGCATGTGTGGTTCCCACCGTGAAGCATGGAGGGGGAGGTGTGATGGTGTGGAGGTGCTTTGCTGGTGACACTGTCAGTGATTTGTTTTTCAACAGGACAATGACCAAACACCTCCAGGCTGTGTAAGGGCTTTTTGACCAAGAAGGAGAGTGATGGAGTGCTGCATCAGATGACCTGGCCTCCACAATCACCCGACCTCAACCCAATTGAGATGGTTTGGGATGAGTTGGACCGCAGAGTGAAAGAAAAGCAGCCAAGAAGTGCTCAGCATGTGTGGGAACTCCTTCAAGACTTTTGGGAAAGCATTCCAGGTGAAGCGAGAATGCCAAGATTGTGCAACGCTGTCATTAAGGCAAAGGGTGGCTACTTCGAAAAATCTCAAATCTCAAATATATTTTGATTTGTTTAACCCTTTCACGTGTGAGTTCCAAATATCTCTAACGGTCGCCCCAGCGTGATTTTTTTTATGCACGTGATGTTCGAACGTTCTCTCCATTCCAGGATGTGATTGTTACATAAACAACAACACTGAATGGCTCAGAGTGGGAGTGAGAGGTTACCGTGATTGACTGCCTAAACGCGCAATTTGTATCAATAAATCACTGTCAGAAAATGTTTTGTGTGGTATTATTGATATATTTACTATTTTATTTACGTTTTTCAATTACCCGTGATAAATCATGCGTTCCGATTTTTGCATAAATTGTAAAGGGCGCATAGTATGTGTGTAAAATAATGTTTTGAAGGTTGTACTGATTATGATGAGCTAAGCTAATTACAGCTTTGTGTATGGAGCCATGTTTGTTGACATACAATGCATTCTGGGTTTCACTTGATCGTCTGTCGGACCAAAGATGCTATAACAAAATGAGGTGAGTAAGGGTTCACTCATTTTTTGAGAACTTTATTTTGAATGTGGGATGTGAATGATGGTAGACCACACCCCTTCAACAACTCATCTTGTCTTCTCTTATTATCTTCGGTTTCTGTGAGTTAAAAAAGCATGGCTGCGCGCTGAAACTAATCGTCGGATTACTTTCGATTTCTAGAAAGTGTTTTACTCAATTATTTTGATCAACGGTGAGCTCACCCGTGATGTGATTAATTGTACTTAGTAATTGCTATTAGCTAATTCATAGTGTAGTTTATGTCAGCCGATAGTTAGAAAATATGACCGCTTGTGTTGCGTCAATCTTTCCTCAGCGCTAGGACAAATGTAGCCTACATTTTTCCGGTTAGGATGATTGTGTTATGCTATAGATACTTCTGTGAATATCTGAACATTGCATCCAAAAATAAACTGCTCACATTCTGGACATAACTTTGTAAGGACTGTGTTTGTGTAAATAGTTTCTGAAAAAAGTGTGGCCAGCTCAAATGTTGATTGTTGCGTCATTCGAAACTGGCCGTTCTAAATGAGTGTTCTAAATGAGTGTTCTAATCACACGGGGTGTGATCATACGCTTCAGGGACCACTGTAGAACGATCACACCCCGTGTGATTGTACGTGTGAAAGGGTTAACACTTTTTTGGTTACTACATGATTCCATATGTGTTTCATAGTTTTGATGCCTTCATTATTATTATACATTGTAGAAAATAGTAAAAATAAAGAAAAACCCTTGAATGAGTAGGTGTGTCCAAACTTTTAACTGGTTCTGTATGTGTGTGTGTGTCTTTCTGACTCACCTGTCTCTGGATTGCATTGCTTGTGGCCTTTGCAGCTCCGCAGTTCCATAAGTTGCTGGTGCATCTGGTTGAGGGCAGTGCGGTCCAGGGTGCTAACCCCGTTTATCAACTACAGTCGAACAAATTAACAGAGGACAGGATGTGTTACCAAACACTGTAAAAAATCACAATAGGAGGCTACAGCTCATTTGCGAGATTTAAGAGAGAGAGAGAGAGAGAGAGAGAGAGAGAGAGAGAGAGAGAGAGAGAGAGAGAGAGAGAGAGATACCTGGTATGGGTCAGTGTTCAGATCGAAGTACTCTATGAAACCTGTGGCGAACTCGCAGAATATGAAGTTGTGCGTGTCGTTGATGGTCCTGAGGCACCAGTAAGTGTTGTTGTTGGCGCTGGTACAAGCACAGAATGGACCCACTGGCAGGGGATGGAAAGAGACAGAGGTAGTTATTCAAACAAGATACATGGCCAGTTTTAACGCACCTACTTCATCTTATTTTTGGATCCTTACAAGTAATCATTCAATATATAATTTTGTGGCAGTGATGTAGCAGAGTGGTAAAAATTCAGGAATCCCATGTCTCTTTACTTTTACTCTAAATGTTACTACTGTTCTGAGTTTGATTTAGTCTGCATTCTGCCGTTCCATACTTGTCCAGAAGGGGGCAGTCTGCCAGTGCTGGTTGTCGTGGGTGAAGCAGGTGAGACCAGGCATGCTGCAGGTGTCGTTGTTGCGGAGCCTCTTGAGCAGTTTACGGAGCTTCTTCCTGCGTTTCTGCTCCTTCATCAGCCACTGCTTCTTCTGCTTAGAGGGCATTTTGCTGAGGACACACCACAAGAGGACATATAAAGAGAGATACACTGATTTGTGAGGATCTCTCTCTCTCCCTCCCTGTCTCCCTCACACACACACGAACACAAGCAGATACACACCACCATCTCACAATCATTACTTGAGTGAGTGAATGCGGCTTGCGTCGAGTCTGAACATCCCTTTGTTCTTGGACAGGTAACTGGGGGTGTTACACTGGCACTCTTCAGGCCGAACCTTCATCAGGTGACCTTTGACCTCACGCAAGTTCTTTATTTTCGTCTGCAGGGTTTCAATCTGCGCACAGCACATACAAAACAGTTAACCCCCGCAATGACAAGAAAGGCTACAGATCAGCCTGGTCAGATTGAGGATCAACTAGAGCAGTACCTCGTGCTCGATGTGGAGCTTATGGTCTTTCCAGGCCTGGAGGGATTTGTAGAGTCCTCCATCACACCTGACTGTGTCATTCATCAGGATGGAGCACCTGTGGGGAAAACACACACCAGCTACTGTATCAGCACCTTTACCTGACAACTGCATTTACCACAGTTTACAGCAGTTAGCACTTTTTTTACAGCACCCTCTCAACTGAGAATGAATTACTGTAAAGCTAGTGTGCTTCACAAGAACATAAAGATTAATCATACTACTACTCAAAGACCCACTAACATGGAAACTCAACACACATATTCATAGATATTCACACGCACGTACGCACACACACACACAAAAAAAAAAACACACACACACACACACACACACACACACACACACACACACACACACACACCTGTAGGTGACTTTAAGAGCAGCAGGTGGTGAAAGGCTGTTGCTGGTTGTAGGTCTGGCTGTAACTCCCATTCCACTGAACTCCTCATCGTCGTTCTCCTGCAGGACCGCTCCTCTCCTCCTCTCCCCAGGCCTGCTGGTATTCCGGAGGCCCACGGGCCTGTAGCCCTCTTCCAGGTCCACAGCATAAAGGTCTCCATCCAGCTCAAAGGGAATGGACCGGGCCCAACGGTTCCTAGTCAGACTCTTAGTGGACTTTACCTCTGATGGGGTTACAAGAGTTATTCCTTTCAATGTTATTATTACAAAGGTATTGCAACGCCAACAACCCAAGAGAGAGAAGGTGTTAAAGTATATAGCATTTGTCACTGTTTTTAAATGACGAACAGGAAGTCACTTAAAACTTAAATTGTATTATGTCTCATTTCAATAAAAATAAAATATTTTTCTAAAGTTTTCTAATCTGCCACTGCAGGACAGCAAACACTTGTCCTATAATTTGCAAGCACAATTTATAAGTCTTTGATAAATGGTAAATCTATAAGTCACTGAAAGGACTACTCACTCTTCTTGGTAAGCAGTCTCTTCCTCTTCAGGGGTGTAATTCTGAGGCCTAGGGGGCCACAGTCACAGCTGTCTCCAGCGTTGGAGACGTGTCCAACCCACTGCTGGGACCCACTGCTGGCCATCAGAGCCTGCATACGTGGGGCATAGAGACTGGCCATGCCCTTACACTTATACAGCCTCAACTTACCAGACGGGTCCTCCAGACACTGCCACTTCTACACACATAGAGAAGGGAAAGGGGGGTGAGAGATTTAGCTACATTTCTCCCTCCTTTTTCAGAGAGGGGAAAATGGGGAGAGAGATTTAGCTATATTTCTGCTAATGTATAAGTGTTTGTGTTTGTGCCTGTGGGTATTGTACGGAACTCTTACCTGTCCTGGCTGTTCACAGGAGCTCTGGTACTCTGCCTTCTGACACAGGTCTTTGACCCGCTGGTATTTGGGGAGGAAATTCTCCTCCTGGGCCACCTCCTTCCCATCAGCCTTCTTGTGGAGCAGCTTCCTGTGTGAACAGGATGGACTCAGATGAGAGTAATAGAACATAGACTAAACATACATAAAACTTTGATCACATGGCTGTGGGGGATTATCCCTTTAATTGCACTTGATTAACCCTCCTGTTGTGTTTGTTTCATGTTAATTCATTCTGTGTTCCCGGTCCAATACGACTGCCCCATTATAGCTGATTATAAATCCATAATAATACATATATTATCACCTAATGTTGTTTTAGATCTTTTTATCAACTTAAGTTCTTGTGAACATTACACATTTTGAACTTCTATTTGCTATTTATGGCCTGTAGGCCTGTTGACCTGCGCTCATACAACTCATTTTTGAGTAAAAAAAGCATAATGTATGAATTATTTTGACTATAACACATACAAAGTTTAACAAAGACCCTCTCCTCCTCACCAGTGTCATGATCAAAGAGATGATCAAGAGCCTCACGTGCATTATATCGTTGGGTCATTGTGTTGCCACAGAATTAATTGTGAGCAAGGCCTTAAAAAAGCTTTGTATACCAGAGCTGCAAAACAAGTTCTATATATTATTGAAACAATGTTGTGATTGTCTGTGAGAATGCCAACAGGTGTGGTGGCCGTGGGGGAAAGATTCCATTGGGGAAAGGTTCCTGTGAAGGTTGCAATGGAAGCCACGAAGGGGAGTGAGGTGTGTGTGTGTGTGTGTGTGTGTGTGTGTGTGTGTGTGTGTGTGTGTGTGTGTGTGTGTGTGTGTGTGTGTGTGTGTGTGTGTGCTCAAACACACATGCATGTGGGGTTCTGGGAGAGGATGTGTGTCCATCTGATGAATGGGCATGTGCCTGAACTAAATTTTATACACTAATTGTAGCCATTAATTTCTAATGACCGGACATTTTTGACCAGGAACACCACAGGTGTACAAAAATAAAGCACACAAAATGTAAGGAAAATCAACAAAATGTATTTTGTGTGTTCAGATGCCCTGTGTGGACAAAGTCATGGAACCTTATGACAATCAGATTAAATTAACTACATTTTTCAGAGAGAAAACTTGGAAATCGGTCCAATTTGACCGGAACACAGCAGGAGGGTTAATGACTCAATTATGAATATAACATACTGACCCGCGCTCTACCAGGAAGGAGTCCCTCCACATCTTCCCCTTCTTGTTCACCTGGAACCTGCAACAAAAGCAAGATATTTCAGGTCATCCTGAAGCGACATGGAGTGTCCATTGTATTAAGTTCAAACCATGCAAATGAAGTTGCGACCCTCTGTACCTGTTGACAGGTTTGTCTGTGTCCAGGAGTTTGAGGATGGACTTGCCGTCCATATCGGAGGGAACATCGGCTCCGGCCATGTCCAACAGTGTGGGAGCCAGGTCAATGTTCAGCACCACATGAGGGTTACTGCAGGAGGACACAAGAGCAGGTGGGGGAGAGAGATGAGTGCTGCGTAAGAGATATTATCAAGAGAGTAGTAGTAACAGTGAGATAAGAGCCAAAAGATAACCATTTCCATTGAAACATATCCTAAACAAGGTACTGTACAAAGCTTCAAAGTTGCACTCACATGGCTCCTGCCTCCACGTTGGGACCTCGTATGTAGAAGGGCACCCGGATGTCAAACTCGTAGGGCATGGACTTGCCCTTGACCAGGCCGTACTGACCAATGTGGTAGCCGTGGTCTGATGTATAAACAATGTAGGTGTTGTCCAACTCACCTGTCTCCACCAGCATGTTGTACACCTGAGGAGGAGGACACAGTGAGACAGGTAGTCAGGTAGATTTAGTTGAGCATGAGAGACTATTTTCTGTCTGTCTGTCTGTCTGTCTGTCTGTCTGTCTGTCTGTCTGTCTGTCTGTCTGTCTGTCTGTCTGTCTGTCTGTCTGTCTGTCTGTCTGTCTGTCTGTCTAGCTGTCTGTCTGTCTGTCTGTCTGTCTGTCTGTCTGTCTGTCTGTCTGTCTGCCTAGCTATCTGTCTGTCTGTCTGTCTGTCTGTCTGCCTGTCTGCCTAGCTATCTGTCTGCCTGTCTGCCTGTCTACCTGTCTGACCCACCTTGTCCACACAGTCGTCCACAGACAGCAGGGTCTGCATCCTCCGGCGCTGCAGCATGTTGGTGAACTGCATGTGGACGGGTTTCATGGGGCCTGTGTAGCGCAGGATCCAGTGCTTGTCTGGGTTAGGAGCGTAGTTGTAGCTCGGGGTTCTGAGAAAGGGATGGAGGGAAACGAGTGTGAAGATGAAGCCAGTAAAGGGGGGAAATAATCTCAGAAGGAGAAAGCACCTGCACACATACTTAGTTCTCGACACAATTTATCTTCATTGACGTGTCTGTTTTTCCTGCCATGGAACTGACTTTTTTACCAAGCACATGAGACAGAGGAGTGCTTACTGGTCTGATATTTTCACCAGTATGTCTCCAGAAATCCCAGAGGAGCTTTAAGCTGAAATCTGTAGTTGTTGAAACTTCCATGTTTGTTTACAATATTAGAACAACAAAGAAGTTACTTCAACCAACGAACACTGTTCACTGCACGCGCAATAGAACAGTAGAATATGTACTCCAAATTTTTCTTTACCATGATGCTGGATGCTCCTTTCCTCTGTTTCATCAACAAAACAAATACTTTATTTTAAAGGCGGTGGGGTGAAGAGTGGTTCTGTTTCCCCCTTTACGGAAAGAATTTTAGAGATCACATTCTATAGAGGTGACATATCTTTTGTATTAACACTGAATAGTATTGTGGTAAGGAACATTGTGATAGTTCTCACAGTATTCATAGAAGAGTGTTTAATATGCATAGCTGTATAGTCTAAATTTGAAATTCTGGTGTGAAGGAAGCATTGTTACATTGCATTGCATTGTATTGCATATTGTATTGCATTGAATTGCATATTGTATTGCATTGTATTGCATATTGTATTGCATATTGTATTGCATTGAGTTGCATTGTCATGTGAATTCCAATAGAAATCGGATTATACAAAGCTGTGGTTGGTTTCATGATGTATGGGTTGGAACCAAAATCATTTTCCAATCGTTCTGTTCCAAACAAAATCAATATTTTTCTCGTTCAGTTCCAGTTTTCCAACCACCATAATAAAGTTTTGAACCGGTTCGAACCCCAACAAATAACGGTTCATGTAGTTCATTTCGTCAATTTTTCAACACGTCAAATCAACATCGTTTTTACATTTAGCTAATTTACTTACTCCACAATTAGCACGGATAGAGCAGCTTGCTAGTGAAAGGGTAAGCTAGTTGTTTACATGTTTGATGGACAGATAAGTGCAGGCGTGAGATGCAACTGAAATTTCACGGTAGAGAGAGAGCTATAGAGAGGGGTGAACATGGAGGGGGCTTGGCATGAAGCGGGGACTTGTGTGTTCCGGGTGCTGTTTCCGATCCTCAAAAAAGGTTGTTATTTTCCCTGAACTGGTTCCAACCGCTGTGTTGTTTTACGATTGGCATATACACCAATAGGCTCTCCCAGTGCTTGCAAATGGCTCCAACTACACCTTTGGAACTATTCTCATAACTTATTGTGTATACTGAATTGGAGGCATATGAACCAAAGAAAAGGCAACCTGCTGCCATTCTGATCAATATCAACTAACATAGAGAGGACCATTTTATTAATATTAACTCAGGGGTAGATAGAACCTTAATGATTTCAAAGTTAACACGCAGCTAAATATCTAATGAGGTCTTGGGAGGCAAGGCATATTTAACATTACAGCATATCGATTAGACTTGGCAAAAAGCTAATCGTCTATGGCCTTGGAGCACAAGGCCCTGACAACAGATTTAAACAGAGGATGAAGATGCGTCACTGCAATGTGGATGTGAAAAGGGTTTTCTGGAGGGATGGAGTAAGAGGGGAGCCATTTTCTTTCCCTCCATAAAGGGAAAGTGAGATAATTTATAAGCTCACAACGGGGGGGGGGGGGGGGGGGGGGGGGGGGTGTAGATTTCTGAGAAAAAGCAATTAAAAGTTGACATTAAAACAGATTGGGCTGAATATAATCACTGTGTTACACTTTTATTCAGTACTTTAATGATGCTTATGGGATTCACTCTTACAGGAGAGGATGATCGACCAAAGACACAGGCTCATTACTGCCTCCCTGTTTGTCTCTCACATGACCAATGGGAGAGGTGGTATTAGCCCAGGACCAAGTGCTTATCTTCGGGGTACTGTGCCAAGCAGACAAAGGCTGGGACCCATAGTGTGTTATCATAATCTATGGATGCCTATTTATCATGAACCTCTTAACGATGCCAATCTACTGTAAAGTCTGCAATGAACAAGGATCATCGCTGATCCTACGTTCAGCGTACACCGGCACACTGCATCTTCTGTCAAATTAGTGTGTCTGTGTCTGTTACGGTATATCCTTACATGTGCTGTGAGGCGTTGGGGAAGGCAGTGCTGTACTGTGGTGCTGAGTCCTCTGGCCCATGTGGGGCAGCGTGGCTCAGGACCATCATTACTGGTCGGTGGGGGTACATCCTCTTAGAGGAGCGGAAGTAGTTGAGGCTGTCATTGGTGATGATGTCTGTGAGATAGTCCTGTGGAAGCAAGAATCGCCTGTACATGAGGTTCTGAACTCTAATATTAGGCTACTTCCTAAAACAAATGTGTATAGAGCAATAAAGCTTGTCATAATGGCTGCCTTATAACAGCATTTAGATTGAGATAAACTGTTTACTACTGTTTACTGCTGTATACTACTGTATACTATTATATACTACTGTTTACTACTGTATACTACTGTTTACTACTGTATACTACTGTATACTATTATATACTACTGTATACTATTGTATACTACTGTTTACTACTGTATACTACTGTTTACTACTGTTTACTACTGTATACTACTGTTTACTACTGTATATATTGTATACTACTGTATACTATTGTATACTACTGTATAACAATATTATCACAATTTTTAAGAATTGGATGATAAAATCAGGGTTATTCATCATCATAGGTTACTACTCTAATATTTGAGTGAAAACTGAAACAGGATGGAACCTTTGGATAGTTGCTGCCATGCTTCTCCCGCACGCCGTTCCTGCACAGAGTGTAGTTGTAGAAGCGAGAGTTCTTCACCAGCGCTACCCACTCCCTCCAGCCAGGGGGCACATATGAGCCGTTGTACTCATTCAGGTACTTCCCAAAGAAGGCTGGGACAAGAGGTGGGCATGAGTACAAAGTGATTCACTCTGCAATAATGTGTGTGTGTCTGTATATACATGCTGCACAGCTCACACTCACCCATCCTGTAGCCTGAGTTGTTAAGGTGCACAGCGAAGGTGTGTGGCTCATGGTGGGCCTGCCAGGACGGTGAGGAACAGTTCTCGTTGTTGGTGAAGGTGTGGTGGTTGTGAACGTACTTCCCTGTCAGAATAGAGGAGCGCGATGGGCAGCACATGGGAGTGGTGGAGAAGGCGTTAGAGAAATGGGTGCCTCCCTGCTCCATGATACGCCGTGTCTTATTCATGGCTTGCATTGAGCCTGGAGGAGAGAGAGACAGGGAAAAGAGAGGGGAAGGAGGGAGAGAGGGAAAGGGTGAGGGGAAGAGAGGCGTAAAGATGGAAGGGGGTGAGGGGTGTGAGAGACAGGGGGAGAGAGAGAGAATAAATATTGTCTGTGAAGTGTCGCCCATTTGAATTCATGTGTACTAAAGGCTTTTCAGGCTGATGCCGATTGTTTAGTGAAACAGATGCTCGACCATAAATTCCTGGATTTCAATGGTATTCTCACGAGCAATCAGAGGGGAACAAAGGGTGTCAGTGAGGCTGTTATACTGGCACTCCAGTCCAATATGCAGTTTAAGGGCTTAAACGGGTAGGGAGATAGCCAGGGTTTGGCACTCAGACAATGGATGCCATAGGCCACTCGCTCCATGCCAATACTGAAGTTGGCCATGGGGTGCTTGACTTCAAGTGGGCAAATGGAGAATGGTGCCAAGAGGAAGCATTACCCTGACCTCTCTCACTAACATGCTGACAGACACTGAACAAGCACCACACAGACACACACACACACTGTGTTTTACCTAATTCGATGTCCTGGTCGTCAGTGAGGATGAGGATGATGTTGGGTCGGACATTGTTGCGGGCTTGTCGATCCCTCTGCAGACGTGTCCGGTGGCGCTGGCCGGAGAGGAAGGACGAGCCCTGGGCCGGGGAGACCACCCCCAGGAGGAGGAGGAGAAGGAGGCCCCGTCCTCCCATGGCTCTACCTTGTCTTCACCTCCTTCTCACTGAAGCAGGGGCCACTCTGCTGCCCTACTCCCTCACTCACATTGACAGACACAGAGACAAGGATGAGACCAAACATACAAACTGCTACAATCTGGTAGCTATGCTGTGACAATTATAAAACATGTAAAACATGTAAAACGTAAAAGTATGCATGAAATGAAATGTACGCATTCACTACTGTAAGTCGCTCTGGATAAGAGCGTCTGCTAAATGACTTAAATGTAAATGAGTCAGAAAGTCTGTGGTCTATGGTCATCAGGAGTAGTTCTCTGTGAATTCTGTGAGAAATACTGTAAGTGTCTCTCTCTTTCCCTCTCTCTTTCAACTATTTCTCTCTCACACAGACACACTCAAGTAAAGAACAGGCAGATGTGAGCAGAGCCATTACACGGTGCTCTTCCATATAAATGCACCTGTTTAGGCTCCCCTCGTTAATCAATCATTAATGACGCATTAGAGCGGTGTCATTGCCTCAGTGTAATGATCTCTGCTGGTGAACACATGGCTGCCAGTCTGGGGCTAATGGGCCTGGGCCAGGGGCCAACGCTCCCTCGTCTACCCAAAAAGAACAGGGGGATGGAGCGGGGCGGAGGTGAAGGAGAGGAGAAAGAGTTTAAAGACGGGATGAGATTTAACAGAGGAGACAGAGGTTATTGAACAAGGAGGGCATTGTGGGTTGCTTTGGTGAATGTTTGAGGAAAGAAATACAGAATATTGTTGCTCTCAAATAGTAACAAAGTGTGCATTGAGAAAGTGTTTCAGGGCAGAATAACAAAGTGCTCATCAGACTGATTTCAGACAACGTAGACGTGGTGATGTGGTGGTGCATTATCTGTGTGCTCAGTAAGAGAAAATGATGTAGACGCAGTATACTTCACTGATGCTCTACACACTGCGTTTCCTCATAAAACAATAGACATCACGCTGTGACAGTGTTCTGTTAGTACAATTTCCTCTAAATTTCCTCTATAGCTTCATGCATCATTTGCTAAATGTATACTTGTTTTATATTGATTTGATAATGCAAGTACACCTCTGACTTCTTACAAACGAACCCCAACAGAGTTTGTCATGGAAACTGATGATTACATATGTTCACGGTACAGGAAATGGCAATTGATTGTACTTGCTGTAAATGTTTCGAAAAGACTGCCTTGAATACAAATATGGTGTGGTGTTTCTTCTCACAGCTTTGAGATTGAGAAAGATTAGTATTAGAATAAGTAAAAGTCACCCAGTAAAATACTACTTGAGTAAAATAGTATCTGGTTTTAAATGTACTTAAGTATCCAAAGTAAAAGAAAATGGAATACATCAAATTCTTTATTCACAGATATCCAGGGGCACACTCCAACATCATTTACAAACCCAGTTTTTGTGTTTAGTGAGTCCACCAGGTCAGAAGCAGTAGGGGTGATGCACATTCTCTGGATAAGTGCATGAATTGGATGATTTTGCTGCCCCGGACGTCAGGGAAAATGCATGGGGGAGTAAAAAGTACATATTTTCTTTAGGAATGTGGTGGAATAAAAGTAAAAGTTGTCAAACATGTAAATAGTAAAGTAAAGTACTGTTTAAGTAGTACTTTAAAGTATTTTAACACAGTTACTTTACACCACTGTATAAAAAAGTATCACAAGGCCTCCTCACAAAATCAACTAACCAACAACACCACTGACTGGGAGACTTGACAGGTTTGCATGGCCTGTGTTTGCTCAGTGTTCTGTGGGTCTACAGGGAGCGTATTCCTCCCAGCATAGAAACTGTATGAACACAAAACAGCCCACAACAACAGCCCAACCCCAGCCTCTCCCTGCTGGGAGGCAACTCACTCATCAACAACCTCACTGGGATGCTATTGTTTAGGGGGACAATAGAGCACACACACACATACACAGACACACACACACATACACAAACACACACGCACGCACATGCATGCACACGTGGACACACACTTCACATGCAAACCAAATAGCCTACAGAGCCAAATCAATCGAAGGCGTTTAATAAAACAATATCGCCATGTCCATCAACCTCAAGCAAACACAAAGTAGATAAGTCAGTTGGGTATGTTACTATTCCAGAGGAGAGGTGCCACCCTGTTTCTGTCACCCTCCTCCCCCCTACCTCATCACAGTGTTGATGCCCAGGGATATCCTCATGGAAAACAGACCTCTCGGTGCCAAACTGTACCCGTATCCAAGCAGGCCCTTCTGTCTGTGAACGTCCTGATTCTATAACACACTCATACCCTCTCTATACTCACACTCAAGCTCCTCTATCACACACATATGCATCCACCTCCCCATCCCTCGGAAGCACAAACTCAGACACACATATTATGTGCATCCACCCCACCCTCTTTGCATGCGAGTATGGGCCCACACACATCGTGCGCACACACACACACACACACACACACACACACACACACACACACACACACACACACACACACACACACACACACACACACACACACACACACACACACACACATATCTGCCTTTTCTCCAGCTCCTCTCTGTCTCTGTCTCTCAGGGCATTGTTGCCTGTCTGGGGAATGGATGAGGTTCTGACCAGGTGGGCTCTGCTGTTTTATATTCTCCCAACTCCTCTGCCCCTCCTCTCTCCCTCTCCATTCCTCCCTTATCCTCCCATCGCTGGCATGGGATGAAAACCAAAACAACAATAAGGAACACTATACAAAAACATTGGTGAAAAGCCACTTAATTAAACAGCTCTGTCGCCAAACACCAGAAATGCCTCACCGACACTGCTGCAATGACTATGACAATAAATAAAGGAATGGATGGTTCCCTCTCCTCTCCACTGTGAGTGTTAGTGCTGTATGACATGAAGTATACAGTGCATTCGGAAAGTATTCAGACCCGTTGAGTTTTTCCACATTTGTCACGTTATAGCCTTATTTTAAAATCGATTAAATAACTTTTTTACCTCATCAATCTACACACAATACCCCATAATGACAAGGCTGAAATGTATTAAAATTAAAAAACAGAAATACCTTATTTACATAAGTGTTCAGACCCTTTGCAATGAGACTCGAAACAGAGCTCAGGTGCATCCTGTTTCCATTGATCATCCTTGAGATGTTTAAATTGATTGGACATGATTTGGAAAGGCACACACCTGTCTATATAAGGTCCCACAGTTGACAGTGCAGGTCAGAGCAAAAACCAAACCATGATTTTGAAGGTATTGTCCGTAGAGCTCCGAGACAGGATTGGGCCGAGGCACAGATCTGGAGAGTACCAAAACATTTCTACAGCATTGAAGGTCCCCAACAACACAGTGGCCTCCATTATTCTTAAATGGAAGAAGTTTGGAACCTTCCAGAAGGACAACCATCTCTGTAGCACTCCACCATTCAGGCCTTTATGGAAGAGAGGCCAGACAGAAGCCACTCCTCAGTAAAAGACACATGACAGCCCACTTGGAGTTTGCCAAAAGGCCCCTAAAGGACTCTCAGACCATGAGTAACAAAATTCTCTGGTCTGATGAAACCAAGATTGAACTCTTTGGCCTGAATGCCAAGCGTCCCGTCTGGAGAAAACCTGGCACCATCCCTACGGTGAAGCATGGTGGTGGCAGCATCATGGTGTGGGTATATTTTTCAGTGGCAGGGACTTTCAGCGGCATCACCCCGTAATGCATCGCTCGCCCCTCCACACGCCTGCTCAGTCGTGCCCTCTCTGCCAGTAACTCCTTCCGGAATCTTGTGTCAAGCTCGGCGCTCAACTCCCTTCTCGGCTCCAGTTTGCTCCACGGCTCCCTCCGAATAGCCCGGGAAGTTAGGTCAGGGTTCCCCCCTGACCTAGCAACACTCCCCTTATGAGTGTTGCTACCTCCTGAATAGGAGGATACAATGCCTCGTACCTTTGTCGTTCCCTCTTCGACTCCTCCAGCTCCGCCTTCGGGCGCTGGTACTCCCCAGCCTGGCTCCATGGACCCTTGCCCTCAAGGATCTCCTCCCACGTCCATGACTCGAGATACTTCTCCCGTTGCTCCTTCTTCCGCTGCTTGGTCCCTGTTTCGTGGGTGGTTCTGTCATAACGGTCATATTGAGGAGACCAAAACGCAGCGGGTATAGTAATCATCTTCTTTATTTACTTACTAAAGTGAACACTAAAACGAAAACAATAAACGACAACCAACAGTTCTGTAAGGTAACCCAACTATACAGAAAGCAACCACCCACAAAACACAAGTGAAACGAACACAACTAAATATAGCCTCCAATTAGAGACAACAACAACCAGCTGCCTCTAATTGGAGGTCATTGCCAAAAACCAACATATAATTAGAATAAACATAGAAATATAAAACATAGAACAAAACCCCCAAAAACATCAAACACTCAAAACAAACACCCCTGCCACGCCCTGACCATACTACAATGACAAATAACCCCTTTTACTGGTCAGAACGTGACAAGTATGCTTTTCTACTGTATGTGTGAACGTAAACATGGCCTTGAGTGTCCATGTGTTGAGTTGAGTAATGGTATGTCTTTCATAATACCTACTTAATAATTTTCACACAGTGCTTTGTGTAAATACTGATGATTTGAACCCAGTGTTGCTGATACCTTGCTGATAAAGAAGGAAGAATATAAAAGGCAAATTGTTTGTCAGATCAGTTATTTTACACTAAGCGGAAGGCCCACGGTGCTGATGCAGCTGATGACTGATTGGTGGCGCAGACTGCTAAAACAGTTAGTCGTATTTCAACGGTTGCGAGTTCTAATCTCACATGGGGCAATTATCTTTACAAGCATTTCACTACAGTTGCAAAAACATCTGCTAACTATGTGTATGCAACCAATAACATTTGATTTGAGTCAGAATCAAGGCAGACATTTGCCATTTAGACAGAGGCACAAATCACAACATGAGTAAACATTAATCTGAGCAGACCTCATTAAAAACTGAACAATAACAGAGAGAGAGAGAGAGAGAGAGAGAGAGAGAGAGAGAGAGAGAGAGAGCGAACACAGCACATTTTTGTAAGTCTGATTGACGATCAATGACCATCATCCAAAGTTACAGTCAACTCCAAAATTATTGTCACCCTTGATAAAGATGAGAGGAAAAAAGACTATATAAAATAAATAATACAAATACTGAGCTATATTGTATGCTCACATTTTTGAGAAAATAATAAATAAATTAATAAAACAAATCTAAAAAAGATAGGTCTAAAAATGGTTGGCATAACTGTTTTCAATACTTTTTTCACCCTCCACTTGCAACGATAACGGCATTGAGCCTTTTTCTATAATGTTTAATGAGATTGGAGAACACATTGGGAAGGATCTTTGACCATTCCTCCATACAGAATCTTTCCAAATCTTTGATATCCTTTGGCCTGCGTTTATGGACTGCCCTCTTTAATTCAAACCACAGCCTTCCTCACCATCTTTAATAAGCATGCTCCATTCAAAAAATATAGAACTAGGAACAGATATAGCCCTTGTTTCACTCTAGACCTGTCTGCCCTTGACCAGCACAAAAACATCCTGTGGCGTTCTGCATTAGCATCGAATAGCCCCTGTGATATGCACATTTTCTGGGAAGTTAGGAACCAATATACACAGGCAGTTAGGAAAGCTAAGGCTAGATTTTTCAAACAAAAATTTGCATTCTGTGGTACAAACTCAAAACGTTCTGGGACACTGTAAAGTCCATGGAGAATAAGAGCACCTCCTCCCAGCTGCCCACTGCACTGAGGCTAGGAAACACTGTCACTACCGATAAATCCACAATATTTGAGAATTTCAATAAGCATTTTTCTACGGCTGGCCATGCTTTCCACCTGGCTATCCCTACCCCGGTCAACAGCCCTGCGCTCCCCATAGCAACTCGCCCAAACCTCCCCCACTTCTCCTTCACCCAAATCCAGATAGCTGATGTTCTGAAAGAGCTGCAAAATCTGGATCCCTACAAATCCGCTGGGCTAGACAATCTGGACCCTCTCTTCCTAAAATTATCTGCTGAAAGTATTGCAACCCCTATTACTAACCTGTTCAACCTCTCTTTCGTATCGTCTGAGATTCCCATAGATTGGAAAGCTGCCGCTGTCATCCCCCTCTTCAAAGGGGGTTACACTCTAGACCCAAACTGCTACAGACCTATATCTATTCTACCCTGCATTTCTAAGGTCTTCGAAAGCCAAGTTAACAAACAGATTACCAACCATTTTGAATCTCACCGTACCTTCTCCGCTATGCAATCTGGTTTCAGAGCTGGTCATGGGTGCACCTCAGACACGCTCAAGGTCCTAAACAATATCATAACCGCCATCGATAAGAGACATTACTGTGCAGCCGTATTCATCGACCTGGCTAAGGCTTTCAACTCTGTCAATCACAACATTCTTATTGGTAGACTCAACAGCCTTGGTTTCTCAAATGATTGCCTCGCTTGGTTCACCAACGACTTCTCAGATAGAGTTCAGTGTGTCAAATCGGAGGGCCTGTTGTCCGGACCTCTGGCAGTCTCTATGGGGGTGCCCCAGGGTTCAATTCTCGGGCCGACTCTCTTCTCTGTATACATCAATGATGTATAGGTCTGTGGTGATTCTTTGATCCACCTCTACGCAGACGACACCATTCTGTATACCTCTGGCCCTTCGTTGGACACTGTGTTAACTAACCTCCTTCAACTCTCCTTCCGTGGCCTCCAACTGCTCTTAAGGGCAAGTAAAACTAAATGCATGCTCTTCAACCGATCGCTGCCCGCACCTGCCCACCTGTCTAGCATCAATACTCTGGATGGTTCTGACTTAGAATATGTGGACAACTACAAATACCTAGGTGTCTGGTTAGACTGTAAACTCTCCTTCCAGACTCAGATTAAGCATCTCCAATCCAAAATTAAATGTAAAATCTAGAATCGGCTTCCTATATCGCAACAAAGCATCCTTCATTCATGCTGCCAGCATACCCGATCCTCGACTTCGGCGATGTCATTTACAAAATAGCCTCCAACACTCTACTCAACAAATTGGATGCAGTCTATCACAGTGACATCCGTTTTGTCACCAAAGCCCCATATACTACCCACCACTGCGACCTGTATGCTCTCGTTGGCTGTCGCCAAACCCACTCCTCCCAGCTGCCCACTGCACTGAGGCTAGTTTTACAAGGGTAGCCAGGTGGAAAGCATGGCCAGCCGTAGAAAAATGCTTATTGAAATGATCGATTATCGTAGATTTATCGTGGTGGCAGTGTTTCCTATCCTCAGTGCAGTGTGCAACTGGGAAGAGGTGCTCTTATTCTCCATGGACTTTACAGCATCCCAAAACCTTTTGGAATTAGTGCTACACGATGCAAATTTCTGTTTGAAAAAGCTAGTCTTAGCTTTCCTAACTGCCTGAGTATATTGGTTCCTGACTTCCCTGAAAAGTTGCATATCGCAGGGGCTATTCAATGCTAATGCAGAACCTCACAGGATGTTTTTGTGCTGGTCAAGGGCAGTCAAGTCTGGGGTGAAACAAGTGCTATATCTGTTCTTAGTTCTACATTTTTTGAATGGGGCATGCTTATTTAAGCACTTTTGAAGAACAACCAGGCATCCTCTACTGATGGGATGAGGTCAATATCCTTCCAGGATACCCGGGCCAGGTCGATTAGAAAGGCCTGCTCGCTGAAGTGTTTTAGGGAGCGTTTGACAGTGATGAGGGGTGGTCGTTTGACCGCGGACCCATTAAGCACGCAGGCAATGAGGCAGTGATCGCTGAGATCCTGGTTGAAGACAGCAGAGGTGTATTTAGAGGGCAAGTTGGTCAGGATGATATCTAAGAGGGTGCCCATGGTTACGGATTTCAGGTTGTACCTGGTAGGTTCCTTGATAATTTGTGTGAGATTGAGGGCATCTAGCTTAGATTGTAGGTCCCCTAATAGTATGAACTTTGAAGATAGATGGGGGGCGATCAATTCACATATGGTGTCCAGGGCACAGCTGGGGGCTGAACAAGCGGCAACTGTGAGAGACTTGTTTTTGGAAATGTGGATTTGAAAAAGTAGAAGCTCGAATTGTTTGGGCACAAACCTGGAAAGTATGACAAAACTCTGCAGACTATCTCTGCAGTAGAGTGCAACTCCGCCCCCTTTGGCAGTTCTTTCTTGTAGGAAAATGTTATAGTTAGGGGTGAAAGCCAGGATTCAGACACAGCTAGGACATCTGAGTTGGCAGAGTGTGCTAAAGCAGTGAATAAAACAAACTTAGGGAGTAGGTTTTTAATGTTAACATGCATGAAACCAAGGCTTTTACGGTTACAGAAGTCAACAAATGAGAGCGCCTGGGGAATGGGAGTGATGCTGGGGACTGCAGGGCCTGGGTTAACCTCTACATCACCAGAGGAACAGAGGAGGAGTAGAGTAAATCATTGCTTGATTTATGAACGTCAACAACAATTTGTCTATTTTCATTTGTGAGTTCCTTACCTTTTACCATGGTGATGGATGACAAAGGGATTTTACATGAGCGTTACCTCATTTTTATATCTCAGTGAAACGGGTAGCCATCAAAGGCCACAATACACTTCCTTCAAATTAGATTCACTTAAAAAAGTAGAATGTTAATGGAGATTACATTTAGTTTCATTTTATTTATAAGAATCTTTAGGGTTCCAATAATTTTGACATATTTTTAAGAATAAAATATTTTTCTCTGAGCAATTTAATTAGCATAAAATAATATAATTACACCAAATGTTTTGTGCATACAACATAGCTCTGTATGTGTATTATTTATTTTATAGTATTTTTTGCTCATCTTTATCAAAGGTGCGAATAATTTTGGACGTGACTTTATGTCAATGCGATCTGTATCTTCGTTAAAAATGGAAGTGCATCACCAAAATCTGATACATATTGAAATCCCCCTAATGTGGAGGAAATTGAAAATATAATGTTCAACACTCCGTCTTTGCATTAAATGTTAATGATGGCTGTATATTTTATGGATAAAGATGAATTATGAATGGCATGACAACGGAGCTGTGTCACACTATGGGCGTTGTGGTGAAACAGAGGGGAGTGTTGGGGCCAAATGCTTTCACCAGAGAGACAAACACCCGAGAGACAGACACATTATAGCAATGTCCCTCCCCAGAGGAGAGAGGGACAGACACCTAGCAAGTTGAACAGAAACTTCTCAGTTTGGACAAAAACATCAAAATATAATAGAAATATCCAAAAGATTTAGCAGTGGAGTTAATGCAGTTTTTCTACGAATAAAATACATTTTGTTGTTCAATGAGCACCATCTGATGCATGCAAGCAATGCCCCAGGGAGAGACGGCTAAAAAGAGAGAATATGAGAAAATGAGAACCAGACTCTTATTACATATTGAAGAAGGACGACTGATTCCATCCGTACGTTTCTCATTATTTAATCAGCTTCCTGCCAATGAAATATGGAAGAGCACAGAAGCACAAAACAGACTGAGTCTGCCCCAATCAATGTTCCAAATGGGAGAGAGGGAGAGAGAGAGATATATATATTTCACACAGAATTCCAATGCTTAAGTTCCCTTTCAAATGGTCCCTTATTTGCCACTTTCTTTGAGTTATATCCCCATACATACAGTACATCCCAGTGAATAGCTAGCACACAGAGGGGTAGGAGTAGCCTCTGCAGGATCTAGCCATAGCCTATACTGAATTGGAAATGGTATTCGTACTTGACAGTTGATAGTTGGATTGCATGATAACCTACTCATAATTGGAAAAAACTATGTGTTTTAAAATGCTTAATAGGGGTTGGCAATATCTAGGCTAATCATCTCCCTGCATATTTCTATTAAACAAGTGGCAGCAGATCAGGGGCAGCGGACTTGTGTGTGTCTGTGTGTGTGTTCTCAAAAGTTGCAGTGGGCAGATGATCTGCTGTCACTCAGTCAAAACGCAGATCGGCATTTCATAGTTTTTCTCTGCTTGTTTGATGTTATGCACATTGATAGCTTGCTAGAAAACGTCCTCGCCAACTGATTTATAATAGTAGCAGCAGACCCTATCTACAGTAAATGGTCGGAGCAAAACATGCGAAGAGAAGTGACCGGTGACATTCTAAAGCGAATGGAGTGTGGCCATTGGTTGACCCAAATGAGCGTCCCAAAACCAGGACACGTTTTCACAGATCGGTTATCTCACACAGCCGTAAGATGAATTTTTAAAGAAAATACAGCAACGATCACTAGGTCCAGAGGGGAATTTAATGTATAGCTTTTCTTACCAGCTACACCTTTCAGATACAAAGAAAAGGCAGTATAAAGAAGACAGTATGGTAAAGATTGTGGGTTTTTGTCTAGATATAAAAGGGATCAGAGAGAGAGACAGCTCAAGGAATAGTCTGGATAGAACAAAGCATGAGAATGTCTGCTTCAGGCTGTTTTTTTCCCACTAGATTCCCAGTGCAAGGATTTCAAATAGAATAGAGTCAAATGAAATAGAATAAAATAGAACACTCCACTGTCCATTTCACATTCGTGACACTCAAGTTCTCCACTCATCCACATCATACTCAACAAGTAAAAACAAACTAATGAAACACCTAAGAATGTCAAACACATATCCCAGTCCTGAATGCAGCCTATTGACAACACTATCACACAGATTCCTTTGGTCATAATTGAGCCTGGCAGGGCTTTGAGAATGTGTGACTTTGTTCCCATTGGATTGTAAAGCTGCATCTGGACAGAATTTGCAAACTCTCCAAGGAGCCTTGAATTTACCAACAAAAGTTGGTATTCAGATGCAAATTCTGAAACATCCTAGCTCTGTGTTAGAGTAACTCTTTCTCTGAGGGGATAGAGTATGTTTGGAGGATGATTTGGTGTGTTGGGGGATGGGTGGAGATTGGGATGCTGAATACTGTACAGAACTGGAACCCCCTTTTGCATGATAATGTGTAGCTACTGTATCGAGAGGTGCAGTGATTGCTATTCATAATCTATTCTCCACTCACACATCCATGCATTATCACAAAGTATATGCCATGGCATCCAGACATCACACTATTCATAAAGTCAGGTGTTGAGACGTACACTAAGAGATAAAGCTGCAACACAAAAACATACTGGCGAGTCAGCTGCAGATGGATTATAATGACAATTATGTGTAAATCAATGACTTCTCAATCAATGAACACTAACGCGATAACCGCTAAAACAATGACCCCTTACAAAGTCAATGCAGAGAACCCACACCAGTCCCAAAGCACATAACCCTGACATGCCATTCAATAACACTGGGCAGGGCCCATGTACCAAAACACACATCATTTTATAGGAGTGATTTTACTGCAGGAGTGCTAATAACCTATAATACAGTATGTAAATAGCCCAGAGGATCTGTCAAACAATCTCAGCAAATCATTTATTTAGATATCCTCTAGTTCTGATGAGCTCTGTGTACAGTACTTTTTACAAAACCTGACAATCAGAATTGGCACAACCATTTCCCATTTTAATACACAGACACAATGGACCAGGTACAGTAGTAGTCTCTGCCAGATCGAAGGAAAAACAGATGAGTGTTTTATGGATGTTTATGTGTTGGACAGTCCCTGTGTGTGTGTTGTGTGTGTGTGTGTGTCAGTGGAAACATCAGGCAGAGTGTTTTCTCCTGCTTGTACCACTCTGTGCAGCACAGGGGCACTCATCCACAACTCTCCATATCAGTCAGAGAGAGAGACGCAGACAGTGGGACGTGGATGTGTACACGTTTAGAGCCTAACACATCATTAATCCTGCTATGGGTTTGTTTTTCTTTTTTTTTAAAGAGGAACAGGAGTTGGTGATGTGGTCTGGCTGTTATAGGAGAATTGTGAGTACCACACGCACACACCACACAAACACCATCCCCCTCTTCCATCATCCATATTATACATAATTGCTTCAATTCCTCTGATGAGACAGGGAGAGATAAGATGGCCGATGATTGGGTTGCTGGATAAATGAGGAGGAGATGAATATGAAATGGTCTCACTAAAGACAAAAGAGCCGTTCATGATAACAAAGAGCTCAGACAGACCCCTGTGGACTAGAAATGTACAATACACACAAGACACAGCATATCAGACTTCAAACAGCACTCTGCTGGAGTGTGATAGACAGTACAAAGGCACAGAGAAACATCTCATTAACTAGCTGCGCTCACTGAAGTGAACACGAGAAGATCCAAAACGATCAAGATGTTTTCCCCCTGTCTCGACCAACACAATTCTAGAGGGACATCACTCTGCCTTGTCCCTTACCGCAACAACAAAAAAAAATCATGCTTTTGACACCTCTCACATTTACATTTGCTTATTTTGATGTAATTCAGTAATCAATGTTGTTGCAGGGATGTGCTTTGGAATAATAGAAGGAGTGAACTCAGTCATCATCTCTTGGGGACCAGTGGAGTCTTCTCTATCGGTAACAGGGTGGGATGTGAGCGCTGCGGATTGGGGCCTGCCCAACAGAGGCCACCCCCGTGTGAGGTGACCCGGTGGGGTCAGGCCACTTAGTCCCCCTCCGCGCTCCCAGTGATACGCCAAAAAGAACATGGAGGTGGTAGCAAAAACAGAAACAGAGCCTTGATTGTGCCGAAGGCAGGTTCACCCCCCCCCGCGTCTCTGGGCCTTGAGGAAGAAAATGTAAATGGTATTTTGTATTTTGTTTCAGTCTGGATGGGTTTATTCTAGCGGTGGGTAAAACTCTAGCTGATTAAGAGTCAATGAGTGCTCTCTGCTTTCCCCTGCCATAGCCTATTGTGTTGTTGTGTAAGGGAGAGCTGACATAGGGGGACGTGTCCTACTGTGCGGTACCATGGTTTATTTCACTGGGACGGACGCTGATGGCTGAAACAAGTGACTGAGCTGGTCGACAAGACAACCTGCTGAGTGATCGGGCCGTCTTATTGGCACTTATTGACCAGAAGCAAAGCCCCCCCACAATTTGTCACATGTTAACTAAACGGATTATACATTTGGTTTTGTCCTGCTACCAGTAACAACCCAGCTAACAATTCTAGGGAGAAAGAACGTTTTTGTAATGTTAGCCATAATGTTCCTCTAATGTTTGAGTGTCCAGTTTCCGTTAGTTAGGGTAACATTCTATCTGTAGCTAGGTTTCCATCCAATTGGCAACAGATTTCCATGCAAATATTCTAAAATAGCATAAAGAAAATATGTTTCCACCGAACTGACTTGTTGCCGATAAAAATCAGTGTGTGATGAGGTAGTGCACCCAAAATGTACTTTTTTTGTGTAGCGAATACAAATCTAAAGTTTTCAACTCTACTGATAGTTTTGTTACAAAAACTCTTGCATTAAATAGCAAATGTGCCTACTCTGGTCTTGGCACATGCGCTCCAGCCAACAGATCGCAGATAAGGTGGGGGTAGGAGTTCTTATGTTATGGATAAGAGCGAGAATGTTTTATTTGTCAAAACGTCCGGCAAGCATCAATCATCATGTCACCAGAAGAAGACCCTTGACATTTACTGGAAAGATTATTTATTATTTTATTTAACCTTTATTTAATTGGCAAGTCAGTTAAGAACAAATTCTTATTTACAATAAGACCCTTGACATTAATTGGAAAGGAGCTATACATTTTGAGTGTCTTATTCTGATGATCGACGCTTGACTACCGTTTTGACAAATAAAAACATAACCGCTTTTCCATCTTGTGCCTATATCAGTTCTTTTTAAGTCTTAATTCTAATAGTTTCTATTTTTACACTAAATGGCCAAAAGTATGTGGACACCGCTTCAAATGACTGGATTTGGCTATATCAGCCACACCGCAGCAATGTTCCAACATCTAGTGGAAAGCCTTCCCGCAAGAGTGGATGCTGTTATAGCAGCAAAGGGGAGACCAACTTCATATTAATGCCCATGATTTTGTAATGAGATGTTCAGGTGCAGGTGTCCACATACTTTTGGCCATGTAGTGTATCATATGAGTATATTTTTCTGAGTCAAATAGGATTCCCTCAACATTTCTATAATGTCCAAAAGTTTCAGGTCGAAAATTTGTGATAAACTTTTAAGTTGCATACGTTGCATCTTTGTTCCAAGATGACGTAGTAGTCGGACGTCTGTTTTTGTCTTGTCTCGTCCCGTATATATATTGTTTTCTTTGTATATATTTCACAAATATATAAAAAAAAGTATCTCAATTTCCATCTATGGACTGAACATACTCTCCTGTAACCCGCCTCACCCAATGTGGTACGGATCTGCTATTTTTTATACTTTAGAACCCAGAACACCCATCAGAAGCTAGCCAGCTAACTAGCTACTAGCTAGTAGTCAGTTAGCCACTACTAGTGGTCATCACCGTTAACTCGGACATCAGTCAGCCTCAGCCCGGTCAATTCCTGCCAGTCTGCACAGTGCGATATCAACCCAGAGCATATGGACTGCTTTTCTCTACCACATCTCCGGATTACTACTGCAAGCTCTGAACCTTTACACCGGATCATCGCAGCTAGCTAGCTGCCATCCGAGTGGCTACTACGGGCAAACGTCTCCTTTCCCGAAGCAAGCACCAGTTAGCCTGGAGCTAGCCTCGAGCTAGGCCCATCTCCCGGCTAGCCGAAGAGATCCATCAGCCAATTCCTGGGCTACAATACCTCTTTAGCCAATTGGCCTGGACCCCTTTACTGCCGACAAGTAGCCCCGCTCTCATTTGTTGCCTTCTGTAACCGTAAAAGCCTTGGTTTCATGCATGTTAACAATAGAAGCCTCCTCCCTAAGATTGTTTTATTCACTGCATTAGCACACTCCGCCAACCTGGATGTCCTAGCCATGTCTGAATCCTGGCTTAGGAAGACAACCAAAAATCCTGAAATATCCATGCCTAACTATAACATTTTCCGACAAGAAAGAACTGCCAAAAGGGGCGGAGTTGCAATCTACTGCAGAGATAGCCTGCAGAGTTCTGTCATACTATCCAGGTTTGTGCCCAAACAATTCGAGCTTCTACTTTTAAAAATCCACCTTTCCAAAAACAAGTCTCTGACGTTGCCGCTTGTTATAGACCCCCTTCAGCCGCCAGCTGTGCCCTGGACACCATATGTGAATTGAGCGCCCCCCATCTATCTTCAGAGTTCGTACTGTTAGGTGATCTAAACTGGGACATGCTTAACACCCTGGCCGTCCTACAATCTAAGCTAAATGCCCTCAATCTCACACAAATTATCAAGGAACCTACCAGGTACAACCTGAAATCCATAACCATGGGCACCCTCTTAGATATCATCCTGACCAACTTGCCCTCCAAATACACCTCTGCTGTCTTCAACCAGGATCTCAGCGATCACTGCCTCATTGCCTGTGTGCTTAATGGGTCCGCGGTCAAACGACCACCCCTCATCACTGTCAAACGCTCCCTAAAACACTTCAGCGAGCAGGCCTTTCTAATCAAATTGGCCCGGGTATCCTGGAAGGATATTGACCTCATCCCATGAGTAGAAGATGCCTGGTTGCTCTTCAAAAGTTCTTTCCTTTGCTTGCATACATCAGATGGTGCTCATTGAACAACAAAATGTATTTTATTCGTAGAAAAACTGCATTAACTCCACTGCTAAATCTTTTGGATATTTCTATTATATTTTGATGTTTTTGTCCAAACTGAGAAGTTTCTGTTCAACTTGCTAGGTGTCTGTCCCTCTCTCCTCTGGGGAGGGACATTGCTATAATGTGTCTGTCTCTCGGGTGTTTGTCTCTCTGGTGAAAGCATTTGGCCCCAACACTCCCCTCTGTTTCACCACAACGCCCATAGTGTGACACAGCTCCGTTGTCATGCCATTCATAATTCATCTTTATCCATAAAATATACAGCCATCATTAACATTTAATGCAAAGACGGAGTGTTGAACATTATATTTTCAATGGCCTCCACATTAGGGGGATTTCAATATGTATCAGATTTTGGTGATGCACTTCCATTTTTAACGAAGATACAGATCGCATTGACATAAAGTCACGTCCAAAATTATTCGCACCTTTGATAAAGATGAGCAAAAAATACTATAAAATAAATAATACACATACAGAGCTATGTTGTATGCACAAAACATTTGGTGTAATTATAATATTTTATGCTAATTAAATTGCTCAGAGAAAAATATTTTATTCTTAAAAATATGTCAAAATTATTGGAACCCTAAAGATTCTTATAAATAAAATGAAACTAAATGTAATCTCCATTAACATTCTACTTTTTTAAGTGAATCTAATTTGAAGGAAGTGTATTGTGGCCTTTGATGGCTTCCCGTTTCACTGAGATATAAAAATGAGGTAACGCTCATGTAAAATCCCTTTGTCATCCATCACCATGGTAAAAGGTAATGAACTCACAAATGAAAATAGACAAATTGTTGTTGACGTTCATAAATCAAGCACTGATTTACTCTACTCCTCCTCTGTTCCTCTGGTGATGTAGAGGTTAACCCAGGCCCTGCAGTCCCCAGCATCACTCCCATTCCCCAGGCGCTCTCGTTTGTTGACTTCTGTAACCGTAAAAGCCTTGGTTTCATGCATGTTAACATTAAAAACCTACTCCCTAAGTTTGTTTTATTCACTGCTTTAGCACACTCTGCCAACTCAGATGTCCTAGCTGTGTCTGAATCCTGGCTTTCACCCCTAACTATAACATTTTCCTACAAGAAAGAACTGCCAAAGGGGGCGGAGTTGCACTCTACTGCAGAGATAGTCTGCAGAGTTTTGTCATACTTTCCAGGTTTGTGCCCAAACAATTCGAGCTTCTACTTTTTCAAATCCACATTTCCAAAAACAAGTCTCTCACAGTTGCCGCTTGTTCAGCCCCCAGCTGTGCCCTGGACACCATATGTGAATTGATCGCCCCCCATCTATCTTCAAAGTTCATACTATTAGGGGACCTACAATCTAAGCTAGATGCCCTCAATCTCACACAAATGATCAAGGAACCTACCAGGTACAACCTGAAATCCATAACCATGGGCACCCTCTTAGATATCATGCTGACCAACTTGCCCTCCAAATACACCTCTGCTGTCTTCAACCAGGATCTCAGCGATCACTGCCTCATTGCCTGTGTGCTTAATGGGTCCGCGGTCAAACGACCACCCCTCATCACTGTCAAACGCTCCCTAAAACACTTCAGCGAGCAGGCCTTTCTAATCAAATTGGCCCGGGTATCCTGGAAGGATATTGACCTCATCCCATGAGTAGAAGATGCCTGGTTGCTCTTCAAAAGTTCTTTCCTCACCATCTTAAATAAGCATGCCCCGTTCAAAAAATGTCGAACTAAGAACAGATATAGCCCTTGGTTCACCCCAGACTTGACTGCCTTTGAACAGCACAAAAACATCCTGTGGCGTTTTGCATTAGCATTGAATAGCCCCCGCAATATGCAACTTTTCAGGGAAGTCAGGAACCAATATACTCAGGCAGTTAGAAAAGCTAAGACTAGCTTTTTCAAACAGAAATTTGCATCCTGTAGCACTAATTTCAAAATGTTTTGGGACACTGAAGTCCATGGAGAATAAGAGCACCTCCTCCCTACTGCACTGCACTGAAAATAGGAAACACTGTCACCACGATAAATCTACGATAATCGATCATTTCAATAATCATTTTTCTATGGCTGGCCATGCTTTCCACCTGGCTACCCCTACCCCGGCCAACATCTCAGCACCCTTGCAGCGACTTGCCCAAGCCCCCACCCCCCGCTTCTCCTTCACCCAAATCCAGACAGCTGATGTTCTGAAAGAGCTGCAAAATCTGGACCCCTACAAGTCAGCTGGGCTAGACAATCTGGACCCTCTCTTTCTAAAATGATCCGCCGAAATTGTTGCAACCCCTATTACTAGCCTATTCAACCTCTCTTTCATACCATCTGAGATCCCCAAAGATTATTAAGCTGCTGTGGTCATCCCCTTTTCAACGGGGAAGACACTCTAGACCCAAACTGTTATAGACCTATATCCATCCTGCCCTGCCTTTCTAAAATCTTCAAAAGCCAAGTTAACAAACAAATCCCCGACCATTTCGAATCCCACCGTACCTTCTCCACTATGCAATCTGGTTTCCGAGCTGGTCATGGGTGCACCTCAGCCACGCTCAAGGTGCTAAACTATATCATAACCGCCATCAATAAAAGACTGCACTGTGCAGCCATCTTCATCGACCTGGCCAAGGCTTTCGACTTTGTCAATCACCGCATTCTTGTCGGCAGACTCAATAGCCTTGGCTTCTCAAATGACTGCCTCGCCTGGTTCATCAACTACTTCTCAGATAGAGTTCAGTGTGTCAAATCGGAGGGCCTGTTGTCCGGACCTCTGGCAGTCTCTATGGGGGTGCCACAGGTTTCAATTCTCGGGCTGACTCTTTTCTCTGTATATATCAATGAGGTCGCTCTTGCTGCTGGTGATTCTCTACACAGACGACACCATTCTGTGTACATCTGGCTATTCTTTGGACACTGTGCTAACAAACCTCCAAACAAGCTTCAACGCCATACAACACTCCTTCCGTGGCCTCCAACTGCTGTTAAATGCTAGTAAAACTAAGTGCATGCTCTTCAACCTATTGCTGCCTGCACCCTCCCGCCCGACTAGCATCCCTCCTCTGGACGGTTCTGACTTAGAATATGTGGACAACTACAAATACCTAGGTGTCTGGTTAGACTGTTAGCTCTCCTTCCAGACTCACATTAAGCATCTCCAATCCAAAATGAAATCTAGAATTGGCTTCCTATTTCGCAACAAAGCCTCCTTCACTCATGCTGCCAAACATACCCTCGTAAAACTGACTATCCTACCAATCCTTGACTTCGGCGATGTCATTTACAAAATAGCCTCCAACACTCTACTCAGGAAACTGGATGTAGTCTATCACAGTGCCATCCGTTTTGTCACCAAAGCCCCATATACTACCTACCACTGCGACCTGTATGCTCTCATTGGCTGGCCCTCACTACATATTCGTCGCCAATCCCACTGGCTCCAGGTCATCTATAAGTCTTTGCTAGGTAAAGCCCTGCCTTATCTCAGCTCACTGATCACCATAGCAACACCCACCCGTAGCACACGCTCCAGCAGGTATATTTCACTGGTCATCCCCAAAGCCAACACTTCCTTTGGCCACCTTTCCTTACAGTTCTCTGCTGCCAATGGCTGGAAAGAATTGCAAAAATCACTGAAGCTGGAGTCTTATATCTCCCATTTTTAACTATAATTAAGCGTCAGCTGTCAGAGCAGCTTACCGATCACTGTACCTGTACACATCCAATCTATAAATAGCATACCCAACTACCTCATCCCCATATTATTACTTACCCTCTTGCTCTTTTGCACCCCAGTATCTCTACTTGCACATCATCATCTGCACATCTATCACTCCAGAGTTAATGCTAAGTGATATTGGTTCTTGTATTGTCCGTTTCATGAAAATATTCTGGAGATGAGCATCTTCAATATATACCCATTGTTCCTCTTTAGTGCATTTACAATATGTTGCAAGTAAAAGCTTTGGGTAGCGAGTTGATACAATTCCAAGTCTGTAAGGTTAAAACCACCCTCAGACTTAGGGACATTTAAAAAGTTTTATTTGCCCATATGAACTAACTCTGTTATGGCAGAGCATACTTTTTCAGGGAATGTCTTCAGTGGTGTAATTGGTATTATCGGAAATAAATATAAAAAGTTTAGGAGCCATGCCATTCTAAATAGGTTTATTCTAACTGTAAGATTTATGGGGAGATTATTCAATTTAATTAGATCTGCTTTCATGTTACTGAGTAATGGGATAAAGTTATCTTTATATATTTGTTGTTTGTTGTCACTTATCAAGTGTCCTAAGTATTTATTATTTGTTGTGGTCCACTTAAGGGATTGCTGTTGTTGTCCACTTATTTTTATTTTTTCCTATTGCAATTATAAAAAAAATGTTGATGTTAATTTTATATCCTGAGATTTTAGAGTATTCCGAAAATATATATATATATATATATATATATATATATATATATATATATATATATATATATTTTTACCCATTTTTTCTTCCCAATTTTGTGGTATCCAATTGGTAGTAGTTACAGTCTTGTCTCATCGCTGCAACTCCCGCACGGACTCGGGAGAGGTGAAGGTCGAGAGCCATGCGTCCTCCAAAACACAACCCAACCAAGCCGCACTGCTTCTTGACACAATTCCCATCCAACCCAGAAGCCTGCCGCACCAATGTGTCAGAGGAAACACCATACACCTGGCAACCAGGTCAGCATGCACTGCACCCGGCCCGCCACAGGAGTCACTAGTGCGCAATGAGACAAGGATATCCCTGCCGGCCAAACCCTCCCTAACGCACACGACGCTGGGCCAATTGTGCACCGCCCCATGGGCCTCCAGGTCGCAGCCAGCTGTGACAGAGCCTGGGCTCGAACCCAGAATCTCTGGTGGCACAGCCTTAGACCACTGCACCACCCGGGAGGCCCTTCTGAAAATATTTTTAACAGGGGACATTGAGTTTTCAATATTAGTCAGATATATCAGGACATCATCGAAAAATAAATGTAGTTTATATTCATGTTTACCAATACCTGTTCTGTCTAATTCTTTCTGCAAGTTCAATTGCCAGTGCAAACAGGAGGGGGGAGAGAGGACATCCCTGTCTCGTACCGGTTTCTAAAGAAATGTCATCAATTTCATAATGTATTATTTGTATATATTTTTTCTTTAGGATATTTATATAATATTTTTATGAAATTTGTTATTTTAGCTGGAAAGTTGAACGTCACTCAAGACGGTTGAAAGCCTTTTCAGCATCAACAGCCATGATTGATAAATAGAGTATTGTATTCTACTAAAACATGTTTTTGCATTTGTTTGTATTTGCCTATATTAAATAAACCCTTTTTCATTCATATGTATCAAGTCTAGTAATATTTTTACCATTCTGTTGCTTATTGCTCACAATTGGCCCAGCGTCGTAAGGGTTTGGTCGGGGTAGGCCATCATTCTAAATAAGAATTTGTTCTTAACTGACTTGCCTAGTTAAATAAAGGTTAAATAAATAAAACAAATTTGTTTTGTTATTATTTTATTGTCGCAATTTATTAAAGTTATGGGTCTGTAATCTGCAGGGGACTCTCCAGCTTTTCCTGGTTTTAATATAACTGAAATAACTGTTTGATACATGGAACTTGGAAGCACTGAATTGAGTGGCATGTGTGATGTCATTTGAGTAAATAGGGTCTCTGCTTTGTTCCAGAATATCAAATAATATTATATGAGAAAGCCATCTATCCCTGGTGCTTTTCTCCACGTGAATGTTTTCAGTGTGTAATATTTATTTTTGGGTGATTTCCATTTTTAGTTATAATGTTTTTATCTGCTAATAGTTGCTTCAGGGATTAGTCGAACTGTTATTTAATTCTGATTTATATAGATTTTCATTGAAGCTTTTAAAATTGTTATTAATAGCATTGTTGTTTCTAATTAAAGCATTTGTATCCTTTTCTTCAAAAGTTATAAGTGGTTCGGCGTGTATTCATTTGTGAGGGCTGAGAGGTGTTTATCAGTTTTTTTCCGCATGAACTAGTATGCTTTATTTGAGTTTAGCCTGTAGTTGTCGGCTCTCTTCAAAAGTAAAAGATTCAAAAAGAGTCAATGTGCAGGGGCGCTGGTTAGTTGAGGTAATTTAGGTAATATGTACACGTACATGTAGGTAGAGTTAAAGTGACTATGCATAGATAATAAACAGAGAATAGCAGTAGCTTAAAAGAGGGGTCTGGGTAGCCCTTTGATTAGCTGTTCAGGAGTCTTATGGCTTGGGGGTAGAAGCTGTTAAGAAGCCTCTTGGACCTAGACTTGGCACTCTAGTACCGCTTACTGTGCGGTAGCAGAGAGAACAGTCTATGACTAGGGTGGCTGGAGTCTTTGACAGTTTTTAGAGCCTTCCTCTGACACCGCCTGGTATAGAGGTCCTGGATGGCAGGAAGCTTGGCCCCAGTGATGTACTGGGCTGTACGCACTATCCTCTGTAGTGCCTTGCGGTCGAAGGCCGAGCACTTGCCGAACCAGGTGGTGATGCAACCCGTCAGAATATTCTCGATGGTGCAGCTGTAGAACATTTTGAGGATCTGAGGACCCATGCCAAATCTTTTCAGTCTCCTGAGGGGGAATATGCTTTGTCATGCCCTCTTCACGACTGTCTTAGTGTGTTTGGACCATGATACTTTGTTTGTGATGTGGACACCAAGGAACTTGATCAAGACAAGGGAGAGGATTGTGGACAACAGTACAAGGAGGACCGAGCACGCCCCCATTCTCATCGATGGAGCTGCAGTGGAGCAGGTTGAGAGCTTCAAGTTCCTTGGTTTCCACATCACAAACAAAGTATCATGGTCGGTTGTTGTCCTGGCATCACACGGCCAGGTCTCTGACCTCCTCCCTATAGGCCTGTCTCATTGTTGCTGGTGATCAGGCCTACCTGTCATCGGCAAACTTGATGATGGTGTTGGAGTCGTGCCTGGCCATGCAGTCATGAGTGAACACGGAGTACATGAGGGGACTGAGCACGCACCCCTGAGGGGCCCCCTGTGTTGAGGATCAGCGTGGAGGATGTGTTGTTACCTACCCTTACCACCTGTGGGCGGCCCGTCAGGAAGTCCAGGATCCAGTTGCAGAGGGAGGTGTTTAGTCCCAGGGTCCTTAGCTTATTGATGAGCTTTGAAGTCACTATGGTGTTGAACGCTGAGCTATTGTCGAGTTGCAGCAAATAAAAAACACTTCTAAAGGACATCAATAAGAAGAAGAGACTTGCTTTGGCAAACACTGGCAAACACTGTGTCTTTGTGAGATGCATAGTAGGTGAACGTATGATCTCCACATGTGTGGTACCCACCATGAAGCATGGAGGAGGTGTGATGGTGTGCTAGTGCTTTTCTGGTGAAACTGTCTGTGATTTATTTAGAATTCAAGGCACACTTAACCAACATGGCTACCGTAGCATTCTGCAGCGATACGCAATCCCATCTGGTTTGCACTTAGTGGGACTATAATTTGTTTTTCAACAGGACAATGACCAAATCCCCCTCCAGGCTGTGTAAGGGCTATTTTACCAAGAAGGAAAGTGATGGAGTGCTGCATCAGATGACCTGGCCTCAACAATTACCCCGACCTCAACCCAATAGAAATGGTTTGGGATAAGTTGGACTGCAGACTGAAGAAAAAGCAGCCAACAGGTGCTCAGCATATGTGGGAACTCCTTCAAGACGGTTAGAAAAGCATTCCAGGTGAAGCTGGTTGAGAGAATGCCAAGAGTGGCAAAGCTGTTATGAAGACTCCCGAGTGTCGCAAAGGTCTAAGGCACGGCACCTCACTGCTAGAGGCATCACTACAGACCCTGGTTCGATTACAGGCTGTATCACAACCGGCTGTGATTGGGAGTTCCATAGGGCGGCGCACAATTGGCCCAGCATCGCCGGGTTAGGGTTTGGCCGGGGTATGCCGTCATTGTAAATAAAATAAAATTCTTAACTGACTTGCAAGTTAAATAAATGTTAAATTAAATAAATAAAAGGCAAAGGGTGGCTACTTTAAAGAATCTAAAATCTAAAATATATTTAGATTTGTTTAACACTGTTTTGGTTACTACATGATTCCATATGTGTTATTTCATAGTTTTAACGTCTTCACTATTATTCTACAATGTAGAAAATAGTAAAAATAAAGAAAAACCCTTGAATGACTAGGTGTGTTCAAACTATCGACTGGTACTGTATGTATTGAATACATTTTGGGTCTTGAATATGCGCTCTGCTTATTCTCCATATTCTGTCACTAAGTGTATTTTCTGTTGGTGTAATTGAGCATGATACATTAGAATGATCCGAATTTTACTATATTTTAGAACCCAGTATATTGTTGAGTGCATAAAACATTTTTATTCCAGTTTTTTATTCTTGAATGTAGTCAATTCTTGAATAGCTTTCTTAATTTGAGAAACAACATTTTTTTTTGTATTTGGGAATGACAATCTCCAGGTGTCCTGTAAGATACTTGGTTAGATTACATTTTTCAGCCTCTTTGGAGGTTCCTTGAATTTTTTTTATTCCTATGTCTGTCTAACTTGCTGAATGCTTGACTTATCTCACCTGCTAAAATAATTGTTCCTGTCTGGGTTGGATCTAATAAAGCTTGAATTCTATCTAAAACCCCCAGGTTTGCCCCTGGGGGGGATATAAAATGAAATCAATGTGTATTTTTCCCCATATAAGGTACAATTCAAAATTAGGAAACATCTAAATCTGTATGCAGGGATATAAGGGAAAATTATGTATTCTTATTTATCAGGATGCCTACAACTCTGCTGTTACTACAGTAGGTGGCCTCTCCAACCCAGCTCCTCTTTAAAAATAACATTTCAACAACAACAAAAAATAAGTGTAGCTCTTGCAGAAAAAAACACATCTGCAGACAATCTCTTTAAATGTTCAAGAACCTTGTACTTTTTTTGCCATCATGAAGCCTGTGCATATTCCATGTAATAAGTTGGATTTTGTTGTCCTTTTCTTGAATAGAATCAAAGTTAATCTTGTGTGCTCCGTCTGTCATTGACGAACCAGATAAAACGTTTTAGCAGACATCATATGAGGGCGGTGGACATCACATGGACATGTAAGAGTCATAGTATGAATACATTGTTATTGTATGCATTACAGAAATAAAACGTGTTAACATGTAGGAACATGCAGACGGATCAAACATTTAACAGAGAACACACAAAAACACTTCTTTGTACTTTGAGGTATGTTAACCTGTTTTAATGATACTCATGAATCACTATAATCAATACAAGTTTTTATTGAGTGTACTTTTAACAAAGCTGAGATTTACTTCAAAGTGCATTCACCCCATTGCTTACACCTATCAAGGTGTTTCAGATCTACACGTGCCTATAGAGGAATGTTTTTTTTCCGAAATAAAAAATTCTGGACCCTACTCTCACATTAGTCACCCCAGTCTCACATTCTTATCAATATATGTTAATGTATGTCAAATATCTATGTTGAAAACACTATGTTAAAAGCACTGTGTGTGTGAGTATCAGTCAGTTCACCAGTCAGGGCCTTGATTGGCTCGGCAACAGTAACAAGACACACAAATGTTCTTGTAATGTTTTCATTTAACTGTCTAGAGCATTCATATCTTATATTCTGAGAACATGGTAACCACGTTCTGGTATCTTAGAAACATTCCTTGCATATCACAGGAACATTCCTATGAAAACGTCAGTTAATGACCTAATGAGACTGAATGTTCTCAAAGTTGTGGGAACGTTTGTTTGGAACCACATTATAGAGAGCGTGATAGATCCTAGTGGTCACACTTTATTTGGATAGTCTGGATAGTCCATCTGTAGATGCTCTACAGATGGTCATAATATCAACAAACTATGTGTTGATAAGCAACTACTTGCTATGTTTAGGGCTAGGGCTAGGTTTAGAATAAGGGTTAGGGCTAGGGTTAGGTTGAAGTTTAGGGTTAAGATAAGGGTTAAGGTTAGGGTTAGGGCTAGGGTTAGAGTTAGGGTTAATAGATAGATAAATGTTACTGGTAGTCTGTAGATAGTCTGCAGAGCATCTACAGATGGACTATGCAAATAAAGTGCTTCCATCCCAGCTTGAACCTCACTGGTAGAACCACATAAGTGATGGTCATGAGACCCCGCTGCTTAATGTTTGTTTATTTCCAGTTTCCTATCAGTAGGTTACTAGCATTAATCAAGTTAGATCAACCATCATTGTCAGAGCACCACAGGAGAGAGGTTTATATTGTCATTTGTTTTCTTTTAATTACTGCCCATTTCTCTTCCGTCATCAAATTAGTGCAGGGAGAGGCCACTCCTAATGGCCTTGACTTAATGATGATTACAGACAATATTGGTTTCGCCTTTCAGTAAACAGCCACTGGCTGCTGGAGAATAAATTACAGTGGGCTACAGATATATCAGAAGGCTTCAGTACAGAATTACACAAGTTTGGGCAGAGCTCTCAAAAATACTGGATTATTTTCTCCTCCAACTTCTCCTAGGTCCTTTGGGGGTCCCATGTTCTTCCCAGGGGGGCACTTGTAGCGACCACAGCTTCCCACAGGGACATGGATTATCTCCTGTCAGCTCCAGAGTGTTCCAGTGCTCAGCCCAGCCCAGCCTGCCTGTCTCATACAGGGCCTGATAATGGGAACATGGGCGCAGTGGGGACAGTCTTATCTGCTGTTAAGCTTTCCCTTGGGGAATGGAGAGGCAAAGACCACTTATTTTCTTCTTCACTCCCTTTCTCCATCCTATTCCCCCCTTCTCTCTCTTCTTCTTAGCCTTTGTCGGTAGATTATCTGGCTTAGAAACACACCCCCCAAACCCTGTCAGAACCACACAGGGGGTGAAGACTGGAGGGGAGATGGGAACATAAAGAGGGGAATAAGAGAGGGACCTCAACCACCCTATGTCCATTCCAATGCCTCTTTAGCCCCGGTAGAGAACCACTGAAAGGAATGGTTCGATAACACTGTTTCTCTGAGTTTTTGCTAATGCTCTATTTGAATATTTTTTAATCTTTGTTATTTGCCTATCAGGCTCAGAAATGTGACTAACAGACCACAGTCATAGTAATGGTAGCTTAATAGTCCATAATGTACAATTACACACCTTGTGAAGCAACATAAACTCAACAGACAACCCTTTGTCTCCACTCATATGATCCCATAGTGAACAGTCACTGCCCCCTTCTCTAACGGTACAGAGCCATCCCTACCCAATCCCTCCTTAAAGCAGCAGCCCAGACACCCCATCTGTCTGTCCTGACCTGTGTTTTGGCACATGAGGGTAAGTGTTCCAGTCTAACTGATCCTCTGGCTGACTTCCCACAGTGTTAAGGCAGTCAGTCAGGCTGCCAGCAGCCTCCCTCCCTAACAGCCCAACCCAGACATCTCTCTGTGGCGCTGCAGTATTGATATTGCATAGGGTTGCCTAGCAGGCTTTTAATGAAGGCTCAGATTGATCATGCATCAGTGGACCTCTGGATCATTCTGATTGCTATCATTTGTTTCTCCCTGCAGAGCTTGGCTTGTAATCTATATTGGGGAGCCAAGTGCACATGTACCACAGTCACACACACACACAAGTATCAACCACCTGTCAACACGAAAAAGAGAAAAACAAGAAGTTGAGGAAGGAAGACAACTTGAGGAAGAGACCAGAGAAAGATCCAGAGAGACATGTGTGCTGAATCCTATGAATCAGAGTGACTTTTCCCCCCTCTAATGTTGTCTCATTACCACCACCCCGTACCTCCACCACGACCCCCACCTCCAGCTCAGAGTGCAAAAGTAACCACAGCCCATGTCAAGGTCAGGTCTGGGGTGGGGCTCCTGCGTTTCTAATCAGGCATCCATTAGGCCCATGTCACAACCACACACAGCTGTCAGGACCCTGTGGCTGTGCTCCTTACCCTGCTACACCCACTAACTCTCTGGAGGGAGGGAGAGAGGGAGAGTGGGAGGGAGAGAGAGAGTGTGGTGGAGGTACAGTACAGCATACCCTCCAGCTAGCCCACATTTCTGTTAGCCTACTCTCAGACAGAACTACCTGTCACAAAGCAATGTAATGACACAATGCAAACATGAATCTTGCATAAGGCAATAACCCTTTCCAGTAATGAATGCAGTTGCATAATGCCATAAATTAATACTTAACCGCTGATTCAATGAAATCTTATTATTATTTTTTAATTTTTCCCCTCACATAATTTCAATTACCACTCTCTTTTCATTCCATTAAATAGGAATTAGATGAGCTTTGATGAAGATCAGCAGCCTTGCCTGTTAATTAACACAGCGTCAACGGATAGAGCACAGCCCCATCCATCTAATGAAGTAATCACCAGACCAATGGCCGTCTCCCTGCCCCTCTCTTTATAAGCTCTCTCCATTCCCCCATTCCCTCTGCTCAGATGGGTGATAAAACAGGCACAGGACATACACTCAGCTATTCAAGCATGTGAAATTCTAATAAAGGCCTATCACATTTTACTGTGCATCACACTGAGCTAAAGGTCAATTAGATTCATGGAGAAAGGGAGCGTAGCGGATGGATGTCCTCTGGTAATGAACAGCATGTAATGCAGTGTGCCACTAACGTGTGGAGCAATAAAAAAAAAGCACTAAAACCAAAATGTGGAGTGGAGGAGCCAATTCAAGCCACCATAAATCAGCCCATAAATCAGGGGTGTCAAACTCATTCCATGGAGGGCCTACTGTCTGCTGGGTTTGGGGTTTTCCTTTCAATTAAGACCTAGACAACCAGGTGAGTGGAGTTCCTTACTAATCAGTGACCTTAATTCATCAATCAAGTCCAAGGGAGGAGTGAAAACCCGCAGTCACTTGGCCCTCCGTGGAATGAGTTTGACACGTGCCATAAATCCATAGTGTATAGGAACATACACAGATATGTACTGCCTTTCTATAGGGAGAGATTTATGTTTTACTGAAGCAGGATTCAATTGTTAATGACCGCTATATAAAAGCAATAGAATGAACTGTATAATCCTTAAATTGAAGTCAAATGGAAGGCTCCCTAAACTGAAACTTCCAGAAAGCGCAGCAGCAAAGGTTTATTTGCTACCACTTCATGCTTCATATAAGCCCCCAATGGTTGTTAATCATTACTGCGTGTAAACATTAAAGCAATGATGTTAGCAGCAGGAGACTTAGGGATTGGAGAAAAGGCTTTTGTGAGAATCCGGATGTAAGACATTTCAGCAACGTCCCTCAAGAAATGTGTATGTAAGATGAGTGGTAATGTAAGTGGGCATTGCAGAGACTAAGTAAGAAGGTGAGAAACTGCCTAGTGCCTCCCCCAAACACATTTAAATCAACCACCTGCCAGCCTCCCTCCCACAGACCTTCCTGGTTCATGCCTCCCATTCAGCTGATGGGAGCTCAGAGCTAGAGACACAAAGAGAAGGAGCTGCTTCTGCGTCTATCTGTCTGTCCCATAACACCAGGCTGGCAGGCTGGCACACTGAGGGGTGCCTCTGTGTGTGGCCTGTACATTGGCACACACAGGGGCTTTACTGGGATGCCTTCCTGAGAGGCGGGCACCGGGCCCAATGTTGACAAAGCCTGGTATGGCCTGCTGTCACCTCATTCTGGGTGCATCTAGTGGAAAGAATCAATTAGACCGTACTACAACAGACCACTTTTATATTTGACTTTTAATCAGTGTGCAGGAGGAGAGCAGGAGCATGGAGAGAGGAAGCAGACCAGTGTGATGAGTGGTGATGATCTGGTTAAATACGGACATGAGAGGGGATCTGATATGAATGTGCTATGAGGAAAGAATAGCACCACAACGGTCAGATTCAGGGAACAGAGAGAGAAGAGGCCCTTTGTGGTGAGCTATCAAAAGCACCTTACGCAACTGCCTGCAAGAAATGTAAAGATGACACATTTCTGGATTCAGAAAACAATCAGGCTTGGTGAAGGGACAGTGAAAAAAATAAAAAACTCAAATCACTTTAAAGTTTTGATGTGGCTGAGGCTGATCTCTTCCTTTGAAAAGTCTCTTTAAGACTTCTTTCTCAGTGTTTTCCGGCCTTGCCACAGGCCTCCTCTGGCAGAGAGGAGGGGAAGAAAGGGAGAGGTGAACAGTGCCTGCCTGCGCACCCTGGGGTTGATGTGGAGATCAGGCTTCAAACAGAATAACTCACCAAAGGGACATCATTCCCCTGTCATTCCTCTCCAGCTTTACAGACATACAGAAAGTGAAAGTTAAGCCTCTTCTTTCAGGCCACTCTTTAGCTAACAGAGATGCACCTGAGCTGCATTTCAGTTACACCAGTAAACTACTGAATGAAGGCAGTAGAAGGTGAATATAGGTGACAGACAAATGAATGTCAGCTGTAGTTTTTACAAACGATCACGAGGCTGTGAGAGGTAGGCAGCTGTGCACATATGGTTACATTTGTTCACTGCTGCTACCACAACTGCCCTACTGTTCATATGGACTAGAATAGATTCATCTGTTACCTCAGTGTTATCTGTATAAAACAGAAAGGTTTTCCAATAGGTCTACAGTCAATTTAAACAGCACAGTGTTATGTAGCTATGAATGTATCAGGTATATGATCAGTATTGGTTGCATCATGAGAATATAACAGCTCAGCTTGTGGTATAAATCCATGCGCTGAGGGAATCCCAAACCACAGAGGGTTCTGCTGTTTCAGTCATTGATTTATAACTCTTAGCTTGGACATCAATCCTGGGGGGCTGTCCCACTGATGCCCCTGTTCCTTTCTTATTCAGGGTGAGTGGCAGATGGACAGATGAGTCCACCAGAGGGGTTGTGCTGTGGTTAAAACCAACGGTCACCGCTTACTGAGACCACACAATCAACCCCAAACCTACACTATTCAGTCCACACAATTGGGCTTTGGTTTGAACATCAAAGTAGCAGAGTATTTGAGGTGAAATATGTCACTCTGAATAAAGTGGTTTGAATGTGTGAGTTCTGTCTGGTGCTGATAGACTATTCCCTATGGTACACGCTGTGGTGTTGACAGTAGCCTGCTGTGCAGTTGTCTCTTTACAGCAGCCATGGTGATGCCATACTAATGAGTTGATGCTATTTCTGCTCCATGAGATGTGTAACCAGCTATGCACCAGTCCAGTACAACATCAGATTCAATGAAGATTCCACTCCACCCACTGACAGGCTTATGATGTTCACATCAAAGATGTACCGCATACATACGCACAGAGACACAAACAAACTCATAGAAGTCAATAACAAGATGTAAACAAGTCTTACCTTCCTTTCCAAACAATGCTTCTCAAATGTTCTCTCGCAGTGTTCAGAGACCAAGGTCTGGAAGTAAACACAGAAAGTCAAGAGAAGATGAAAAAGTTCAGGAGTCAGACACAAAATAAACCCATCAGAGTATTATTGTTACCCACATGAAAAAAAGACATAGTATACTACGGTATAAATATAGTATTCACTGTAGTGTTTTTGCCGACTTTACTGTAGTATTCACGGTAGTACACTGTAGTATTTACAGTTAACTATATTATAACTACTGTAGTAAAAGAAAACTGTAGTACATACTATAGTAACCCTTAAGAAAAAAGATCGCAGTTAGAGTGCAATATAACGGCAGTACACTGCAGTATAACTAAAGTTAGAGTGCAGTATAACTGCAGTATGCTGCAAATACTGCGTCCAAAATAACACCGTTTTTTTACTGTAGTAATGTTGCAGTATAGATTCATCTGTTATCTCAGTGTTATCTGTATAAAAGAGACAGGTTTTCCAATAGGTCTACAGTCAATTTAAACAGCACAGTGTTATGTAGCTAGGAATGTATCAGGTATGTGATCAGTATTGGGTTTACTGTGTCCAAAATACCACAGTCGACTGCAGTTACTGCACTTTTAAAACTATAATCTTTTTATGTAAGGGAATTAATGTAGTGTTTTGGCGGATTGTAGTATACTGTAGTATTTACTGTAGTTTTCTTTGTGGATTGTAGTATACTGTAGTATCCACTGTAGTGTTTTTGCGTACATTACTGTAGTATTACTGTCGTGTTTTTGTTTTATTATCTTTGACCAAAAAATTGAGGCTTTTTCTTTGAGGAAATATTATTTTCTATAACCTGTTAGGAACACAGTATATGGTCTATAATTGGCATGTAGGTTTCTCAATGATGGATGGCAGAAATTGCGATATGGGGGAGGGGATTAGGCAGGGTGTATGCAAATTAAGTACTGTAGTATTGACTATAGTTAAAAAAGTTTTTTTGCCGACATTACTGTATTATTTGCTACTGTGTTTTTTGCAGATAGTACTGTAGTATTTACTATAGTATTCTACAGTATACTACAACATTCAATAGTAAGTACTACACATGATCGAGGGATACTACAGTGTGAAGTATACTACTCTACGGAATACTACAGTTTACTACAGAATTCTATAGTAAACTGTAGTATTTTTTCGTGTGGGTAGTTAAAACAACTGTCTTTGTCTCCCTGTTCGGATGTCAAAGTGAGTGAATGCATCATACTGTTTTCATGCAGCCTATTCCTGATCTGGGATGCGTGTAGACCACATAAAGCAGCCTCTGTCCATACTCCATTCTGGCTCTTTTTGGTGTTCATGCGTTACTCCATTACGGCTTATCCCCAACAGATGCCATACTCTATTGTTGTTCGTCATTAACAGATGCCTTCCACCATTATGATTCCTTCCCAGCAGACGACACTCACAACCACCGCTCCTCCCTCCCAGATGACAGAGAGGTGGATCAAACGTCTGCTTTATGTCTAGATCCTATTTCACTATCAATATCATCAAATACAAAAAAAATATTTTCAGTAGACCAGCTCTAACGTCATGCACCTGTCAAAATGTCTGAGAAACAGAAATATCTCTGAACACACCACGCTCGTTCAATCAGCAAGCTCTTTAAAAACTAGGCTCTACTTCTAAAACTGTCTCCATCTCTAAAATTGTCTGTATGTCTTAAACTATCTATATTTGTTTTCTTTTTAGTGCCTGCTGAAGGCTTTGTTCTGTGCCTGGCTTTGAAGACAAGACGTGTTGACAGTGTTGAAGCTATCTTCTCTTTGTTGTGATTGGCTGGGTGTCAACGTCCAGTGTGTAAACCACTCAGCCACGTTGCCAAACCAAGCTCTTATCTCCATAAATGACAAGACTGAACACCGCACCAAACATTCTATTCCCATCGTACCGGACTCTGACCTACAGCTCTCAGTAATGATATGACTCAACAAACATTTCATTCTTTGTTCTCTGTAAAATAATTCACAGACACTAAGCAAGGGTAGCATTTTGGGAGTGTGTGTGCGCGTGCCTGCGTGTGTGTCAGGGGGTTTGATATTCTAAGAATAACACCTAAGCATCCATGGAGCTCAATGCCAGGGCATGCCAGCCATTCATGGGCATCAAAGGGAGGAGAGGCAGCGCACCTGTCTGTCTGTTTGTCTGTCCATCTCAAGATTCTATATGCCACCCTATGCTGTGTTCTCAAAGGCAGCGATATGAGGCATGTTAACACATGCCTGATAGATACAGGGGAAAGGGACAGGGTGTTCACAACACAAACATATTACTCATGTCAGACAAACCCATATACCCAAAAGGTTTTATTTGGCCTACAAAGACACCCACAGACATCCAGTGAAACACACTTTCAAAAGTAGCTTAAAAACGATTCATTTTCCTCGTCTCACTAAAATAAAAAGATTGACAGTTATAATACAAATAACAGGAGAGAGAGGCAAAGGTTTTAGTGGACGGAGGGTGACAAGGCGATGGGACAACCGCAGCAGAGAGAAAATGCGACACCTGGCCTCGTCCTTGATTCGGATAAAAGGATGATACATCACAAGGTGACAGAGCAAAAAAATGGTCACGACACAGAGGAAGGGGAACGAGAAGAAAAGTCTATTTTTAGTACAAGTAAAAATACTATTCTCCATCAGTTATTGTCCCTCGCTGCACTGCAACGTGAGATCTCATTGTTAGAAACATTCTCATATTTTCAGGACTAAAACTACATAGGAATTAAAAATGTTTCAGTGCACAATCCCCTACATGTAATCAGAGGTGGAGTGACTTCGGAGTGTAACTGCCTGATACAGCGGTCTTTCAGCAGTTTGATTGTCATCAGGTCTGACTTAGAGGAAGCATCAGGCCGTGTTTCTGTGATTGGGTATGTTATCCTTCTCAACCACACCCCTGATTGATTTCAGTGGAGGAGAATGTTGTTCCTCTCCCCCTATTGACTCCACAACCCTTTCTCTCCCCCAATTAAGAGTTCAATGAGCAGAGCTGCGACTGGACTACTCAATTAGTACTGTCTCCATGCCAATCCTTCCCTCACTATTCCACCCTCACTCTCTCTTCCCCTCTGCCTCTATCGCTCCATCCATTCCCAGATATTGCTAAGTTATAGTTCAACAACTATTGTGTCTGTGATGATGCACAACGTGGCTTTAGGGGGTCTGATGATCACAAGGTTAACTAATGGATCTCACACTTCATCAAACACAACCAGAGGGGGGAATTCCTAATCTCTTGACCTAATTATGATGAATATTAAACAAAACACCTGAAGCTCAGTTTTCAAACTAATCTGTCATTGAAATGTATGAGGCAAAATATCAGAGCGTATCTAACTAGCCTACGTGCTAATCATCCAAGATGGCGTAGCAGTCAGATGTCTTTGTCTTTGTCCTGTCGTGTCCCTTGTATATATATTTTCACATCTTTTTCTTCGCATATCTTTAAAAAATATTTTCCTAAACCTCAACTTCTAAATAACTCTCATGCAACCCGCCTCACCCAATGTTGCGTGGATCTGGAATCCCTCAACTGAAGCTAGCCAGCTAACTACCTACCAGCTATCAGTCAGCAAACCATTACTAGCGGTCATCTGCTAACCTTTAGCTCGGAAAACTCTCACCAGTTCGAACAACGTGACTCAAACCAGAGCATAACGGACCTATTATTATTATTTAATTTTTTCCCCCATACCCCTGGATTCCTACCGCAAACTCTGAACATTTTCATCTGGATCTTCGCAACTAGCTAACCGCAAACTCCTGGCTAGCGTTTCCATCCCGGAGCAAGCACCAATTAGCCTGAAGCTAGCCCGGTCAGGGCTCCTGTGCTACCCCCGAAGCCCACTCCTGGGCTACAATATCCGGACCCTTTCTACTGCCGGTACGGGGCACGGAACCCCGTCGATCCTCTACGACTGGAATACCGACATAATCTGCCCGAGGATTCCAACAGGCCCCTCAGGCGCGACGTCCACTGAAGGCCCATTCTGCTAACCGCAGCCTACTAGCTACCTAGAGCTACTTGGAACCCTACTAATTCCACGACTGGTCTATCGACGTCACCGCACGAAGAGGCAAAAACAGACTTACCCCGATTGCGACGTCCCCCAAAGGCTAACTTGCTAGTCCCGGTCTGTTAACTGCTAGCTTGCTTGCCCCGGTCTGCTAACTGCTAGCTTGCTTGCCCCGCTCTGCCAACTGCTTGCTTGCTAACCCGGTCTGCTAACTGTTAGCTTGTTTAGCCCCGGTCTACTAACTGTTAGCTTGTTAGCGTTGGCCTGCTAAGTGTCTGAATCGCCGTGTCCCCAGTCAGCCCAACCACTCACTGGACCCATATGTTCACTTGGCTACGCATGCCTCTCTCTAATATCAATATGCCTCGTCCATTACTGTCCTGGTTAGTGATTACTGTCTTATTTCACTGTAGAGCCTCTAGCCCTGCTCAATATGCCTTAACCAACCATGTTGTTCCACCTCCTACATATGCGATGACATCACCTGGTTTAAACGTCTCTAGAGACTATATCTCTCTCATCATTACTCAATGCCTAGGTTTACCTCCAATGTACTCACATCCTACCTTACCTTTGTATGTACACTATGCCTTGAATCTATGCTGTCGTGCCCAGAAACCTGCTTCTTTTACTCTCTGTTTCCGAACGTGCTAGACGGCCAGTTCATATAGCCTTTAGCCGTACCCTTATCCTACTTCTCCTCTGTTCCTCTGGTGATGTGGAGGTTAATCCAGGTCCTGCAGTGCCTAGCTCCACTCTCAATCCCCAGGTGCTCTCATTTGTTGACTTCTGTAACCGTAAAAGCCTTGGTTTCATGCATGTTAACATTAGAAGCCTACTCCCTAAGTTTGTTTCACTCACTGCTTTAGCACACTCTGCCAACCCGGATGTCTTAGCCGTGTCTGAATCCTGGCTTAGGAAAACCACCAAAAACCCTGAAATCTCCATCGCTAACTATAACATTTTCCGCCAAGATAGAACTGCCAAAGGGGGCGGTGTTGCAATCTATTGCAAAGATAGCCTGCAGAGTTCTGTATTATTATCCAAGTCTGTACCCAAACAATTCGAGCTTCTACTTCTAAAAATTCACCTTTCCAGAAACAAGTCTCTCACTGTTGCCGCTTGCTATAGACCTCCCTCTGCCCCCAGCTGTGCCCTCGATACCATATGTGAATTGATTGCCCCCCATCTATCTTCTGAGCTCGTGCTACTAGGTGACCTAAACTGGGACATGCTTAACACCCCGGCCATCGTACAATCTAAGCTCGATACCCTCAATCTCACACAAATTATCAATGAACCTAGCAGGTACAACCCCAAATCCGTAAACATGGGCACCCTCATAGATGTCATCCTAACTAACTCGCCCTCCAAATACACCTCTGCTGTTTTCAATCAAGATCTCAGCGATCACTGCCTCATTGCCTGCAACCGTAATGGGTCTGCAACCAAACGACCACCTCTCATCACTATCAAACGCTCCCTAAAACACTTCTGCGAGCAGGCCGTTCTAATCGACCTGGCCGGGGTATCCTGGAATGACATTGACCTCATCCCGTCAGTAGATGATGCCTGGCTATTCTTTAAAAGTGCCTTCCTCGCCATCTTAAATAAGCATGCCCCACTCAAAAAAATGTAGAACTAGGAATAGATATAGTCCTTGGTTCACTCCAGACCTGTCTGCCCTTGACCAGCACAAAAACATCCTGTGGCGTTCTGCATTAGCATCGAATAGCCCCCGTGATATGCAACTTTTCAGGGAAGTTAGGAACAAATATACACATGCAGTTAGAAAAGCTAAGGCTAGCTTTTTCAAACAGAAATTTGCATCCTGTAATACTAACTAAAATAAGTTCTGGGACACTGTAAAGTCCATGGAGAATAAGAGCACCTCCTCCCAGCTGCCCACTACTCTGAGGCTAGGAAACACTGTTACCACCGATAAATCCACTATAATTGAGAATTTCAATAAGCATTTCTCTACGGCTGGCCATGCTTTCCACCTGGCTACCCCTACCCCGGTCAACTGCCCGGCACCCTCCACAGCAACCCGCCAAAGCTCCCACCATTTCTACTTCATCCAAATCCAGATAGCTGATGTTCTGAAAGAGCTGCAAAATCTGGACCCATACAAATCAGCTGGGCTAGACAATCTGGAACCTCTCTTTCTAAAATTATCTGCCGAAATTGTTGCAACCCATAAAACTAGCCTATTCAACCACTCTTTCTTATCGTTTGAGATTCCCAAAGATTGGAAAGCTGCCGCGGTCATCCCCCTCTTCAAAGGGGGTGACACTCTAGACCCAAACTGCTACATACCTATATGTATCCTACCCTGTCTTTCTAAGGTCTTCGAAAGCCAAGTTAACAAACAGATTACCGACCATTTCGAATCGCACCGTACCTTCTCTGCTATGCAATCTGGTTTCAGAGCTGGTCATGGGTGCACTTCAGCCATGCTCAAGGTCCTAAACGACATCATAACTGCCATCGATAAGAGACATTACTGTGCAGCCGTATTCATCGACCTGGCCAAGGCTTTTGACTCTGTCAATCACCACATTCTTATTGGCAGACTCGACAGCCTTGGATTCTCAAATGATTGCCTCACCTGGTTCACCAACTACTTCTCTGATAGAGTTCAGTGTGTCAAATCGGAGGGCCTGTTGTCCGGACCTCTGGCAGTCTCTATGGGTGTGCCACAGGGTTCAATTCTCGGGCCGACTCTCTTCTCTGTACACATCAATGATGTTGCTTTTGCTGCTGGTGATTCTCTGATCCACCTCTACGCAGACGACACCATTCTGTATACTTCTGGCCCCTCTTTGGACACTGTGTTAACTAACCTCCAGATGAGCTTCAATGCCATACAACTCTCCTTCCGTGGCCTCCAACTGTTCTTAAACGCAAGTAAAACTAAATGCATGCTATTCAATCGATCACTGCCCGCACCTGCTCGCCCGTCCAGCATCACTACTCTGGACGGTTCTGACTTAGAATATGTGGACAACTACAAATACCTGGGTGTCTGGTTAGACTGTAAACTCTCCTTCCAGACTCACATTAAGCATCTCCAATCCAAAATTAAATCTAGAATCGGCTTCCTATATCGCAACAAAGCATCCGTCACTCATGCTGCCAAACATACCCTCGTAAAACTGACCATCCTACCGATCCTCGACTTCGGTGATGTCATCTATAAAATAGCCTCCAACACTCTACTCAACAAACTGGATGCAGTTTATCACAGCACCATCCATTTTGTCACCAAAGCCCCATACACTACCCACCATTGCGACCTGTATGCTCTCGTTGGTTGGCCCTCGCTTCATACTCGTTGCCAAACCCACTGGCTACAGGTTATCTACAAGTCTCTGCTAGGTAAAGCCATGCCTTATCTCAGCTCACTGATCACCATAGCAGCACCCACTCGTAGTACGCACTCCAGCAGGTATATCTCACTGGTCACCCCCAAAGCCAATTCCTCCTTTGGTCGTCTTTCCTTCCAGTTCTCTGCTGCCAATGACTGGAACGAACTGCAACAATCTCTGAAGCTGGAGACTCATATCTCCCTCACTAGCTTTAAGCACCAGCTGTCAGAGCAGCTCACAGATCACTGCACCTGTACATAGCCCATCTATAATTAGCCCATCTGTAAACATCTACCTACCTCATCCCCATACTGTATTTATTTATTTATCTTGCTCCTTTGCACCCCAGTATCTCTACTTGCACATTCATCTTCTGCACATCTACCATTCCAGTGTTTAATTGCTATATTGTAATTACCTCGCCACCATGGCCTATTTATTGCCTTAACTTACCTCATTTGCACTCAGTGTATATAGACTAATTTTCTTTTGTTCTACTGTATTATTGACTGTATGTTTTGTTTATTCCATGTGTAACTCTGTGTTGTTGTATGTGTCGAATTGCTTTGCTTTATCTTGGCCAGGTCGCAGTGGCAAATGAGAACTTGTTCTCAACTAGCCTACCTGGTTAAATAAAGGTGAAATTAAAAAAAATTTAAAACCAAGCAGAGCAAAGAATATTGAGGCTTAAATCAGAAAGAGAAGATTAGACAGACAGGGATGAGAGAGCCCACATTTTTCCGTCCCTTAATCTGTCCACCTTGGGGGCCCTTAACCAAAGCAGTTCAGTTACAGGTCAGAGGCCCTAATGCACCAAGTACTAAACCGCTAATCCCCATGCTTTAGTGGAGTGAAAAATCCAATTTTAGAGATCTGTAATTCCATAAACCTTATTAGGCACCACAATGGCTGGACCAGGCAGGGAGTGGAAAGGAGGGAACGGGGAAGAAGATGACAGACTTGGGCAGGGACCTCTCAACACTGGGAGAAAGAGAGAGAAAAGTCAGGGGGAAATTGGGAGAAATGGAAATGAACAACCTGGCCACAGAGCATTTCATATTATTCTTTACGGAAATCTAAGACACTCAATTTAGTATGATATGTTACGTTTAATTTGATATGTATTCATTTGTGGTTGTCCATCACCCATTTTGTATAATATTACAATTCGATCATATGTAACGAATTAGCAAAATGTACAATATGTTACAAATTTGCAAAATGTATGATATGTTAAGAATTATATCTAGGTGGTTAGGTGGATAATGTTAGCTAGTTGGCTAATGTTAGCTAGGCTAAGGGTTAGAGATTAGGGTTAAGGTTAAGTTTAGGAGTTAGGTTAAAGGGTTAAGGTTAGGGGAAGGGTTTGGGAAGGGTTAGCTAACATGCTAGTAGTTGCAAAGTAGCTGAAAAGTATTTAGAAGTTAAAAAGTTGCTAATTAGCTCAAATGCTAAAGTTGTCCATGATGAGATTCAAACTCACAACTTTTGGGTTGCTAGACATCTGCATTATTCGCCTACTCATCCACCCCAACCAACCAACCTAATTACATTTTTGCCTTAAGTAACCATATGTCTTATGTAACCATACCAAACATAACATAACATACTAATTTGAGTGTCCCGGATTTAAATGTACTATGTTACATCTAGTCTATGAGACCAGGCTCAAATCAATGATGAGACGAAGCACACAGCTATTGGAGAAAATCGTGTCAGAAGCAGTTGTAATCTTGTTACTCGTATAAGTAGCTGAGTATTTGCTGTGGGCCCCTCAGGAATGCTACCAAATAGATTTGCAGATGTGCATAGGCCTACAGCTGTCTAAATGATGAACCACTGAATCATTACGAGAACCCATTCATCATTTACCTCTTTATCTGCAGTCATCATAACATGGAGTTGTAATGAAAATAGACAAACCTTCACTTGGTATGTTACAATATCTTCAAGCAGCAAAAGCTAAAATCTAGGTTTCAGCAATGCTATCATTTGGACCCAGCAGCACCCCAAATGACTATTTAAATGCTCAAAGATGAGAAAACACGGGGAACTCATTGTCTCTGTCAGTAACATCACTCAGTCCTAATCCTATCACCTTTCTTCTCTTCTCCCTGTTGCTTACCATGGCGCCTTTAATATTGGTTCCAATTGCACCACTGCATCCTGTACTCATTTAATCATAGCATCGATGGACCACTTAGCGCCACTGTTATCTGAGAGCTGACATCGATTGTTGTCCCTCCCTGTTGTCCAAGAGGGAGGAGGGAAGGGAGGGTGTGTTTGTTTCAGGTTTGGGGTCAATTCCAATTTAATTAGAAATTCGGAATTGGAATTGTAAAAACATTTAATCTTTGGAATTGAACTGGAATTCAATATTTTTACATTTGTCAGTTCATGGAATTAATGCACATAGTATCAAACCTTGATGGTAAGATATTTTTTAAATAATTTAAACATGTATTCCAGCATAGTTACATAGGCTGTCTGAACAGTTGCATGATCAGCCTGAAAGCCTAAGGGAATTTTATTCTTGGAATGTGTATAACAATGGAATTCAGAGGAATTGAGTTATCTCTGAATTCAAAGACTGACCTGGAATTTGAATTGATTGACATGGAAGTTACAGGGAGAGAGAGAATTGAAATAAAATAGAATTTGTGGAATTGACCACAACCCTGGTTTGTTTGGTGCTACTGTCTTAATGGGGACCACAGTCAGTATGCAGAGAGAGAGGTATGAAATAGTAATGATGAAGATGGGTAGCTAGAAAATAACATAATGTTGAAAATGGGGGTGGCAGTGATGCAGAAGATGATGATGACCATGATGGTAATTGGGATGATGATAAGGATGCTTGTGCCTTGTGGCCTCAACAAAAGCATCTCATACTCAGAAGGGTTTCCGACCTCAAGATTTCTGCTCTTAAAAATATGAGTGAAACTTTCAAAGTTCATTTCATAAATAATTCAAAACCATGACGCCAAGGAAAAACTGATCAGAGGACGTCACAAAAGCAGCGATCTAGTTGAAATCAAAGGCATGAATCTCACTGACAACACTAGTGATTGATATGTCCAGTGAAAGATGCAGGACTCTGAAGTCTCCACTCCGGAGCTGACTGGATGGGTGTAATTATATTTCAATGCAGGATACCTACATTGCAGCACCGCTCACATAGATAGCAGATTGAAATTACATTGCACAAGCCTCCAGACATACAGCATACACAGAAGATTGCAAACACACACACATACACTCACCGGACAGAATTTTAGGTACATCCATATAGTACTGGGGCTGCAGGGTGGCCTACTGGTTAGAGCGTTGGACTAGTAATCGAAAGGTTGCAAGTTCAAATCCCCGAGCTGACAAGGTACAAATCTGTTGTTCTGCCCCTGAACAAGGCAGTTAACCCACTGTTCCTAGGCCATCATTGAAAATAAGAATTTGTTCTTAACTGACCTGCCTAGTTAAATAAAGGTAAAAAAAAATTGTTAAAAACTCTTTGCCTCCATAACAGCCTGAATTCTTTGGGGCATGGATTCTACAAGTCGGAAACGTTCCTCAGGGATGTTGGTCCATGCTGACACGATGACATAACGCAGTTGCTGCAGATTGGACGGCGGTACACCTGCGCCACCAGACACTACCGTTCATATCAGGCAGGATGGGTCCATAGACTCATGCTGCATATGCTAAATCCTGACTCTACCATCAGCATGACTCAACAGGAAACAAGATTCATTGGACCAGGTGATGTTTTTCCACTCCTCAATTGTCCAGTGTTGGTGATCACGTGCCCACTGGAACCGCTTCTTCTTGTTTTTCGCGGATAGGAGTGGGACCCGCTGTGGTTGTCTTCTACAATAGCCCATCCGTGACAAGGCTCGACGAGTTGTGTGTTATGAGATGTCGTTTTGCACACCACTGTTGTACTGCGCCGTTATTTGTCTGTTTGTGGCCCGCCTGTTAGCTTGCACAACTCTTGCCATTCTCTTTTGACCTTTCTCACCAAGGAGCAGTTTTCACCGTTCTCTGTTAACCCTAGTCACTGTCGTGCATGAAAAGCCCAGGAGGATGGCCGTTTCTGAGATACTGGATCCAGCGTGCCTGGTACTGACGATCATATCAGGCTCAAAGTCACTTAGGTCACTCGTTTTGCCAATTCTAACATTCAATACTGTTCTAACAAACAGTAACTGAATGCCACGATGCCTGTCTGCTTGCTTTATACAGCAAGCCACAGCCACGTGACTCACTGTCTGTAGGAGCGATCCATTTTCTTGAACTGGGTGGTGTACCTAATAAACGGGCCGATGAGTGTATATAAACACACATCTTTTCTTTATCTCTTCCTCTCTTACACATTCTCATGCTTCTCTCTTTGGACATCATCAGAAAAGTGGCACTTCAAAACCTTAATCAAAGAGGCCATCCTCCTGAGGTCTACAGTATTTAACATTCTGTAACCAATTATGTCCACTGTTACTTGAAATGATTAACACAGCCATTCACAAACCTTAATTTGGAAGTGATTTAAATACAGCACTAATTTAGCTTTTTTATATTTATCACCCACTGTCTTTGATAAACACAGATATTAATCTCATTAAAAAAAATATGTCATCCCATCATGAAACTTACTTACCCAAATTGGTAAATCTGGACCAAAGCGGGTTCCTTAAAAAATAAATACCCTCAGATAACCTCCGTCGTCTATTACATATCTTACATGCTTCATCAGAAACCAAAGCACCTTGGACAGTTCTAGCTCTCGATGCAGAACAATCATTTTGATAGACTAGAATGATCATATCTTTGGTCAGTTTTGGAACATATGGGACTTGGCTCCAATTTCATTAATTTAATCAAAATACTTTATGCCAATTCCTCAGCCATAGTAATAACAGTCAGTACCTGCTCTGTTCCGTTCAGAATAACTGGGAGTAGCAGGCAAGGTGATCTCATCTCACCTCTCCTATTTTTATGGTCTATGGAGCCCCTGACCAAGGCAATTCGACAATCGAAAGAAATTACACCAATATCTCTCAATTCTACAGATCACGTCATTTCACTTTACGCCGACGATATCTTACTTTATCTTGACAATTTATCTCAATCGCTCCCAGAAGCTTTGAAGATCATAGACAAATTCAGCTTCATCTGAAATTATCAAATCAATTCTATCTGACCTCAGTAGATGGACTAATATCACAGTTGCTTCAACCGACAGAATATCTATTGTCAAAATAAATATATTACCACGGCTGAATTTCTGTAGTTCACTGGTTCCCTTGTCTCCACCTTCTGGCTATTGGGATAAAATTCATAGCGCGGTTTCAAAATGTACATGGCAAGGTAAGCGATCCTAGATAGAATGAACAAACTTGCATGTACGAGGACTATCCGTCCTAAACTTTAAATGGTATTTCCAGGCACTAGCATTTCATCCCATCCTAAATTGATTTAGACATGATTCTTCCACCCCCTGGCTGAGAATAGAGATAAATAGGTTGTCTCCTATTGCTGGTTGGTAGCAAAACAGAGCCTTTTATTTGGCGACCCAAAAGCACACGGCACAAACTAACACGAAATACAAATAAGGGTTTAACATAACCCAGCTTAACCAGCCTAACATGCGCATACATGAACAGATAAACAATACCACACAAAGACATGGGGAAAACACATAATGAGGGAAATGAGAACCAGGTGTGTGGAAAAATGAGACAAAACAAATGGAAAATGAAAAATGGATCAGTGATGGCTAGAAGACCGGCGACTTCGACTGCCGAACACCGCCCGAACAAGAAGAGGCATCGGCTTTGGCAGAAGTCGTGACATTAAAAATAAATGATCTGGGCTTACGAAAGGGCTGATCTCTATAATATATAAACAACTTCTGGAAAGCTTATATTCTGAGCTAATCATAAAAAATTATGGTCCAGGGTAAAGGTAACCCTTTAACTAGAACAGAATATGTACCATCAACTTATACATTTGAAGGATGTTCACAGACTATTTAACACCAAGGAAATGTTTTACGATGAAATTGGCCCATACTCCCAACTGTTCACTGTGTCCCAAAAATCAGGTAGGCACATTCCTTCATATGATGTGGGAGTGCCCTGCAGTTAAACGCTTCTGGGGAAATGTTTACGAAATTCATTTTGAAGTGCATGAATGTAAATATTCAATGCTTTGCATCGATTAACAATGGTAGCTCCTTGAATTTCTCAATCAATATGAAACGATTACTGCTGGCAGCCAGCACTGCCGCAAAAAAAGATGTTGGCTCTTGGACGGCAATCACCTCACTCTCTCTCTCTCAATTCGCCAGTGGATACGATTACTATTAGAAATGATAACATTAGAATTATCAAAAGTGAGAATAATTGGTGCTCGTCAAAGAACAATTGACCTGTAACCCTCCAAAACAAAAAAATAACAAAACAAACCAATAAAGAGGCCATCTCAGCTACTATTATTAAAGAGAAGAGCTGCAGGTTGAGATTTAAATAGTTATCTCCAGATACCTTCTCATCACAAGGCCCAGCTCACAGCAGCTCATACCGCTGAACAGGAAACTCAGAGGGGAACAGGAGCACTAGTTAAAGGCCTCACTTATTACATTACCAAACATATTTTCTTAGATGATAAGTAGTATCAGGGTGTAGACAGTCACAATCCTCCAAATCATTCTCAAATTTGAATCATGCTCTTCGCATCTTAGTCTTTGAGTATCATTTCATCACCTCACCACCTTCATCCTCTTGGTAGGCCTATGTTCGACCTAACCAGCTTAATGAAAAGTGGAGGTAAAGTGAGCAGCCACACTAAAGGCAGGAGTCAGACAGCCAGCCATGTCACCTTGAGTTTTGTCACTGTTACCGAAATCTGCCTCCTGTCACTGTACGTGTGTGGTGTGTGTGTGTGCCCCTGTTGGCTGGCTCTGTGATTAGTGTGTCATGGCCTGCCAATATATCTTCCCCCTGGCTGGGAGACACCAGATGTGTCCTGTACTTAATTCAACAACGGTCAATTCTACAGCCTCTACATGCAGAACCTACAGAACATTCTAGATGAATACACATATGCAGAGCTTGGAACCAAACTCTCTCCAAGCACACTCTCGCTTTTTACACATAGCCTACACAAGCAACCCTCTCTGTGGAGTCCATAAGTCCTTTAACGCGTTCACTCTGAGCCACAGCAGACAGCCTTCCAACAGGTCTCCAGGTCAAGACTCCTGCTGAGTGTGTGTGAGGAGAAAGAGAGACAGATCATACAAGGTACTGGGATGTCTACTGTGTGTGTGTGTGTGTGTGTGTGTGTGTGTGTGTGTGTGTGTGTGTGTGTGTGTGTGTGTGTGTGTGTGTGTGTGTGTGTGTGTGTGTGTGTGTGTGTGCGTGTGTATGTATGTATGTGCATGCATGTGTGTACGTAGCCCATGCGTGCATCTGTGCTTGTGCGTATGTGTGGGTGAACTAGCGGAGTGCTTAGGGGTTAGCTGACAGGTAGACAAAACAGGAGCAGCCATCTCCACTCTAGCAGAGAAAAGAGGCCAGTTGATCTGGGGGTTAGATCCAGCCTCCAGCTGCGGAGTGCACAGTAAATAATGAATGTCTTAACCACTGATTTCTGCCACCACTAACCAAAGGCCCTCCATCCCCTCATCCCTCCAGTCAGTAAACAGCAGCCAGCGAGCCAGCCAGCCAGGCAGCCATCCAGTCTCAGCAATAAATATTTCAGGTCCAGGTCAAAACCAGCGCCCTCTACTCTCTATCTCATCACTCAGAGAGCACTCACTACCGCCTGATCCTTTTCACCCATAAAGACACTGACAAAACATTATGTAAACATCTAACCTAGTCTAGCCTACTGCCTGGGATAGTAGAGCGGTTTTTACTGGAACAGAAACAGTATGGTTTTATACACTTCAATCTCACAAAAGTATAAGAAGTTGACACATTTGGAGCAATTCAAACCAGTAACTTCTTTGTATTGTATTGGGATAATTGTTGTGCATGAACACTCATCAATATATCAATTAAAGATCAATTATGTCAATGCGAACCAGAGAGAGAATCGAAAACAATACCGTTACCAAAACTAATACACAAAAAAACATAAACTACACCAAGAACAAGTAGAAGCCATGTCAGTGTTGGCAGAACAAAGCTCTCCAAGATGGATCAATCTCCTAAACTCCACTCTTGATAAACCTGGGGGAAATGGTCAACTTGAGGAAATGACAATTCATCATGTCAGAATAATCTTTAAAACCAGTGCCCTATTATAAAAGAACTGAAACACTCAGCTACTAGGCACAGTATTGGCATCTAATGTCACCCACTACCATGGTACAGTGACTTACTGTATCAATGCCTATAACAAAGCTACATGCCTAATGAAAACGTGACTGTTCATTTATAATGACTTTTCATTTAACGCACCAACTTATAATGAATAGATGGATCCAAACTGCAGATACGTCTATTCCACAACAGCCCAATGAAAAGTCAGATACTTTGTGAAGGAGTTCTCTGCCACATGCATGTGAGTGTCCACATCCTCCTCCACCGTTATGCAGACGAGATGATGATGCTGGTGGAGGTGGTTGTGGAGGTGAGAGTAAATCTAATAGAGGCGAGTGCAATGGAGAGCAAAGGAGAAGTGTAAAGTAAAGTGCAAAGCTACAGTACTGTACCTCGCAGCTGTGCTCCTCAGAAGCGATGTCCCTGGGTGGAGCGGGTGAGGCGACACACACAGGATGCACACAGAGCTCCGTCCGTCAGCTCACACACAGGCATACACCTGCTCTGACCAGTCTTGGACACACTCCTGTCCTGTGCCCTACTATCCGCTCTGCTGGCAGTCTGAGAGTCTAACCCCCACACACCCGCCCACTGTTATAGATGCACACCCAAGTGAAAGGAGGGAGGCGTGGTTTCAGAGGAGATTGATAAAAGAGGGAGGGAAGGAGGAGGAGAGAAGGTCCCTCTATCTACAATTCAATTTCGCCTCACTCCCCTTTTCGCCGCATCTCTGTCTCTCCCTCCCTCTCCCTCTCTATCACATATTGTCTTGCACTTTTTAACGCTCACTCCAACACACTCCTGACATGCTCTAGCTCTATCATTTTCCTACACTCCCTCTGATTTGCAATCTCTCTTTCTCTCTCCCACCCTTCTCTTTTTCTCCCACTCTTTTCTTCCTATATCGTTCTCCTCTCTTTCTAGTTTTCAGTTTCACCTTCTTTTTCTCACTGTCTCTTTCTCTCGCTCCGCTCTCATTCATGTGGCTGTGGTGTGTGTGTGAGTGAATCAGGGCAGCTCTGGCCATCTGTTGGAGCATGTGTGTTTCACCTATTCACAGGCTCATAAAGGCAGGGCCAGGGAGAGGAGAGAGAGAAAGGAAGGGGAGGGAACCAGGGATCAATCTTAATGCTGGAGGGCGGGAGAGGAGAGGGAGAGCTTGGCACCATATTTATGAGCCTGGTACTTCTATAAGGCTGGCTGGCATGGCCCCTTAAGAGGATCAGACACCAACAAGCTGCAGAGAGGAATATGCATTAATGGACAAACAAATGCACATCAGGCAAGTGCACAGATAGAGCTTTACCTGTGCAGAGCGCATTCCCCTTCGCCCTTCGAGTCTCTTAAGTGCTCTTTAGTTTGGGTAAAAAAAAATAAACGGCACTTTTTTGTATACAGTTTTTGTCGTTGTTGTTCTGAACCCACCACCCGCAAGTCGTTGTTAAATTCGCATTAAAGATGTGTAATTTAATTAGCCATTAAGATGTGGCCATCTATTGCTTTTATGTCATTAAATAATCAAAGTCATAATTGCTCAACAAATCTGTGACAGTTGCCCTTTATTGTTTTTGAGCACCTGCCCCCGAAAAGGTCTGTGCACAGTCCTGATACATGCCCAACCAAACACACACACACACACACACACACACCATAAACACACAAACCCATACACGAATGCACTTACACAAACAAACACAAACCTGTCAGCATGAAACAGAGCACCATTTTCCATACACATCCCTAAATCTCTCCATTATAATGTACTGTACAGTGCCTTCTGAAGGTATTCACACCTCTTTTTCCACATTTTGTTGTGTTACAGCCTGAATTAAAATACATTCAATTGAATTTTTTTATCACTGGCCTACACACAATTTCCCATAATGTCAAAGTGGAATTATGTTTTTTGAAATATTTACAAATGAATAAAAAATGAAAAGCTGAAATGTCTTGAGTCAATAAGTTATTCAATCCCTTTGTTATGGCATGCCTAAATAAGTTCAGGAGTAAAAATGTGCTTAACAAGTCCCATAATAAGTTAGATGGACTCACTCTGTGTAAAATAATACTGTTTAACATGATTTTTAAACGACTACCTCATCTCTGTACCGCGCACAGACAGTTATCTGTAAGGTCCCTCAGTCGAGCAGTGAATTTCAAACACAGACCCACAAAGACCGAAGAGGTTTTCCAATGCCTCGCAAAGAAGGGAACCTACAGTGCATTCGGAAAGTATTCAGACCCCTTCACTTTTCCACATTTTATTATTCTAAGTCTGTAATGGGGCGACAGGTAGCCTAGTGGTTAGAGCGTTGGGCCAGTAACTGAAAGGTTGCAAGATCAAATCCCTGAGCTGATAAAGTAAAAAGCTGTCGTTCTGCCCCTGAACAAGGCAGTTAACCCACTGTTCCTAGGCTGTCATTGTATATAAGAATTTGTTCTTAACTGACTTGCCTTGTTAAATAAAAAAATTATTCTAAAATTGATTAATTTGTTTATTTCCCCTCATCACAATAATCACAAAAATACCCCATAATGACAAAGCAAAAACAGGTTTTTAGAAATGCTTGCAAAAAATCAAAAATAATATGACATTTAAATAAGCATACGTACATAAGACCCTTTACTCAGTACTTTGTTGAAGCATTGTCTTCTTGGATATGACACTACACCACCTGTATTTGGGGAGTTTCTCCCATTCTTCTCTGCAGATCCTCTGAAGCTCTGTCAGGTTGGATGGGGAGCGTCGCTGCACAGCTATTTTCAGGTCTTTCCAGAGACGTTCAATCGGGTTCAAGTCCAGGCTCTGGCTGGGCCACTCAAGGACATTCAAAGACTTGTCCCGAAGCCACTCCTGCGTTGTCTTGGCTGTGTGCTTAGGGTTGTTGTCCTGTTGGAAGGTAAACTGTCGCCCAGTCTCAAGGATCAAATATCTCTCTGTACTTTGCTTTCCATCTATCCTGAGTAGTCTCCCAGTCTCTGCCGCTGAAAAACATCCCCACAACATGATGCTGCCACCACCATGCTTCACCGTAGGGATGGTGCCAGGTTTCCTCCTGACGTGACGTTTGGCATTCAGGCCAAAGAGTTCAATCTTGGTTTCATCAGACCAGAGATTCATGTTTCTCTTGGTCTGAGAGTCCTTTAGGTGCATTTGGCAAACTCCAAGCGGGCTGTTATGTGCCTTTAATAGAGGATTGGCTTCCGTCTGGCCACTCTACCATAATGGCCTGATTAGTGGAGTGCTGCAGAGATGGTTGTCCTTCTGGAAGGTTCTCCCATCTCCACAGAGGAACTCTGGAGCTCTGTCAGAGTGACCATCAGGTTCTTGGTCACCTCCCTGACCAAGGCCCTTCTCCCCCGATTGCTCAGTTTGGCCAGGCAGCCAGCTCTAGGAAGAGTCTTGGTGGCTCCAAACTTCTTCCATTTAGGAATGATGGAGGCCACTGTTCTTGGGGACCTTCAATTCTGCTGAAACGGTCAATAGTGGGACCTTATATAGACAGGTGTGTGCCTTTTCAAATCAAATCCAATCAATTCAATTTACCACAGGTGAACTCCAATCAAGTTGTAGAAACATCTCAAGGATGATCAATGGAAACAGGATGCACCTGAGCTCAATTTTGAGTCTCATAGCAAAGGGTCTGAATACTTATGTAAATAAGGTATTTCTGTTTTTTATTTTGAATACATTTGCACAAAGTTCAAAAAACCTGTTTTCGCTTTGTCATTATGCGGGATTGTGTGTAGATTGATGAGGGAATGTATCTTTTAAATCCATTTTAGAATAAGTCACATTAGAATAATGAACACTGTGCGATGTTTAACAGTGAGAATGGCAGAATGGTGAACTTACTAAATTAAATGACAGGTTGACTGTGTGATATTAGGTTGCTTCTTGTGTAAATATTTTCTGTCTGGATTTTAATGACATACCAGAATGTGGAAAAAGGGAAGGGATCTGAATACTTTCCGAATGCACTGTATTGGTAGATGGGGGAAAAAAAGCAGACATTGAATATCCCTTTGAGCATGGTGAAGTTATTAATTACACTTTGGATGATGTATCAATACACCCAGTCACTACAAAGACACAGGCGACCCTCCTAACTCAGTTGCCGGAGAGGAAGGAAACTGCTCAGGGAGGCCAATGGTGACTTTAAAACAGTTACATAGTTGAATTGCTTTGATAGGGGAAAACTGAGGATGAATCAACAACATTGCAGTTACTTCACAAGACTAACCTAATTGACAAAGTGAAAAGAAGGAAGCCAGTACAGAATAAAAATATTCCAAAACAGATATCCTGTTTGCAATAAGGCACTAAAGTAATACTGCAAAACAAATATGGCAAAGCAATTCAGTTATTGTCCTGAATACAAAGTGTTATGTTAAATGTGTGTGATTGTCCTTGTCTATCAGTGTACCAGTGTTTGGTTACTTGTCATGTTTTGTGTTTTTTTTGTGGACCAGGAAGAATAGCTGCTCCCTCTGCAAAAGCTCATGGGGATCCAAATAAATACATACTGTAGCTCAGAAACACACAAGAAGTCATGAAAAACAAAAGGTTGGTTAAAAAAATGCAATAAAAATAAAACAACAAAATATTTACCAATGTACAAGAGCTCTCTGCCTTGTCTTCCTCATGGCACCATGGCAACCATGAAACTCGCAATATTAGAGAGCTGGTTAGCCGTTAGCTGCTTTTCATCACTCTGATCTCAGACAAAACTCAAGGAACAATATTATGAAAATATTTCTGTGAAGTAATCTCTCCTGTCTTATATTTGATTGCACTTCTGACAACATGTTATGATCTTAGTCAGATATGACTGTACTGCGCAGCAGAGCATAAACAAATGGCTCACCGTGAAAATGTTAGTGATCTATTTAGTGATACTCGAGCCCTGCCCAAACCCTAGTTATTTATGAAAAACATGCCCTACCCTGCCCAAACCCTAGTTATTTATGAAAAACATGACCTACCCTGCCCAAACCCTAGTTATTTATGAAAAACATGCACTACCCTGCCCAAACCCTAGTTATTTATGAAAACATGCCCTGCCCTGCCCTGCCCAAACCCTAGTTATTTATGAAAAACATGCCCTGCCCTGCCCAAACCCTAGTTATTTATGAAAAACATGCCCTGCCCTGCCCAAACCCTAGTTATTTATGAAAAACATGCACTACTCTGCCCAAACCCTAGTTATTTATGAAAAACATGACCTACCCTGCCCAAACCCTAGTTATTTATGAAAACATGCCCTGCCCTGCCCAAACCCTAGTTATTTATGAAAACATGCCCTACCCTGCCAAAACCCTAGTTATTTATGAAAAACATGCCCTGCCCTGCCCAAACCCTAGTTATTTATGAAAAACATGCCCTGCCCTGCCCAAACCCTAGTTATTTATGAAAAACATGCCCTGCCCTGCTCAAACCCTAGTTATTTATGAAAAACATGCCCTACCCTGCCCAAACCCTAGTTATTTATGAAAAACATGCCCTGCCCTGCCCAAACCCTAGTTATTTATGAAAAACATGCCCTGCCCTGCTCAAACCCTAGTTATTTATGAAAAACATGCCCTGCCCTGCTCAAACCCTAGTTATTTATGAAAAACATGCCCTGCCCTGCTCAAACCCTAGTTATTTATGAAAAACATGCCCTGCCCTGCCCAAACCCTAGTTATTTATGAAAAACATGCCCTGCCCTGCCCAGACCCTAGTTATTTATGAAAAACACGCCCTGCCCTGCCCAAACCCTAGTTATTTATGAAAAACATGCCCTGCCCTGCTCAAACCCTAGTTATTTATGAAAAACATGCCCTACCCTGCCCAAACCCTAGTTATTTATGAAAAACATGCCCTACCCTGCCAAAACCCTAGTTATTTATGAAAAACATGCCCTGCCCTGCTCAAACCCTAGTTATTTATGAAAACATGCCCTGCCCTGCCCTGCCCAAACCCTAGTTATTTATGAAAAACATGCCCTGCCCTGCTCAAACCCTAGTTATTTATGAAAACATGCCCTGCCCTGCCCAAACCCTAGTTATTTATGAAAAACATGCCCTGCCCTGCCCAAACCCTAGTTATTTATGAAAAACATGCCCTGCCCTGCCCAAACCCTAGTTATTTATGAAAACATGCCCTACCCTGCTCAAACCCTAGTTATTTATGAAAAACATGCCCTGCCCTGCCCAAACCCTAGTTATTTATGAAAAACATGCCCTGCCCTGCCCAAACCCTAGTTATTTATGAAAAACATGCCCTGCCCTGCCCAAACCCTAGTTATTTATGAAAAACATGCCCTGCCCTGCCCAAACCCTAGTTATTTATGAAAAACATGCCCTGCCCTGCTCAAACCCTAGTTATTTATGAAAAACATGCCCTGCCCTGCTCAAACCCTAGTTATTTATGAAAAACATGCCCTGCCCTGCTCAAACCCTAGTTATTTATGAAAAACATGCCCTGCCCTGCCCAAACCCTAGTTATTTATGAAAAACATGCCCTGCCCTGCTAAAACCCTAGTTATTTATGAAAAACATGCCCTGCCCTGCTCAAACCCTAGTTATTTATGAAAAACATGCCCTGCCCTGCTCAAACCCTAGTTATTTATGAAAAACATGCCCTGCCCTGCCCAAACCCTAGTTATTTATGAAAAACATGCCCTGCCCTGCTCAAACCCTAGTTATTTATGAAAAACATGCCCTGCCCTGCTCAAACCCTAGTTATTTATGAAAAACATGCCCTGCCCTGCTCAAACCCTAGTTATTTATGAAAACATGCCCTGCCCTGCTCAAACCCTAGTTATTTATGAAAAACATGCCCTACCCTGCCCAAACCCTAGTTATTTATGAAAAACATGCCCTGCCCTGCTCAAACCCTAGTTATTTATGAAAAACATGCCCTGCCCTGCCCAAACCCTAGTTATTTATGAAAAACATGCCCTGCCCTGCCCAAACCCTAGTTATTTATGAAAACATGCCCTACCCTGCCAAAACCCTAGTTATTTATGAAAACATGCCCTGCCCTAACCCTAGTTATTTACATTTTAGTCATTTAGCAGACGCTCTTATCCAGAGCGACTTACAGTAGTGAATGCATACATTTCATACAATTTCATACATTTTTTCTGTGCTGGCCCCCCGTGGGAATCGAACCCACAACCCTGGCGTTGCAAACACCATGCTCTACCAACTGAGCTACAAGGAAAAACATGCCCTGCCCTGCCCAAACCCTAGTTATTTATGAAAAACATGCCCTACCCTGCCCTAACCCGATGTATAATGTCGGGGCCCGCTCGGGTCATGCATTAGAGCTTAAGGAGGAATCTATCCCTTTCTCCTGGTCTCCCTGGTGATTGATGCTTCGGTTTACACTGAGTGTACAAAACATAAGGAACACCTTCCTAATATTGAGTTGCACCACCTTTTGCTATCAGAACAGCCTCAATTCGTCATGGCAGGAACTCTTCAAGGTGTTGAAAGCATTCCACTGGGATGCTGGCCCATGTTGACTCCATTGCTTCCCACAGTTGTGTCAAGTTGGCTAGATGTCCTTTGGGTGATAGACCATTCTTGATACACACAGGAAACTGTGGAGTGTGAAAAACACAGCAGCGTTGCAGTTCTTGACACACTCAAACCGGTGCGGCTGGCACCTACTACTATATTCTTTTGTCACCTGAATGGCACATATACACAATCCATGTCTCAATTGTCTCAAGGTTTAAACACTTTTTTAACCTGTCTCCTCCCCTTCATCTACACTGATTGAAGTGGATTTAACAAGTGACATCAATAAAGGATCATAGTTTTCACCTGGATTCACCTGGTCAGTCTATGTCATGGAAAGCGCAGGTGTTCCTAATGTTTTGTACACCGAGTGTGTTTCTCTCAACAGGTTATTTAGATGTATCCACAGCATCACAGATTACATATGGAAACCCTCCTCTCACTCTCCTCCTTCTCGCATTAGGCCTACTTCCCCCCCTCTCCCCTTCCTCTCATCCCAATCCCCCTCCTCCCACCCATCCAATCAGTAACTCCCTTATCGAGTCCTATATTTTTATATTTCTCATGGAAATCAGAAGGGGAGATAGATTATTTATTGTGGGCATTGCAATTGAATGCATTGTGAGGGGCCTACAATCTGTCAGTTTGGCATGCAACACTATTGCCTTGCTGCTAAGATGAAATCATGGTGCATGAAAACATACAATCACATTTGATATGATGAAATGTGATGACCGCCCCTGCATAATCCTTTAGAAATCTTACAGCACATAAGAACCTTTACACTGTTGTTAAATGGTCGACTTCTTCACAAATCCTGATGAACATGGTCTTATCAGGGCACAAGGCGAGTCCCAGATGCAGACACAGGAGGCAGATGTTTAGAGTCCAAGATGTTTATTAACAATCCAAAAGGGCAGGCAAGAGAATGGTCGTGGACAGGCAAAAGGTCAAAACCAGTTCAGAGTTCCAGAGGTACAGAATGGCAGGCAGGCTTGAGGTCAGTGTAGATAGAATGGTCAGGCAGGTGGGAATGGAGTCCAGAAAACAGGCAAAGGTCAAAACCGGGAGGACTAGCAAAAGAGAATAGAAAAGCAGGAGCACGGGAAAACCACGCTGGTTAACTTGAACATACAAGACGAACTGGCACAGAGAGACAGGGAACACAAGGATAAATACACCAGGGAAAATAAGCGACACCTGGAGGAGGTGGAGATCAGGGCATGACAGGCCTGTCTCCAAGAAGCTATTTTCTGATTGTCTTAGCAAAGTCTGACACGATTCATAACAACACATAGCATAATAAAATGATCTTATCTCTTGCAGAGTGTATTCCAGACCAAAGAGAAGCTCCTAGTATAAACCACATCCCAGTGATCCAGTAAACAGTGAACATAGAAGAGGCTGGATTAGGACGAGCCCCTCGAGACAGACATGTTTTTCCTGAGTAGAGATGACATGCCAACTCATGAGCCCATGACACCACTTTATGATATGATTTATTCATAGTGTTTTCTCATGCACTTCAGCTGTGTCATCATGGCACTGACATCTGACTGTGTTGGGTCACTCCACCAACTCAGTGCCATTTGAGAAGCGTAACTTGGTAAAATAAATGTTTGATTTCCCCTTTTTACATTCTTTCATAAAGAACATTCTGTCATAAAGAGCTTTGTAATGATGGTGAAACTTGACACAGGGTTGGCGGAGCGCTATGTCAAAATGCTGAATAAAAAAAAATCTGATTTATTGAATTCTTCATGTGGTCTATATTAAATGAAAGGTCACTTAATTTAATATAGAACAATTTGTGGTCACACCCACATCCTTAAAAACGTAGGTGCTGGAATATAACAGGCTTTTATAATTGGTGCACAATTTCTACTTTATTTCTGCCTATTACTTCCTGATCTCATCCTTACTAGTTCGTCATCTACGTTCCTTGTTTAGGCTTTATGATGACTGATAGGTGAGAGATTGAGGTTTGCTATTTCAAAGATCCATTTTAAATAGGGAAAGCTTTTACCTGCAATTACCTCAGCTTTCAGGGAAGATCTATAATATAATTATTGGATTGGGTTGAAAACAACTAACATTGCTTTACTACAATGGATGAATCAGATAAGTAGCAGACACACTGTGGAAGGTGAGGTCATAAAGTGAGGTCAGTCTAACCCTGCAGGTTTAATGTCCTGATGGGTGCTCTTCTCTCATCCCCCATGATGGCTGATTCAGGAGAAAAAAAAGGCTAACTAGTGGAAAATGGAAACAAAAATAGCTCACATCTGGGGAGTTAACATTACTCCACCTGACACGGTGGATAACGAGGCTGTTTATTAAGGAGCTAATGAAGTATTCATAGGAGGAAATTGATTCTGCAGCATGTGGACGACTATTAGTCTGGAGCGGATGATCAGTTTAGAGAGATTTTCTGTTATTACAATAAATGTACAACATGTGATGTACTGTATGTGGCGCAACGAAGTGGATAGAGAAAAATAAATACATTTGAAAACTGTGCAGCTATAGGCTGGAAAGAGTCCAGCCTTGGACTCCATCCACAAAGAGCCATATCTGTATGCAGTAACCTTGGGAAACTTGTCTTGCCTTTTTGTGCTTCAGTGGGCTTCAAGCTGAGAGCCATGTAAGCCCATTTGGGTGAGGTTGTTGGGCCAGCGAATAAATAAGAATGAATGATCTTTCCTCTGATACTCCTAACACACATCTACGTTGTGTCCTGCTGGGCTATTGTCCTTGGCTCGCAGTCTCAGTTACAAATGAATTTGTTATTTTTGCCCAGTGTGCGCCTCGCTGATAAGAATGTCCCGTGTCAGCTGTGTTTGTGATGAGGGACGACTTTGAGCAAATGAGACTGACCCCTCTCTATCTCTGAAAGCACTCCTCTTTTCATTCCCTCTGTTTATTTGGTTCAAGGCTGAGCTGAGCGCCTCTCCCAGTCCTCCCCCAGTCCTCCACACCTCCCACCCCCTTCAAAAAGAGAAATCCGTGGCTGAAAGCGGGTGTCTATCCATCAGCAGGCCCTAGCACTGAGACAACGCTTGATCACCATGACTACCCAGGGAGAGAGTGAGCCGTCACAAAGGACGTGCATGGAGGTGCTCTGAATGTGGAGACTCAACCACAGAGGCTTGAGTGACACTGGGATGAGTACAGTGTTGCAAACCCCTCACTATAGCTTCTCGGCAACTTGTAAAATGCAAATAGCCAGTAGTGACCTCTTGGCACATGGATTTAGACCACTACTGGTGCCTTACCATACTACACTGGCCTGACTCATGGCCCTGCATACAAATCACACTATATCAGCCCCTCGCCATTACTGAAAATGCTACAGTATTCTGAACACACATAGCAATGTGGACCAGTGTCAAGAGTACCATTTGGTACATATTCACCCGTGTGTATGGCCGACTTATGCTAATAACCACACCATATATTAATAGTACACCATTTTCCATGAATGCAAGGCAGTGATTTAGCCGAACGTCTAAGGGTCATTAGGACGCCGGAGATGATACATACCACTCATCATCTTGTCATGTTTAATGTATTCTCGCCTTATTTATTTGTCCTCTCACATCACAAGCTCCCATTATGTCCATAAATAGTTAATTTGGCATTTATGGACAACCACCATTTTTTTCAAGCAATTGCCTCTACGCCCCAAGGTATTGTTATAATTCATTCATGAGCGCCCAACCTCTCTGCATGATCCTCAATATGGTAGAAAGAAAACAATGGAATAGACAGACAGACAGAACTAATGAAAAAAGAGAAAGAGGGAGGTCCTCACCCATGTCCCATCCACCTCTTGTCTGGAGTCGCGTGCCAACAGGAGGAAGTAGAAATGTTGCCTGGAGCAGGGCGGCCATGTGTCAACCTCAGTGTCATGAACAGTTTATAGAATGACAATGTGAGAGGTGTTAGGAATCTGAGAAGTGGAAGATAACATTGAATTTTCGCAAGAAGGAAACATTTTTATTCAACACTGGCGTACCACAGAGTGTCTAGTTTGAGAAACAGATGCCTCACAAGTCCTCAACTGGCAGCTTCATTAAATATTATCCTTCAAAACACCAGTCTCAACGTTAACAGTGAAGAGGCGACTCCGGGATGCTGGTCTTCTTGGCAGAGTTGCAAAGAAAAAGCCATATCTCAGGCTGGCCAATAAAAAGAAAAGATTAAGATGGGCAAAAGAACACAGACACTGGACAGAGGAACTCTGCCTAGAAGGCCAGAATCCTGGAGTCGGCTATTCACTGTTGACGTTGAGACTGGTGTTTTGCGGGTACTATTTAATGAAGCTGCCAGTTAAGGAATTGTGAGGCATCTGTTTCTCAAACTATACAGTCTAATGTACTTGTACTCTTGCTCAGTTGTGCACCGGGGCCTCCCACTTCTCTTTCTATTCTGGTTAGAGCCAGTTTGTTCTGTGAAGGGAGTAGTACACAGCATTGTACGACATCTTCAGTTTCTTGGTAATTTCTTGCATGGAATAGCCTTAATTTCTCAGAACAAGAATAGACTGACGAGTTTAAGAAGAAAGTCTTTGTTTCTGGCCATTTTGAGCTTGTAATCGAATCCACAATTGCTGATGCTCCAGATACTCAACTAGTCTAAAGAAGGCCAGTTTTATTGCTTCTTTATGCTGTGCCAACATAATTGCAAAAGGGTTTTATAATGATCGATTTGCCTTTTAAAATGATCAACTTGGATTAGCTAACACAACGTGCCATTGGAACACAGGAGTGATGGTTGCTGATAATGGGCTTCTGTACGCCTATGTAGATATTCTATTAAAAATCAGCTGTTTCCAGCTGCAATAGTGATTTACAACATTAACAATGTCTACACTGCATTTCTGATCAATTTTATGTTATTTTAATGGACAAAAAAAATTGCTTTTCTTTCAAAAACAAGGACATTTCTAAACTTTTGAACGGTAGTGTATATTTCTACGTTTTTAAAGGCATAGTGCGACATTCTGGCAATTAAGCCCTTTTTCTACTTACACAGATATAGATGAACTAATGGAAGGAAGTTGCTAACTAGCGCTAGCGCAAAGGCTCACTAGCATTACCGCAATGAATAGAAGTCTATGGGAACAGCTAGCATGCTAACTTTGCCACCGCTGCTGAAAAGAAATCCCAGGGGAAACACTAACACTACAGTAAATTATATTGTACTCTACTCTAGTGTGCTCTACTCTACTGTACTATACTAAACTCTACTGTGCTCTACTGTACTGTACTGCACTGCACTGTACTGTGCTGTCCAAACTTGTGAAACAGACTTTAAGATCGGTTCATACTTGGATTGACCAACTACTTTTCAACATCCATGGTCGTCCGGTGTCGGTCGGTGCTAAGTGGGTGAGAGGGCTGGTTACAGTAAATGAAAAGAGAGAGGGCTCATAGTCAGTAAGAGCCGGGGGAGGTGACATTAATTGACTTATAAATGTATGACATATACCCATTGATTCTTTAAGAATATAACTTATAAATGCCTCATGAGCTTAGTTCAACTGTCGTATCCCATCAGAACCCCAAAAACAATCTTGTGTTACTACAATGTTTGTGAACAATGTAAATGTAAACAAACACTGTATTGCCTCAACACATTTAAAACTATCATTTTGATATCATGGATGGTCCGTCCTTGCATCTATAGCTATGTATAGGCATTTTGTCACGCCTGGTCCTGCTCCCCCTCTCTGGCGCTTGAGGGCGCCAGGCTGCCCTTCATTATGCACACCTGTCACCATCATTACACGTAGCTGCACAATATTGGACTCGCCTGGACTCCATTGCTTTGTTGATTGCCCTTCTATATCTGTCTGTTCCTCAGTTTGTTCCCCGTGTCAGCATTAATGTTGTTATGTTTTCTCTTCAGAACGCTGTCCTGTTCCATGTCCGTCGTTAATTAAATGTTCACTCCCTGTACTTGTTTCTCGTCTACCAGCGTCGATCCTTACACATTTGAGAGTGGTTACAATTCTAGGGCCCTATAAAATCTGTTAAACTTCTTGCCTGATTCCGTTTAGTTCTTTCCTAAATTCCGTTTTCTCCATTTAGTTTTTCCAGATGTTCATTTTCCCCGTTTCTTCAGGTTTTCACTCTTAAAATACACTTTTCAATAAAAAAACTAACTAAATTTGATGTTTTAATTCCACAACAATGCTTAAACCCCATTCGGAGACCAGTTTTGCGGTCTGGGAAATTTGAGATATGTTTTTGCTGTAGTTACCCTTTAATTCCAGTGCTCACCTAGCAAGAGGCGGTTGTTTAACAATGTTTTTATAGTGCAAATGTTAGTAGAGTTTGCAAAACAAATACCCACTGGACTGATGCAAATAATCATACCATTCTGCCAGGTAAGGATAGGCTACTATGTATACTGAACAAAAATATAAACACAACATGTGTCACGACTTCCGCCGAAGTCGGTTCCTCTCCTTGTTCGGGCGGCGCTCGGCGTCGCCGGTCTTCTAGCCATCATCGATCCACTTTTCATTTTCCATTTGTTTTGTCTTGTCTTCTCACACACCTGGTCTCAATTTCCCTCATTACATGTTGTGTATTTACCCTCTGTTCCCCCCAATTGTTTATTGTAAGTGCATGTGCACGTTTTCTCTGGTGCGCGATGGGTTTTGTACCCATTTGTTTGTCGTTCTGGTTACCGGTGGTTTTATGTATAAACTGCTCCGTTGATTACCAAGTTTTGCTCTCCTGCGCCTGACTTCCCTGCCGCCAGTTACACACTCCCTTACAACATGTAAAGTGTTGGTCCCCTGTTTCATTAGCTGAAATAAAAGATCCCATAAATGTTCCATATGCACAAAAAGCTTATTTCTCTCAAATTCTGTGCACAATTTTGTTTACATCGCTGTTAGTGAGCATTTCTCTTTTGCCAAGAAAATCCATCCACCTGACAGGTATGGCATGTCAAGAAGCTGATTAAACAGCCTGATCATTACACAGGTGCACCTTGTACTGTGGACAATAAAAGGCCACTCTAAAATGTGCAGTAAAGTAAAATCATTGAAATTGTTGCATGTTTATATTTATGTTCAGTATAGTTAACATTTATTTGAGAATGTTTATGGGAAAGCCTTTCTATCTATACCCGAAAAAGGTTATCATTAGCATCATCGTTAATGGCTACACAAAGTGGTAGACACATGCACCGCACATACACAGATCGTGAATTCTTGTTGCCTCTTCTGGAATTTGCAGGAAATTTGAATCACTGATGCATTCTGTTCATGTCTTATGATAAACTTGGGCAAATTAATTTATTTTCAATACCTTTAGTTTATTCCATACTAAGTTAAAAAAAATATATATTTTTTTTATATATATATTTTTATATATTTTATATATATATAATATATATATTCCGTTTTAACGTCTTGATTCTGTCTGCGTTCTCCACATTACGGATTTTATTGGGCCCTACATTTTTCCAGGCGCATCCCTCAGCTTTTTACCAAAACCCAAGCGCGGGAACACAAGCTGGGTGGCCTCTTTGTTATTGTTTCAATTAAGGATTCTAGCTTTAAATATGTGGGTTTTTGGTAACAGAATGACAAGACACTAGGCAATATTTCTTAAACTTCCAGAAGGCAAATTTCTGCAAAACTAAATATAAATGTTGATATTAGTTGTCAGAGGTCTTTACTTCAACATTATTGTTTTGATATCTTTGTTACCTTTTAAAGGTGCAACATGCAGAAATCGCTTGGCCGTTTCCTGGTTGCAAAAATTCTAATAGTTTGCCTGATTTAAGTTTATGTGACAAAACAAGCAATGCATAGTGTAGAAAATCATGGTGCCATCTAAATTTAAATATATTTTCAATAACCAAAAATATTGTATTTTCAGGTGTTTGAAGCTGGTGTACAAAATCAAAAGTAAAAGACGCAAAAACAACTTAAGAATGGGAAGCATAGAAATAGAGCACATAGAACAGTTCTTCCGCTTCTCAGACTTGCTTTCAAGGAGAATGACAGATCTATAACTCGGTTTTCTATGTGCATTTGGTCTAGTCGCCCAAAAGGTTACATATTGCAGCTTTAAGATTTTTTCTGCAACTGTTTCCTAAGACCCCTTTTCCATCTGTTTGAGCAGAAATCAAAGCCTTTGCTTATTCCTACTTTTTTTGGATAGAAATGGTTAAAAACATTTATACATGCCTTAATTAAAAAAAAATATAGACTTAGCTTTCATGTTCTCCTATATAAACTTCACATGTTAGTGCTCATGGGGCTTTTTACATGGAAATTTCCCTGTCTGACTGACAGTGCTGCTAGTAGGAGCAGTGTTCCTTCAGACCGTGGGATCTACAGATCAAAGTGGGGCCCCCTGCAGAGACCTGCGCTCCAGAGTAAAAGAAGCCTCTGTTTGGAAAGCCATGCTCACATTGCTGGCTAATTAACTAAACCCTGTTGACGTCTTACCATTTGCATATATAATATACCACATTTTCTGTAATATCTGCCACACATACTAAGCGGGTGGCGCCTGTAGGTTAGTTTAACAAGGAACCCCGTTGTCTAAAATAATTACTCATGTAATCAGTTTTTAAACAGGCGAGTACATTACAAAATGTGTCAAGTTGTTCTGTAAATACAAAGTTCCTGTGTTCACATGTTTTGAAGTATGTTTGCAGTGTCAACCTATTCACAAGCGCTGTATATTCAATAATTGAAGTGTGAAATCTCACGTGTGCTACCAATAACGCATATCCTAAATTCTCAGGAGTGCTACCCACATGCATGTTCTAAATTCTCATGTGTGCCTTGCCATCTATTAACGTGACGCTCAAGAACTTCTGTATTATTTCAGCCAGCAGTTTAGAAAGAGTTGCTCACGAACCAAAACGTGTCCCTATTTTTTGTATACTACGTCATGCAATTTGTATGTATACTAGTAAACATTGTTTTTGCAATTCGGATGACATGTTATGAATCCAATTCGTACAATATATTACACATTTGTTGCGCTTAAAACACCGGACTGCATCATTAAACTCGTTTGCCAGTGACATGCTTTAATCCAAATTAAGAGGCGACATCCCTGCATGCCTCTCTTTCCGCTCTTGATTGGGCACAGGTGAAGTAAATGAACAGTACTCCCTAAAGGACAGAAGCGCACAGCCAGTGAGCAAGCCTCTCTACCTGCATCCTACCGTGCAGACGCACCCGGGTGCGTCCTAGCATGCTCCAAGGACGCACCCGGGCCCGTATCCACGACTGCCTCTGAACACTAAACAACGAACTAAAGTGAAGTACTATTTTCCTCTCGTTCTTATCTACGGATCAACGTCACTTCTGTAATGTGTGCACTTTGGATAAGTGATGATTACGCAGGATATGAGCTAACATTGTGCTGAAGATATAGATGTAAACAGGAATTAACACGGGGAAACTATCTACCTGACTCGGATATTTACACTGCCGCCTTCCCAGGGACGGACCTGAACCCTCCCTACACGGAGAAGGGAACCTGTGTAGAGAAAGATATTCAATGGAGAGCTACAGTAAGGAGAAGAGGCCTAACTAAAAGTGGAGGAACTGACACCAGGGTGGACTCGACTACAAAGGCTACATGTGGATGAATATTGACTGTTGGAAATGAAGATAAATGTTGATTGATGGATTTTACCCAATCGTTTTTTGGGATGGAATTTCCATTTTTGAGGAAACTTTATTTGATATTTTTGACACTTCCTACCTTTTCCAAATAAAGTTATTAACTGTGAAAAATAACCTGAGTTTTCCCATATCTGAGACGGGCAGGAAAAACGAATTCACAAACATGTTTAGGCTTTACTCAACCCTGCTCTAAATCCTTGTACAGTTGAGTACACAAACACGCGCGTACACACACACACACACACACACACACACCACATTTGGGGTAAAGACAGAGTATCCTGGCAGGGTTTTGACATGGCCTCCATTCCAGAGACACAGCAGTGTTGTGGACAGGCAGGGTTAAGACAGCCTCGGAATGTCCCCACAGTGGGAGAGAAAGGCCTGCATTATAAATTGTGGGGCCTTTTAAAGGCTATGTAGATTAGCAGCCAGTCATGTTTGCTGTCCTAAATAATTAACGAGTTGTTTGTACCAAAAGCGGACCCCATTTATTTTTTTTCTAGTGCTGTCTGCAAACAAACACTCTCACACGCAAGAGGGAGTACTAGGCAAGGTGTGAGGCAAGACTCCAGAGATGGCCCAGTATAGGGTCTGATGTCAGAATTAAAGAACAAACATCCATTCACAGGCTGTTGGAGGGGTGTGTGTGGAAGGTGGGGGCCGTTATTAAGTAAAGGCTGGGTACACCACTTGAATTACTCAACAAGGTTATAGTAAACTGAAACTAATCATGAAAAAACAATTTAGTAAACTGAAATGAAATGGTTTCCTTATAGTTTTAGTTCTTCAAATGGGTTTGTTAATTATATTTGACTCGAATGTGAAATCAAAACCATCATGAATTATGTTCAGTTTTCCTTTTTTTCTAAGCGTTGCAAAAAAAATCTGCTAAATTGACTCTTCTATGTACTACTAAAGTTAAAAATCATTGGATTTGCTGAGAGTTTCCTTCCACCCTATTGTAGCAAATCTGGAGGATAGCTCCAACTGGGACTCACAAGCCAACACCTTACCCATTACACCAAGAGGTCGAAAGCTCAGATCACCAGGAGTTGATTTAAGGTCGCTACAATATTTTCTGACCAGTCTCAGCGCTAGCCTTTTAAATCCAAGTCACGTTGAGATTTACTTTATCATTTTAACCTAATCTATGACCTGGCCCATCCCCTTATGTATTACTGCCCCCCAGTGGCAAGGTGTGACATCCCAAAAAAACAAATATTCAACACAATCATCAGAATGAGTTTTTCACCACAAAAGGGCTTTATTACAGACAGAAATACTCCTCAGTTTCATCAGCTGTCCAGGTGGCTGGTCTCAGGCGATCCCGCAGCGATCCCACAGGTAAAGAAGCCGGATGTGGAGTTTCTGGGCTGGGGTGGTTACACGTGGTCTGTGGTTGTGAGGCCGGTTGGACGTACTGCCAAATTCTCTAAAATGACGTTTGAGGCAGCTTATTGTAGAGAAATGGACCATTGACAGCTCTGGTGGACATTCCTGCAGTCAGCATGCCAGTTGCACCCCAAACTTGAGACATCTGTGGCATTTTAGAGTGGCCTTTTATTGTCCCCAGCACAAGGTGCGCCTGTGTAATGATCATGCTGTTTAATCAGCTTCTTGATATGCCACACCTGTCAGGTGGATGGATTATCTTGGCAAAGGAGAAATGCTCTCTAACAGGGATGTAAACAAATGTGTGCAGAACATTTGAGAGAAATACGTTTTTTGTGCATATGGAACATTTCTGGGATCTTTTATTTCAGCATAAACATGTTGTGTTTATATTTTGTTTAGTATTTATTTTATTTATTTATTTATTTCACCTTTATTTAACCAGGTAGGCAAGTTGAGAACAAGTTCTCATTTACAATTGCGACCTGGCCAAGATAAAGCAAAGCAGTTCGACAACATACAAAAACACAGAGTTACACATGGAGTAAAACAACATACAATCAATGATGCAGTAGAACAAAATAAAATAAAAAATAAGACTATATACAATGTGAGCAAATGATGTGAGATAAGGGAGGTAAAGGCAAAAAAATGCCATGGTGGCAAAGTAAATAAAGTATAGCAAGAAAAACACTGGAATGGTAGATTTGTAGTTTGAAGAAAGTTCAAAGATAAAATATAAATAATATGGTGCAAAGGAGCAAAATAAATAAAATAAATAAATAAAGTAGGGGAAGAGGTAGTAGTTTGGGCTAAATTATAGATGGGCTATGTACAGGTGCAGTGATCTGTGAGCTGCTCTGACAGCTGGTGCTTAAAGCTAGTGAGGGAGATAAGTGTTTCCAGTTTCAGAGATTTTTGTAGTTCGTTCCAGTCATTGGCAGCAGAGAACTGGAAGGAGAGACGACCAAAGGAGGAGTTGGCTTTAGGGGTGACCAGAGAGATATACCTGCTGGAGCGCGTGCTACAGGTGGGTGCTGCTATGGTGACCAGTGAGCGGAGATAAGGGGGGACTTTACCTAGCAGGGTCTTGTAGATGACCTGGAGCCAATGTGTTTGGCGACGATTATGAAGCGAAGGCCAGCCAACGAGAGCGTACAGGTCGCAGTGGTGGGTAGTATATGGGGCTTTGGTGACAAAACGGATGGCACTGTGATAGACTGCATCCAGCTTGTTGAGTAGGGTATTGGAAGCTATTTTGTAAATGACATCGCCGAAGTCGAGGATTGGTAGGATGGTCAGTTTTATGAGGGTATGTTTGGCAGCATGAGTGAAGGATGCTTTGTTGCGAAATAGGAAGCCAATTCGAGATTTCACTTTGGATTGGAGATGATTGATGTGAGTCTGGAAGGAGAGTTTACAGTCTAACCAGACACCTAGGTATTTGTAGTTGTCCACAAATTCTAAGTTAGAACCGTCCAGAGAAGTGATGCTGGACAGGCGGGCAGGTGCAGGCAGCGATCGGTTGAAGAGCATGCATTTAGTTTTACTTGTGTTTAGGAGCAGTTGGAGACCACGGAAGGAGAGTTGAATGGCATTGAAGCTCGTCTGGAGGGTTGTTAACACAGTGTCCAAAGAAGGGCCAGAAGTGTACAGAATGGTGTCGTCTGCGTAGAGGTGGATCAGAGATTCACCAGCAGCAAGAGCGACATCATTTATGTATACAGAGAAAAGAGTTGGCCCAAGAATTGAACCCTGTGGTACCCCCATAGAGACTGCCAGAGGTCCAGACAGTAGGCCCTCCGATTTGACACACTGAACTCTGTCAGAGAAGTAGTTGGTGAACCAGGCGACGCAATCGTTTGAGAAACCAAGGCTACTGAGTCTGCCGATGAGGATGTGGTGATTAACAGAGTCAAAAGCTTTGGCCAGGTCAATGAATACGGCAGCACAGTATTGTTTCTTATCGATGGCGGTTACGATGTCGTTTAGGACCTTGAGCGTGGCTGAGGTGCACCCATGACCAGCTCTGAAACCAGATTGCATAGCGGAGAGGGTGCGGTGGGATTCGAAATGGTCGGTAATCTGTTTGTTGACTTGGCTTTCGAAGACCTTAGAAAGGCAGGGTAGGATGGATATAGGTCTGTAGCAATTAGGGTCAAGAGTGTCACCTCCTTTGAAGAGGGGGATGACAGCAGCTGCTTTCCAATCTATGGGAATCTCAGACGACACGAAAGAGAGGTTGAACAGGCTAGTAATAGGGGTTGCAATAATTTCGGCAGATAATTTTAGAAAGAAAGGGTCCAGATTGTCAAGCCCAGCTGATTTGTAGAGGTCCAGATTTTGCAGCTCTTTCAGAACATCAGCTGAATGGATTTGGGAGAAGGAGAAATGGGGGAGGCTTGGGCGAGTAGCTGTGGGGGGTGCAGTGCTGTTGAATGCAGTAGGGGTAGTTAGGTGGAAAGCATGGCCAGCCGTAGAAAAATGCTTATTGAAATTCTCAATTATAGTGGGCTTATCGGTGGTGACAGAGTTTCCTATCCTCAGTGCAGTGGGCAGTTGGGAGGAGGTGTTCTTATTCTCCATGGACTTTACAATGTCCCAGAACTTTTTAGAGTTGGAGTTGCACGAAGCGAATTTCTGTTTGAAAAAGCTAGCCTTGGCGTTTCTAACTGCCTGTGTGTATTGGTTTCTAACTTCCCTAAAAAGTTGCATATCGCGGGGGCAGTTCGATGCTAATGCAGAACGCCACAGTATATTTTTGTGTTGGTTAAGGGCAGTCAGGTCTGGGGAGAACCAAGGGCTATATAGTATACATTGTGAAATACAAATATTTGTGTACAACTAAATAAAAAGGTCTGAAAACTAACTGAAACTAAACTGAATTTAACATTTTTAAAATTTAAAAAAATAAAACTATAGAAACACAAAACTATAAAAACCTCAAGCACTAAGCACCAATTGCAACTGTTCTGTGTTTTCTGTGCCCATACCTATCTCAGTTGCAAAGTCAGTAAGTGAAGCCTAAGGGCCACAGAGAGAGACTGAAGTAGAACTATTACAAAGGTGGACAATACCCTGTTAGGTTAAGCTATAAAACATGCATAACCATGACAACAGCTCTTTACAGAACCATTCCTCCACAGCTCCAGTGAAACCACCCTATAAGCAACATAGACAGGAAGGAAGATGAACTAATGTTTCATTCTACCCAGAGCTAAATTATGAATTGTGTAAAATCATCTTTGGCACGTCATATTACAAATCCAGAGATTGGAGAGTCAGGCAAAAGCAGAAAAAGCTGATGTAGACAGACAGAGTCCAGAACACCATTAGAGAAATGGGCCTCTCCCATCATCAGGGTGACATATTGTATACCTCTCACTTTAATTAACTGTCTCTCTGTCCCAACGGGAAAAACAGCAACACAATACATGTCCATGCTGCTCATCTGCAGCCCTCCACTCAGATATGGTAGAGTAATGTTCCTATCTGACTGGTGACTACCCAGATGAGATTCTGTCAAATCATATCGGCCACTCCCACAGCGATTTGCATGTTTCCAACCTAACTTTTGAGATGCATAGTAGTCCGTACTCTTAATTTTATTTTAGAATTCATTTTTTCAATTTTAATTGCTATTTTCATTTGAAAATGAAGCAATGGCAATCGTTGTGAGGGAGTGGATAAGCGGGCAATATTTGAATTCAAACTAGGAGAGAGGTAGAGAGACCCTAATTGTAATTTCAATCAGGTGGTTTTCCATTCAGCCTTCAATCATCTGTCTCTGACAAAACCCATTTACACAAATCTTGAGAGGATATTGTTATTATCTTAGATACCTTTGTTCTTTTACTGTACATCAGACGAGGCCGGTGGGAGGAGCTATACCGGGATGGGGTCATTGCAATGGCTGGAATGGAGTCAATGGAATGGTACCAAACACGTCAACACATGGAAACAACGTGTTTGACTCTGTTCCATTGATTCCATTTCAGCCATTACAATGAGCCCATCCTCCTATAGCTCCTAGGTTAAACAATATAATGGAAAATGAAGTGGGTGGCTGTCAATGTTTTGACACGTAGTTGCACTTTCCCAAACCATCTTGCTGTTCAATGTGTAAATGTATGTTGTTTTTTTTTTAAACTGTTGTGCTTTGTCTTTTATGTTGTAAATGTGTCTGCAACTGTTTGTGCTGCTATTTTGGCCAGGTCTCTCTTGTAAAAGTGAGTGTTAATATAAATGAGACTGCTCATATATAGAATATGAGCAGGGTGTCCCACACATTGCCATTCAGAAGTCTAAGGGCCTTACTGTATCAGTCCACTCATCTCAAAAGTATCAATCCACTCATCTCTTCCTACTCCACCTGGAGGAACATAGATAACATTTTCTCTGGTAGAGGATAGCAGAGGAGGAGAGGAGGGGAGGGAAGGGGGGGCAGAAGTGACTGATGCTGAGGCTGCCATCCGTGGACATCCATTAGCCAAGCACTCAGCATGTGATCTGGCATTTACTGAGAGCATCCAAATGCCATCACAATCAATCAGGGCCCTGAATGCCAACCATATCAATATCTCATATACACTTTTATTAAACATGGAGAGCTGCTATATTCAGACCAACGAACATCCTGCTCACACTTAAAACCTGATGTCTGTGTATGTTCATACAATCAATACATCTCTTTCCTTGAAAGTACTTATGATGCCCTATATCCATCCAAGACCCCTACAGGAAGGAAAAGGCTAAATAAATATTTATCTTCTTTGTTCAAAAAAGATGTACAGTCTTTGTAAATGAGACGTGCTGAAAGGAGAGTGTGACAAAGGAATGTTTTGGTGGAGATCAGTAGAGAGACTGTGACCATGTGACAAGAGGACACATAGCTATCCACCCACCCTGAATAATTTCCTCTACTTGACTCCTTTCCTGCATTTGCACTGATCTGACTACTCAGAGTAGTTGAGAGCAATATGGTGGAAGCCTACTGGATATTTTCTTTCACAAGTTGATATTGGAAAGGACACATGGGAGAGGAGGCTTCTTCCGAATATTGAGAGTAGATGCCCCAAGTTGCTGAGGCAGCTGAATTTATACTGCAGTTGACTGACTTCAAGACTTGAAATCCACTTATACTTTGGGTAAGTCAAGCCCAAATAAAGCTGCTAAAATATGGCACGTGTTAGAGAAATGCTATAAAGAGACTGTGGGCCTCTTGGTTTAAAGTATTCCAGTAAAAGACTGACCTTCATGAAGGCCACTGTGTGTGTGTGTGTGTGTGTGTGTGTGTGTGTGTGTGTGTGTGTGTGTGTGTGTGTGTGTGTGTGTGTGTGTGTGTGTGTGTGTGTGTGTGTGTGTGTGTGTGTGTGTGTGTGTGTGTGTGTGTGCGTGTGCATACTCTCAAGCCAACTGAACTGCAAACTGTGGTTTTCTACCCCGCAGAGATAGAGACAAGAAGGCATGTTGACATTTTCTGTTAAATAGACCCTATCTCCAACCATCTTGCCAGACCTGAAGCCTGTCACGCAATGCTTGCAGTGAGTCCCTATGGTCCCTTAAACTCAGCATTGTTAGGCTATACAATTAGTGTAAATATATTCAGCCCTTGTAACCTGATAAATTCCTGTTCAGTCCAGGCTAATACTCCAACACGTGCCCTGCTATATTTCTCACTTCTTCTAGCCCAGTAGTCACCAACCGGTCAAGGCATTCCTAGTCGATCACCAAACATTTCTTTAGAAAAGCCAACAATAAAGGCCTGCGTTCCTATTTGTAGGCAAAGTGTTCCCATTTTTTACCTTTTCATTTGTCTGAAAAGAGAAACTCTGCCTACCTGGCAGTACAGAAGATCTGTAGCTGTATCGAGTGTGCCTACTGTGCTGGCCAATCGGATAGCTCAAATCACCATGCCTACAGCTTCCAGCTAAGTTTTATACACTATACAGTATATTCAAAAAGTATGTGGACACCCCTTCAAATGAGTGGATTCTGCTATTTCAGCCACACCTGTTGCTGACAGGTGTATATAATCGAGCACACAGCCATGTATTCTCCAGAGACAAACATTGGCAATAGAATGGCCTTACTGAAGAGCACAGTGATGTTCAACGTGGAACCATCATAGGATGCCACCTTTTCAAAAAGTCCATTTGACAAATTTCTGCCCTGCTAGAGCTGCCCCGGGCCAACTGTAAGTGCTGTTATTGTGAAGTGGAAATCATTAGGAGCAACAAGGCTCAGTCGTGAAGTACTAGGTCACACAAGCTCACAGAAGGGGACTGCCGAGTGCTGAAGCGTGTAGCGCATAAAAATTGTTTGTCCTCGGTTGCAACACTCACTACAGAGTTCCAAACTGCCTCTGGAAGCAAAGTCAGCAGAATAACTGTTCGTCGAGAGCTTCATGAAATAGGTTTCCATGGCCGAGCAGCCGCGTACAAGCCTAAGATCACCATGCGCAATGCCAAGCGTCGGCTGGAGTGGTGTAAAGCTCACCGCCATTGGACTCTGGAGGAGTGGAAATGTGTTCTCTGGAGTGATGAATCACGCTTCACCATCTGTCAGTCCGACGGATTAATCTGGGTTTGGCGGATGCCAGGAGACTGCTACCTGCCCCAATGCATAGTGCCAACTGTAAGGTTTGGTGGAGGAGGAATAATGGTCTGGGGCTGTTTTTGATGGTTTGGGCTAGGCCCCAACTTTGTGGCAACAGTTTGGGGAAGACCCTTTCCTGTTTCAGCATGACAATGCTCCCGTGCACAAAACGAGGTTCATATAGAAATGGTTTGTCGAGATCGGTTTGGAAGGACTTCACTGACCTGCACAGAGCCCTGACCTCAAACCCCTCGAACACCTATGGGATGAATTGGAACGCCGACTGCGAGCCAGGCCTAATCGCCCAACATCAGTACCTTACCTCACTAATGCTCTTGTGGCTGAATTGGAGCAAGTCCTCGCAGCAATGTTCCAACATCTAGTGGAAAGCCTTCCCAGAAGAGTGGAGGCTGTTATAGCAGCAAAGGGGGACCAACTCCATATTAATGCCCATGATTTTGGAATGAGCATGTGTCCACATACTTTTAGTCATGTAGTGTACTAGCCTGCATGAGATTTCGTAACTTTTAAAAACCATGACAAGAGAGAGACTGTCAAAGAACATAGCAAAGAGCTGGTGTTTTTATGAGTCAGTTCATGTTTAAGTTTTTATTCAGCACTGCCATAACTGTTTTATTCAACACTATTACAAAACATAAAACTCGCTTCTCCGTAGTACCGGTCGCACTGCAGCTGCAATGAATTACACTGAACAAAAATATAAAACCCAACATGGAAAGTGTTGGTCCAATGTTTCATGAGCTGAAATAAAAAATCATAAGAAATGTTCCATATGCACAAAAAGTTTGTTTCTCTCAAATTTTGTGCACAAACTTGTTTACATCCCTGTTAATGCTGAGGAGTATTTCTGTCTGTAATAAAGCCTTTTGTGGGGAAAAACTCATTCTGATTGGCTAGACCTGGCTCCCTAGTAAGTGGGCCTGGCTGCACCCCTTCCCAGTCATGTGAAAATCCTAAGATTAGGGCCTAATGAATTTATTTCAATTGACTGATTTCCTTATATTTTTGTTAAGTATAGTAGCTAAGTGTATCGATAGCCCTGCATTTGTATTATTATTATTAACAGCTCGTCTATTTTAATATTAAGGAATATTTCAGCTGATGCTTAAAGTTAGTGAGGGAGATATGAGTCTCCAGCTTCAGTGATTTTTGCAGTTTGTTCCAGTCATTGGCAGCAGAGAACTGGAAGGAAAGGCGGCCAAAAGAGGAATTGGCTTTGGGGGTGAAATATACCTGCTGGAGCACGCGCTACGGGTGGGTGCTGCTATGGTGACCAGTGAGCTGAGATAAGGCGGGGCTTTACCTAGCAAAGACTTGTAGATGACCTGGAGCCAGTGGGTTTGGCGACGAATATGAAGTGAGGGCCAGCCAACAAGAGCATACAGGTCGCAGTGGTGGGTAGTATATGGGGCTTTGGTGACAAAACGGATGGCACTGTGATAGACTGCATCCAATTTGCTGAGTATAGTGTTGGAGGCTATTTTGTAAATGACATCGCCGAAGTCAAGGATCGGTAGGATAGTCAGTTTTACGAGGGTATGTTTGGCAGCATGAGTGAAGGATGCTTTGTTGTGAAATAGGAAGCCGATTCTAGATGTAATTTTGGATTGGAGATGCTTAATGTGAGTCTGAAAGGAGAGTTTACAGTCTAACCAGACACCAAGGTATTTGTAGTTGTCCACATATTCTAAGTCAGAACCGTCCAGAGTAGTGATGATAGACAGACGGGCAGGTGCTGGTGTTGAAGAGCATGCATTTAGTTTGGCCACGGAAGGAGTGTTGTATGGCATTGAAGCTCGTCTGGAGGTTAGTTAACACAGTGTCCAATGAAAGGCCAGAAGAATACAAAATGGTGTCGTCTGCGTAGAGGTGGATCAGAGAATCACCAGCCGCAAGATCGACATCATTGATGTATACAGAGAAAAGAGTCGTCCCGAGAATCGAACAGTGTGGCACCCCCATAGAGACTGCCAGAGGTCCGGACAACAGGCCCTCCGATTTGATACACTGAACTCTGTCTGAGAAGTAGTTGGTGTACAAGGCGAGGCAGTCATTTGAGAAACCAAGACTGTTGAGTCTGCCGATAAGAATATGGTGATTGACAGAGTCGAAAGCCTTGGCCAGGTCGATGAATACTGCTGCACAGTATTGTCTTTTATCGATGGCGGTTATGATGTCATTTAGGACCTTGAAGCGTGGCTGAGGTGCACCCATGACCAGCTCGGAAACCAGATTTCATAGCGGAGAAGGTACGGTGGGATTTGAAATGGTCGGTGATCTGTTTGTTAACTTAGCTTTCGAAGACCTTAGAAAGGCAGGGTAGAATAGATATAGGTCTGTAACAGTTTGGGTATAGGGTGTCTCCCCTTTGAAGAGGGGGATGACCGCGGCAGCTTTCCAATCTTTGGGGATCTCAGACAATACGAAAGAGAGGTTGAACAGGCTAGTAATAGGGGTTGCAACAATTGCGGCGGATCATTTTAGAAAGAGAGGGTCCAGATTGTCTAGCCCAGCTGAGTTGTAGGGGTCCAGATTTTGCAGCTCTTTCAGAATATCAGCTATCTGGATTTTGGTGAAGGAGAAATGGGGGAGGCTTGGGCAAGATGCTGTGGGGGGGGGGGGGGGGGGGGGGGCAGAGCTGTTGACCGGGGTAGGGGTAGAAAAAAGCTTATTGAAATTCTCAATGATCGTGGATTTATCGGTGATGACAGTGTTTCCTAGCCTCAGTGCAGTGGGCAGCTGGGAGGAGGTGTTCTTATTCTCCATTGACTTTACAGTGTCCCAGAACTTTTTGGAGTTCCTGACGACTCACCTTGAATTTAAATCCGCTGCTCTATCGATCACTACATACAGGGCGTGTTTCATAGTTAAGGCGAGGCGACGCAACAACCAATGGTTGTGTGCCACGTCCTCGACTTTGTCATCGACTGACAGATTGCTGTAACATATGATGTGGTTAGCTGATATGTAAAATACCTATCCAGGCGTTGTAAGATCTGGCAGACGTCAGCAACGTCTGGGCAGAGGAACGTGCCCTTGATGTCTTTAGTTGATACTTAAAAGACCTATCCAAGCATTGTTGTCACGAATTCTACCGTAGGTGGCTCCTCTCCCTGTTCGGTGGACTTCACCGAGCGCCGCTGCCCCTAAAAAACAACTTCTCATTTAGAAAACGGTCAAAATTGACTACAATGTGTAAATAGGATGATTTTGGTCATAAAGTCAGTCTCATCCAAAACGTAGTTTGGTGAGACTTGTGGTCATGACTGCATCCCTCATTAGGCACCATCGGTAAATTACACAATGTACATGGGAGAATATGTAAAATATTCCAGTATCTTCCAATTTGAATTACTAAAAACCACAAACCTCCCAAGTGGCGCAGTGGTCTAAGGCACTGCATCTCATTGCGTCACTACAGTCCCTGGTTTGAATCCAGGCTGCATCACATCCGGCTGTAATTGAGAGTCCCATAAGGCGGTGTACAATTGGCCCAACGTTGTCTGGGGTAGGCTGTCATTGTAAATAAGAATTTGTTCTTATCTGACTTGCCTTGTTAAAATAAAGTAGAATTTTTTTTTTAAACCAACTTTAAATTGTAGAAATATATATACACATATTGAAAGCATTTAATGAAAAAACTAAAAGGTGTGCAACATTAAAATATTGTCTAATTTACATTGTGTAATGTATTGACTGTCCCTAACTATCCCCTGATATAGGCTATCCAAAGTCAAACCGACTTTGCCATGGTCACTCACCAGCATGCTGAAGATAATTGGCTAAATAATTTGGCCAACTCTTCCCACCTATGAACACACATACATGAGACACCCACATCAAACCACACCCCTAGCCAGCTCACATTTGAATTCTGTCATTGCTATTAGCATTTCTTAATTAACAAAATCTAAAACAAGGCCAAATCAGGAAGTGTAGTCGCCCTTGAAGTTGCACAGTGATCTAATGGTTATGTATGTACAGTGCATCAGTTCTCCCTATTCTAAATTAATCTGTCAATTATTATCTGAATTCTTAGACAAAAGGAAACATGATACGTTGCTTCTCAAAGGCCATTTCTTTGTCCCACTTTGAGGGAGTTGGTGAGCACCTGCACTTCAGTATTTGACGCTACAAGAACATGTTTTAGACACAAGGGGGCGCCAATGCAGTGCTCCAGAAACAAGAAGCAGAGATCAAAATTCAAGAGCAAAAATATCAGAGCACATCTCTGGAACATGCGGTTTGTGACAAGCAACTTTTGCCCACGATGTTAACCACTTTGTCACAGGTTTACCATTTCATGCTTAATATCAATCTCTCTCTCTGTTGTGATGCAAGACCCCAAAGCCTTTTAGGACTGCTTTCGACTAGAAGGGTGAGCTTTTCCCTGAGGAAGCGGTGCAGATCCAGGTAAACTGTTTCTAATCTGATTTGGATTTGTTCCAATGCCAGTTGTGTCCACAGTGCACCCCTGTGGTCCATAGGTGCAAATGAGACATGACATGAGCTTCTGACATCTAGTGCCTGAGGGTGCATAGGTGCAGTGCAGAGAGAACAATCTCCAGTTAAGTAAGCTGGATCAAATCCAAATCAAATTGTATTTGTCGCATACTCCGAACACAACAGGTGTCGACTTTACCGTGAAATACTTACTTACGAGCCCTTTCCCAACAATGCAGAGTTAAAACGGATGAATATTTGTAAATAAAAACAGAAAATAGTAACACAATACATAACAATAACGAGTCTATATACAAGGAGTACCGGTACAGAGTCAGTGGGGTACGGGGTAGTTGAGGTATTATGTACATGTAGATGGGGTAAAAGTCACTAGGCAATCAGGATAAATAATAAACAGTAGCAGCAGGGTATGTGTAGAGTGTGTGTGTGTGTGTGTGTGTGTGTGTGTGTGTGTGTGTGTGTGTGTGTGTGTGTGTGTGTGTGTGTGTGTGTGTGTGTGTGTGTGTGTGTGTGTATATGTGGTGTAAATATGTGTGTGTGAGTACTGGAATGTCAGTGTAAGTATGTGGGAGGGTGTGGGTAGAGTCCGGTAAGTGTACATAGAGTCAGTGTAAGAAAGTCGGTGTCAAAAAGGGTCAATGCAGAAAAATGACTTAGGGGTAGAAGCAGTTATGGGTGCCTTTTGGTCCCAGACTTGATGCTCCGGTACCGCTTGCTGTGTTGTAACAGAGTGAAAAGTCTATGGCTTGGGTGGCTGGGATCTTTGATAATTTATTTGGGCCTTCCTCTGACACCGCCTTGTATAGAGGTCCTGGATGGCAGTGAGCTCCAGGACCTCTACCCTCTGTAGCGCCTTGCTGTTGCCATACCAAGCGGTGATGCAGCCAGTCAAGATGCTCTCATTGGTTCAGCTGTAGAACCTTTTGATGTTCTGAGGGCCCATGCCAAATCTTTTCAACCTCCTGAGGAAGAAGAGGTGGTGTCACGCCTTCTTCCCGACTGAGCTGGTGTGAGGAACTTGACGCTCTCGACCCGCTCCACTACAGCTCCATCGATGTGGATGGGAACGTGCTCACCCCTCCATTTCCTGTAGTCCACGATCAGCTCCTTTGTTTTTGCTGACGTTGAGGGAGAGGTTGTTATCCTAGCACCACACTGCCAGATCTCGGACCTCCTCCCTGCGGGCTGTCTCATCGTCATCAGTGATCAGGCTTACCACTGTCTGTTCCGTCAGAAAACTTGATGATGGTGTTAGGAGTCGTGCGTGGCCACATGGTCGTGGGTGAACAGAGAGTACAGGGGACTAAACACACACCCCTGAGGGGCCCCTGTGTTGAGTGTCAGTGTGGCAGATGTGTTGGTACCTACCCTCACCACCTGGGGGGCGACCTGTCAAAATTCAGGATCCAGTTGCAGATGGTGGTGTCCCAGGGTCCCGAGCGGTAGTGGCCCAGGATCAAGAGCTCAGTGAGCAGTGAAAACACAGCAGTAATAATAACCTGTGGATCACTTCACTCGGAGTAAACATCAAGGCTGCTATTTGTTCTTCATTATTTCCCAGTGGCCCAGAGCTTCCAGTGAGGTTCCCATGACCTTACTGATGAACACAGTGTCCTCCTCCTACTACCACCTCTTTTCCGCTCCACTGGAGAGACACCACACTGTGCTGTTTATAACCCTAATGTTGGGATTTCACTTCAGGAGCTATCTCTGATTCAGCCATGTGCATACATTTTCACATTTTTTAAATTATTTATTTATTCTTCTAAGACGGAGAGAGATCCCTCACAGAGAGGACACTATAATCAGTCTAAAAGCTGGGTAGGGTTGAGTTGCACGTCATAATCTGTGTTATGGTTGTTACCATCGTTTTAATTACTGCTATTAACATAGGCTTGACAGACACTTTTTGCTGGTTTTGTTACCTGACACTAATTTAAGTAATTGTAATATTTTCTCACATCACTGGTGTTATTATAAATATGAACAGACACTGCATCTATTCATTAGTTTGTGTGTGTGTGTGTGTGTTTATGTGTGTGTGTGTGTGTGTGTGTGTGTGTGTGTGTGTGTGTGTGTGTGTGTGTGTGTGTGTGTGTGTGTGTGTGTGTGTGTGTGTGTGTGTGTGTGTGTGTGTGTGTGTTTATGTGTGTGTGTGTGTGTGTGTGTGTGTGTGTGTGTGTGTGTGTGTGTGTGTGTGTGTGTGTCTATGGCGAGACTCTGTATCCCCTTTCTCTCTCTCTCAGTCACGATGAGAAAGGTAGACTACTACGTGTCTGGTGTTGTCTTTCTGGTAGCAGCCTGGTTGGTAAGCCAACCATAATCTGTTAAGGTAAGGTAAGCTAAGCTGTTGGTAAGCCAACCATAATCTTGTCTACCAGCCGGCTCTCTCTCTAAAAAAAACGCCTCAGAACAGGACTTGACTGGAAGTCAATAAAATTGTTTTTTTTTAGCAACAAAACCAACACGTATGGAACTATGGGGTAAAACAGACAGGCTTGGCTTAGATTGTTGACAACATGTAAACTATATTTAGTCTCCAATGTTTATTGAAAACATAAATACATTTGCACGATGAGCACTCGTCTCTTAAATACATTGTTACAGTTGTTGGTTATTTAGCTATATTAGCAAACACCTCAAAACAAGACATGGTATCAAGAACAAGATGAATCTAGCTGAAACGAGCCACCTACCGATTCCCCACATGGCAGCTTGTCATGGTTGCTAGCTATCTGGCTATCCAGAATCACAAGACACGGACTTCTGCCCCATTGAAACGTGTACATCGTTTTTGTGACGTTGTCAGTTAACCCATCTATGGTAGGAGCAAATGAAACAATCACTGGTTTTCATTGGCTGATCTCTCAGTCCTTCACCAGCTAGCATAACCCTTAGAACCTCCCCCACTTCATTGTGGACTTCAAAGCGCGAGCAGAGCAAGTGATTTAAACAAGGAAGTTCGGAAAATCTGAAAAAACGCATCTTAGCAATAGTTTTCACGTATAAACTTTATACCCTACCAGTCAAAAGTTTGGATACACCGACTCATTCAAGGGTTTTTCTTTATTTTTACTATTTTCTACATTGTAGAAAAATAGTGTGCAAAGCTGTCATCAAGGCCAAGGGTGGCTACTTTGAAGAATCTCACATCTAAAATACATTTTGATTTGTTTTGTCACGCTGTATAACGATAGGAGACAAGCACAGGAATATGTAATAGGGTTTTTTATTTTCTCCACCAAAACAAAAGAGCGAGGTGTAATCCTCTAAATAATACACGGGACAAGAGATCCGTAAAACAAGTGCACAATAACACGTCGCATGGGAGCCGATACAACAGCACAGGTGCTCACAGGCCCAACAGACATGGTAACAATAACCGACAAGGACGATGGGCAACAGAGGGCACATATATACACATACTAATCAGGGGGAATGGGAACCAGGTGTGCATAATGAGACAAGACAGTCCGGGGTTGGTGGTGATGATCCAGTTCAGTGACACCTAGAAGGCCGGTGACGTAGATCTCCAGAACTGGTGAACGGAATGAGCAGCAGTACCCGGGGGGATCCGTGACATGTTTAACACTTTTTTGGTTACTACATGATTCCATATGTGTTATTTCAAAGTTTAGATGTCTTCACTATTATTCTACAATGTAGAAAATAGTAAAAATAAAGAAAAACCCTGGAATGAGTAGGTATGTCCAAATGTTTGACTGGTACTGTGTGTCCGAACTCAGAATCAACTGGGCTTCCCAAAAATAATATGGTAAATGTGATAGAACCATACCCCCTTTTACGTCCCACTCCGTTGTGGAGTGTTACCAGGCTCTATCCGCCAGCAATTCCAGCCTGGAGACAAGGTTAAGGGTACTGTTATAACCCAGCCATATAAACCCCACTTATTTCATTATGTCGTGTGTTACAAACCAGGTTAACACACCAGACTGGAGCATTTTTTACGACTATGGTTAAAGTGTAGTAAAGTGCTTTACAAACTGAACGTGACAGACTGGTTTGACAGATGCTGTATACAAGTATAGGCTACACAGACATGTTGTTGTAATAGTGAGCCCTGTTTTACGTTTCAGTCTACTGGCTGAAAGAATAACACTCTCCCATTATCTGTGAGTGGGGTTGGTCTGTTATGGTTCTGTTTCGCTGAGCTCCTCAGAAACACCAGTCCTGTTCTCTCCAACTGTTATCTTATCTGTGTGGAAATACTGCTGTCTACACGTCTGAATGTGCTTTAGAAATCAGTGACTTTCGCAACTATCTCTTATGTTGAAAGGTTTGAGTTTTATTTGATTGAATATTGCATTTGTTGGTACAACTGTGTGGCTTTGTCCATATGGAAGACGTCTCAGAATACGCTACTTCGTACATAGATTTATAGACAACAACAACCAGTGCTCAAACATGCAGTAAGTTCTCTTCTTGCCCCTGTTTCTGTCTTACAGGGCAGTGGTTATTTTATCCATGTGGGCAGGTCTGATGTGAGGAGCTAACCCAGGCCCTGTGAGTGCCTGGCCTGGTCCAGCTGGTCAGCCCTGTGAGTGCCTGGCCTGGTCCAGCTGGTCAGCCCTGTGAGTGCCTGGCCTGGTCCAGCTGGTCAGCCCTGTGAGTGCCTGGCCTGGTCCAGCTGGTCAGCCCTGTGAGTGCCTGGCCTGGTCCAGCTGGTCAGCCCTGTGAGTGCCTGGCCTGGTCCAGCTGGTCAGCCCTGTGAGTGCCTGGCCTGGTCCAGCTGGTCAGCCCTGTGAGTGCCTGGCCTGGTCCAGCTGGTCAGCCCTGTGAGTGCCTGGCCTGGTCCAGCTGGTCAGCCCTGTGAGTGCCTGGCCTGGTCCAGCTGGTCAGCCCTGTGAGTGCCTGGCCTGGTCCAGCTGGTCAGCCTTGTGTTGGTGCCGCCCCAGTGGCTCTGGTGTGTCACACTGTGTTCTGCCAGTGTGGCAGCTCCAAACACACACCCAGCCAGCCAGCAGCACATTCACTGTGCAAAGCCAAGGCACCATTACCAACACTGAGGGCTTTGGCTCTGTCGCAACATGTCAATACAAACCCTGACACACACACACACACACACACACACACACACACACACACACACACACACACACACACACACACACCTCCCCAACATCTTATTGCACAACTTATAAGTCTCCGATGGTCACTATGAATCAGCCCTTATCCCTGCCTCTAGAGTAAATAACAAAAATCACATTCAGCTGCCTCTGTGTTTTTCTGTTAAAGTATTGGCCGCTTTGTTGAGTGGTTTTCAGTCTATGGCGAAACACATGCACTTCCTAATTTTTCTGTAAAATACCATATCACATACTGTAATGAAAATATGTCTGGATGATCTCATGAATGATATACTTTGGGTGGTACGTGCTGATGTAGTGTTCCATATTCTGTTCTTAGTGCCAGCTGGGGTCAACTTTGCATTTCACAATCAGTCAGTGAGAACTGTTCAAAATCTCACCTTCAGAAAGCAGGAAGAGGATCTCTGTGACCTTTGTAGTGTGATACTCAGCCCAAACTACCTCCTCAACAGGTGACAGCAACCGTGGCTGTTTGCACCTGTAATCAGAGGAATTAAGGTCACCTCTAGCCCCATTCACCTGGGAGTGCTTACTCTCTCCTGTATCTGGTATCACCCCCTCTCAGTATCCCCTCCCCCCCTCCCTCTCCATCAGACAGAAAACAACGGTGGGAACCTGAGTGGATACAGGTGGCGAATGGGTGTGAGCGCTTCACCAGTGCAAATGTGAGAGATTGATTTCATAGTGAGAGCCATTCAGACACGCAAAGCACACTTTGTCTATTTGTCATAATGGCTTCCAGAGAAGGCAAACAGAACCAGTGTTATCCAGATGTGACTAGGCTGTCTTTTTTTGTTTTTTTATTGATATTATCTTGTAGTTCCCAAGTAGCCACAGTCATTTATTCCATTTGAGAGTTGGAGAGAGGAGTTCAGGCAGTTCAGGGAGGTTAGGGCCTTGTTGGGGTATCGCGTAGCTCCCTTTTACGACCTGTTTAACACCAGAAACCTGAACACAGCCATTTATCCCCGAGTGTATGACACAGTGTGAATGTGATAGGGCGAGCAGGGCCGTAAAAACACCATGTTCATTACTGGGGAGGAAATCAGGGAATATGGAAAACGGAGGGCACTGTTTGTCTGCAGTAAATCATGTTGCCACTCGGGACGCCGAACTCTCCGGGTTCTCTGACAAAGGTTGTTTCTTCTAGTTCTCCGCCCTTCGGACGGGGACACTATTGTGATTGTGTTTATATGCCAGGGGAAACCCTGGGTTGGATGCTGTTTACAACAGAACGAGCAGTAAAGTTAGAATCAGAAACCCCTGTGGAAACTCACACACACGCATAAGTCAACTTTAGACTAAACCAGGCACTGGATATCTCGGTTATTTGTGACATAGTGGCCAAGTATTTACCATCCATTTTAAATGCAAATGACCCAATATATCTGCCATATCATTGGCAACAGAGCATGTCTCCATGAAAACCATAAAACACATCAGCCAAGTAACACAAACCATATCTTGATGAAGATTAGGATAGCAAACACACAAAGGCATGTGCTGGTGCTGACGTCTATGACAGAGTAGCCCTTATAGAATCTCATACATACAACGCAAAAGAGTCCTAGTATATTTGATAGAGGCCTTGTAAAATAAACCACTGTCAGCTTGAAAGGTTCTCTGTGTGGGTGAGGGATAGTGTGAGGGAGAAGGGGGGGGGGGGTGGAATGAAGGAGGGAGACAGAGAGGAGGGAGACAGAGAGGAGGGAGACAGAGAGGAGGGAGACAGAGAGGAGAGAGACAGAGAGGAGAGAGACAGAGAGGAGGGAGACAGAGAGGAGGGAGACAGAGAGGAGGGAGACAGAGAGGAGGGAGATAGAGAGGAGGGAGACAGAGAGGAGGGAGACAGAGAGGAGGGAGAGAGCAGGAGTGTCAGGATTAGTAGACCCCTGAGGGGGTCTGCGAGCATTTGCCCAGAAACAGGACCACAGTTAGTTCACACTGCCAAAACAACAGCAGCTGTGTGTGTGTCCATTTGTTTGTGTGTGTGTGTGTGTTCGTGCGTGTGCGAGAGAGAGAAGTGTGTGCAGATATAATGTTTATCATGATAGTGTTTATTATGTTTGTCAGAAGGAATGTGTTTATATAACCATTCTTTGACTTGACAACATGTTTGTCAATTCCTCGAAAGATCACTGGCTGTCCCCTGTGAATGCTTGTGCTCTCAGTCTTTGGAAGGATAGTAATAACAATCCCATTTGTGATGTCTTCCACATGCTCTCTATGACTACAGTCATTTGGCCAGTTATTCTGTCCTTCATCATATGAGTTTGGAGATGACAGAGAGGGGAGAGTGTGTATGCTCGTGGGACTGTTGGGGGGAGGGGATTCCATTTCAATTGAACACCAGCACCTATGCAAACACAAAGAGGGGACGGTGGCCCAGGCAGGAGGCAGGCAGGCAGGCAGGAGGCAGGCGGGGCGGGCGGGGCAGGCAGGAGGCAGGCGGGGCGGGCGGGGCAGGCAGGCAGGCAGGCAGGCAGGCAGGAGGCAGGCGGGGCGGGCGGGGCAGGCAGGCAGGCAGGCGGGGCGGGGCGGGCAGGCAGGCAGGCAGGCAGGAGGCAGGCGGGGCGGGCGGGGCAGGCAGGCAGGCAGGCAGGCAGGCAGGCAGGAGGCAGGCGGGGCGGGCGGGGCAGGCAGGCAGGCAGGCGGGGCGGGGCGGGGCGGGGCGGGCAGGCAGGCAGGCAGGCAGGCAGGCAGGCAGGCAGGCAGGCAGGCAGGCAGGCAGGCAGCAGGCAGGCAGGCAGGCAGGCAGGCAGGCAGGCAGGCGAGTTGCTGAGGGAGAGAGGGAGGGAGGGCTAGTAGAGCCAGTGAGTCTAGACTCCAGATGTGCTGTGTGGTGTTGCCTGGCCTGCTGGCCCCCGCTCTGTGCTGCTCTCTGAATATCCCCAGCAGATGTCACCGCTCCGCCTGTAAATCACCCAGGCCAGGACCGCGGCCACAAAACTCCCTCCGCACGGATCCCCAAAACATGCAGGCCAGCGACAGGCGGACGCCGGCGAGCCCGCCGCGACGCGCAACGCCAATAACCTTCCCTCCCTCTACTTATATGAGATGCACAGGGATCCAACTGAAGTTACCACACTTTTCCATGTACAGTACCTCTTCACTCTGGTTGCAGTTAAAGTGCCACTCCAGTCTCCTTTTCACCTCATTTAACTCCTGATTTACTTAACAAAAGGCACATATCTGTGTGTGTGTGTGTGTTGTGTGTGTGTGTGTGTGTGTGTGTGTGTGTGTGTGTGTGTGTGTGTGTGTGTGTGTGTGTGTGTGTGTGTGTGTGTGTGTGTGTGTGTGTGTGTGTGTGCGCGCGTGTGTTGGAACCGCTTTGCATGTGATTATCAACACGTTACTATAAAGTACAGAAGAATGTAGTACTTTGTGATAAGCGGCGCCGAAGCTGTCCTCATTTAGCTTACCACAGAATGTTTTGGTAACATGTCATTCATTCAATAGCACACCACATCCATACTGAGCCCAATTCTAAACCCTCGTCCAATCTAAACTCCAGAGAATGAATTCACACAATGACAGATTCTTGGTGGATGTGTGTAATCTTTTCCCATCAGCACTAACACATAATTAGATGTTTCGAGTTGAAGCTCTGGTCCATATATAGTAAGCCATGCACACCACAGACATTCACTAAAATCTGCAGGCTTTATCGTTGTACATCTGATCAGAATGGGCTTGTAGTGGGCTCATTGGGCAGAGGTGCTTAGGGCAGCAATGGACACGGAACTACACCCAACCAGAGAGCAGCATGTTTCCAGCTGATCCTCTGCCATTGTGAGGCCTCTAGAGACAAGGCATACTCAGCTGTATAAACAGGTAGCGTGTAGACATGCAGGCTGTGTTGAAGCTGATCAGGGTGCGGGCATCCTCTAAACAAACAGGTAGAGTAGCGGCCTGTCCTCCCACAAGGACGTCTGCTTCCTCCCAAAGTCTTTTGTCTCTGTGTGTGAACAGGTGAGCAAACTACAGTCATTGCTCCCGACACACACACACACACACACACACACACACACACACCACACACACACACACACACACACACACACACACACACACACACACACACACACCAGTAGCAATGTGTGTGTTTTTTTGTTTGTTGTCACAGTGACTCAGAGGGAGTTCTCTCAGCATCAGGCCCTTCATGTAAAGGGAAAGGGGATACCTAGTCACAACTGAATGCATTCAACCAAAATGCAGCTTCCACATTTAACCCAAACCATCTGAATCAGAGAGGTGCAGGGGGCTGTCATCAGCACCTGGGGAACAGGTGTTGGGGGGTTAACTGCTTTGCCAGGGCAGAATGGCAGATTTTTCCACCTTGCTGGGTCAGGGATTCAAACCAGCAACCTTTTGGTTACTGGCCCAACATTCTTAAGCACTAGGCTACCTGGATTTGCATAAATGTACATACCTATATATTTTAGGGAACTGGTGAGTGAAGGAGTTGATGATTTTGTTTGTCCATGGGCCAATGGGTAGCATCAGAAATAGGCTTTAACCCTGCCTGCTAACAACATGCACAGTGGGCAGTGGTGAAAAAAGTACCCAATTGTCATACTTGAGTAAAAGTAAAGATACCTTCATAGAAAAGGGGGGCAGCAGGTAGCCTAGTGGTTAGAGCATTGGGCCAGTAAACGAAATGTTGCTAGATTGAATCCCTGAGCTGTCAAGGTAAAAATCTGTTGTTCTGCCCCTGAACAAGGCAGTTAACCCACTGTTCCTAGGCCGTCATTGAAAATAAGAATTTGTTCTTAACTGACTTGCCTAGTTAAGTAAAAAAAAAAAGTGAAAGTCACCCAGTGAAATACTACTTCAGTAAAAGTATTTGGTTTTAAATATACTTAAGTATCAAAAGTAAATGTAATTCATCAAATGTACTTAAGTATCAAAAGTAAAAGTATAAATCCTTTCAAATCATTGACATTAAGGAAACCAGACAGCACCATTTTCTTGTTTTATTATTTACAGATAGCCAGGGGCACATTCCAACACTCAGACATAATTCCAAGCGAAGCATTTGTGTTTAGTGAGTCCGCCAGATCAGAGGCAGTAGGGATGACCAGTGATGTTCTCTTGATAAGTGCGTGAATTAGACCATTTTCCTTTCCTGATAAGCATTCAAAATGCAAAGAGTACTTTTGGGTGTCAGGGAAAATGTAAGGAGTAAAAAATACATTATTTTCTTTAGGAATGTAGTGGAGTAAAAGTAAAAGTTGACAAAAATATAAGTAGTAAAGTAAAGTACAGATACCAACAAAAACCTACTTAAGTAGTACTTGAAAGTATTTTTACTTAAGTACTTTACACCACTGACAGTGAGAGGGAGCTCTGCTATGCCATATATGCAAATGTTTCATGGTCCGTGACAGTGACATGGACATGTTTGCATATGGATAGGTGGAGGTTGACTTCAGAATGAATCTGCCTCATAACATACTGAGAGAGAAAACGCAAAGGTTCCTCCTGTTTTCTGCAGTGTCTTGTCTATACCACAAGGGGTCCACATGCACTCCTTGACACTGAGGGACTCAGGGTGATGAGTTGGTGTTCAGTATTTATAATAAAAAAATATTTAACTAGGCAAGTCAGTTAAGAACAACTTCTTGTTTACAATAAGTTCCTACCATGATACACTGCCTTGTTCAGGGGCAGACCTACATCTTCTCGTTTTGGGGATTTGATCCAGAAACCTTTCGGTTGCAGGCCCAACGCTCTAACCACTAGGCTACCTGCCACGCCACAGTATCTGTGTCTCTGTCTGTACGTGTGCAAGGGGGGAAACTGGAGCCCATACAGGCACTGAGGGAATTTACTGGCCCAGTTAATTAGTAGCATGGATTGGCTACAAACAGCCCAACAAGCATTTATGTTTTTCATTAAACTGTAATAACCAATGTTCCTGTATTGGTATTTGATTATATGTTTTAAATCAAATCCATTGCAAACCACTTATCCCCTATGTACTTTTCTCTGGCATGGCTTTAAGTAGGTTAGGTATGAAGTGATATGAACAATTTAGCTACAATTGAGCTACAACACTGCAGTAATCGTTGTTACTCTCACTCTCTCTCTCTCTCTCTCTCTCTCTCTCTCTCTCTCTCTCTCTCTCTCTCTCTCTCTCTCTCTCTCTCTCTCTCTCTCTCTCTCTCTCTCTCTCTCTCTCTCTCTCTCTCTCTCTCTCTCTCTCAATGTTGACACAGCTTCAGCGGGACACCCCACACACACACAACCCTGTTTGGTGCAGATCAGAAGCTCAGCTCGGAGGCCCCACACCTGGGCATGTTTGCGGAGGAAGAGGGCCTGGGCGGGCGGCGCTCCATGCGCCTGTCGACTGGCTCCACCATGTCTGGCCAGCTGTGCTCCTGGCCTGGCCTCGCACTGTGGGGGCTGTGCAGCTGGGAAAGGCATGTTTCCCAAAAGACGGGGGAAAAGAAGGGAGGAGAGAGAGAGAGAGAAAAAAAGCACTGGGTTATTTCAAGCTCATTACACATTCAGTCCCTCTCTCTCTCCTCTGCTCTTTCGATTTCCAAGTCTTTTTACTAGGTAACATTTTGATAACTGAGCAGTGTTGGGTGTTTTCCAGCTACGATGTTCATGATTTTTCTGATGCTTCTGATGTTTTTCCAGTTGAAAATGTCAGTGTAACTAACCTAATGATTAATGTCCATTGTTCTTCACTTTATTGTCATGGTTTAGACCAATTAAGCCTCAGCATACCAAAGGCTTTATGCAAGTGTATATTATCTTGCTAAATGTGCCATATTTTGTTGTTGCCTTCAGATGTTGTTTTTCATTAGCTGGTATTGAGTTAAATCAAATGCCATTGTCACAACGATGTGGCTGGGGTAGAATAGAGTTGAATATGATCCAAAGAAGGGGATCAACGAGTTCAAATGAAATGAGACAGCATACGCTTGCCATTTCATATTCATACAAAGTTTATTCACTTTTTTTCATATATTCTTTACTGTTACTGCTTAAGATGACAAACCATTGTCGATCTGTGAGTGGCCTCCTGCCCTGGCCTGTATGCTGGTCCTGAGGGGTGCAGTGCAGTGACCCAGCAGTAGCAGGAAGTGGTGTACGTGTGAAGAGGCCCATGTATGCCCCTGCCACTCAGCACAACCAGGCAGAGCCAGGACCAGGGGAGATCCCGTCAGGACATGCCCAGGATGCTTTGTCGTGGGTAGAGGCTTCAACCCCATCAGCTCAAGGCTAGCTCTTAAAACCACCCACACCCCCTAATTGTGATGGATTGAGATTGTATCCTAGCTGTTCGTTCTTGTGTAAGGAAAGTGAAATGCCACAGGCTCTTCCCAAAAGCTCCTCTCTCTTAAGCACCGATAGTGGATTTTCAGCTGTCCTTGTCCAGGGCTGTTCACATAGCTTAGATTTTAGATGCTATCTGTACAGATGTTAACTGAGTCAACTTAAGCTTTAAGATACCATGGGCATGACTAGACAGACCCTAAGTTATGTGGTTTCAAATGTATTGCTTAGGTAGAACAACCATAAATAACGTTATTTATCCAGTCCGATTATTCATTGTTGAGTTAAATGGAATGAATCTAACATATCTCCCCTAGAAATCCTTAAACATATGTCAGTGAATCTGAGGGAACTCATACACATTTGTGCTCATTAGGTACTCATTATACCCATTTGTCCATTCCAAATCCCATCTGACCACACTGACACCATGACCGCCCCACGAGAAGCCCATGTGGATGCCATGTCCCCTGGTTCAAAGGAGACACTCAAAGTTTGCCCTCTCTGAGGGGAGACATACCGACAGGCTTGTACCTTCCAGGCTGACTCCGCAAGCACCAGCCCCTCTCCCCAGGCCCTGACCCTGGCAGCCACCCTGCTGTCATCCCTGGCCTATGCAGGTGGCCACATGGACACACTGAGGGCATAAGGTGAACATATGCTGACCAGTATGACTGGAGCTGGTGCTTAGCCGAACCGAACGAGTGTGCCTGCATACTCCCTTAAAAGACCTCCGGTTGAAAAATTTGAAAAAAGTGGCAATAGAACTGTTTGTGCATTTTGATACGCCAGTGCCAGTATATACTTCCTCAAAATAGTCCGAATTAATCTAAGATAACTCAAGAAATCAGTCATAAATGTTGACGCTTTTGCTGAGGAGATCTTCGTCTGCCAATTTTACATCCAACTAAGATGTTTGGTGCAGTATTTCTCAATGAAAAAATGTGCATGAAAACAGGTCGTCTCTCGTTGAATGTGTCACATCTGCTCCTGCAACGCCCTCTACTGGTCATCCTGTGTCTCTTTGACCTGCCACCTCCCCCAGTGCTCTTTTCCTCTCTGCGTGTGTGTGGGTGGAGACAGGTGTGCTGGAGTCAGAGCAGATCCTCACCAGCTGCAACCCGTTCCATAATCAAGACATCTATAAATACTCAGTCCTGCCACTTCCCCACTCCCAGATCGTAATCTCTGCTCAGTCAGTCTACGCTTCTAGCTATTTGTTACTACTCAGATCCTGTTACCCCCGCTGTGCCTGTTTCCCTACCTGACGCTGTTTTTCCTCTCCACTACAGTTCTGCCAGCTCTGACTCTGGTCCCTGTCTCCTGTCCCACGTCTCGTCATCCTGCTACTCTGTCCTGGATTCCCCACTCCACTACTCCTCTGGATTTCTCCCTGCTTACCCTATCATAACCCCTCTCACTCCAGCCAAAGCCTCCACACCTGGTCTCCAGCAATCCATCCGAGCTTCCACTGACCTGTACTCCATCTTCCCCCCTGTGTTCCAATAACAACCTTGGTTACTTAATCCCCGTCTCCTTGTCTGAGTCTGCTCTTGGGTTCCGCTCCGCCTAACAGAATGACAACAAATACTTTTTTTAAAATAATCCCTACTGTTGACCAACAGTACGTAGACTTCGCCTCCAAACTTCGGCTTGCCTCCAGGATTTTTTTGTTGTGTGAACTAACAGCCGAAAAAAACTCACCCGAGTCCAAAATGAACAAAAACGTTACAAAATATCGTCATAATGCACAAACTCTTCTGAACTGTTAAAGCTGGGAAGCATGCGGAAGCCTTTAGTTAGTGGGGAGACAGATAATGTAGTCTACAGTGGGCTTGACAAAGGAATGGGAGGATTGCGAGATTCAACAGCCTAGAGCAGTGTTCCCCAGCTGGCGGCCCACGGGCCGAATTTGGCCCGTTGGTGGTTTTATTTGCAACCCCCTCCCCCCCAAGTTTTCTGAGCAAAAAATAAATAAAACAAAATAAAGACTTTAAAAACACCTGGAAATCAGCCCCAAGTGACTTTAATTTTGGAAATCTGTTTCCAAGTATTCCCACGCTTAATAGAGACATGTGATCGTATACAAATGGAAGCAAGGTTTGAAATGATTGTGTTAGTCAAACATTCTGTTTGGGCTTCTGGTGGTCAATTTGCATTCTACAAATTATTCGTTATGTTCCGGCCCCCCGACCAACCACTCAAGAAATAATTGGCACGCGGCTGAATCTAGTTGATGATCCCTGGGATAGCGGCACCATCTCAATGTAGAGCAGAGGAGGCTGGTGGGCGGAGCTATAGGAGGACGGGAAAATTATATTGGCTGGAATGGAGTCAATGGAATGGTACCGGACACATCAAAGACATGGAAACAACGTGTTTGACTCTGTTCCATTGATTCCATTCCAACCATTACAATGACCACGTCTTCCTATAGCTCCTCCCACCAGCCTCCTTGGACGTAGAGCATGTGGAGTCTTTCATATCAGCTGGTGTACACATCACATCTACACACACAAATATACATTGGTACATACTGTAAACCGTTTCAGCTGGGTGGAGTGATACACTGCAATCCCAGACAGCAAGGCACCCAAAACAGAGCCTCATCCACATTTCCTCCTCCGCTCCCTCATTCCCCCTCCTTTGCTCCCTCTTTCCCTCTCCTTGTACTCTCTCCCCACCTCTCCCTTCTGCTTCTGGCCTGTGATCCCTCACCCAGTGAAGCCCTCCTCCCTGCAGGCTGTCTCTGTTCTGCTCTGCCTGTCAGGTGGAGCTTCATGTACCAACCAGCGCCTGTCTCTACTGGGGCACACAGTCACCACACCCACCGCATTCCTCTACACACACACCCAGGGCTCCTGGAAGGCCTAAGGGGAGGCTCTGAGGAGAGGAGAGCTGATGGGAATGCACAGTCCACTGAGGATAGACTGGTGCAATACTGCAGTTAGTCTTTCACATCACTATATTGAATATGTACTTTGTGCCTATATTGTGTTTCATCATGTAGTATGTTATATTTCCATCTCATTTTATTGCTCTGCTTCAATAGCCCCAATAGGTCCACTCTCCCAAAATGTAGATGACATAGCTCAGGGGGATTTGATGCGGTTCACTCAATATCAAAATAAACCTGCAGCCAAGCAGAGTAAGTGGAAAAACAGTGCATGGAAAAGAAGACACTTGAGCAAAATTTTTTTTGAAAAATCAGCAAAAAGGGGGAATTATCTCCACAGCTGTCTGTGGAACAGGAAGTCTCTCCCAGAGAGGCGGCTCCGCAGGGCCTGATCACAGAGGCAGGGCAGGAAGTCACACAAAGAGACAGGAAGTGAACGCCAGCTCCAGGAAGTGAGTTTTGCAGCTTCGGCTCCACGAAGTCTGGACCCTGAAGCGAGGGAGGAGGGAGAGAGCGCATCACAACATCAGAGAGGGTGAAAGGGATGAGGAGAGATACATACAGGGAAAAATGAGGGGTAGAGAGATAGAGAAAGAGGGAATGGAAGAGAGAGAGAGAGAGAGCAGGTCCTAGTTGTGGCAGTGACATCTATCTCCACAGAACCAGCTGTGTGTCATTCACTGAGTCCTTATAAAAACGAGACTGGCACCAGGGAGTGATGTCCTGATGCTCTGGTGCTGAGCTCCCTTCTTTAAATGGATGCATCATGTCACCACTAACATCCTCTTAACACACACACACACACACACACACACACACACACACACACACACACACACACACACACACACACACACACACACACACACACACACACACACACACACACACACACACACAAGAATACGCAGACAGAGATACACATGAAAGAACACACATAGTACTCACTTAAACACAAGTAAAAACAGCCCTGACTGTGTTTTGTTCCATGCATAAATTAAGTGTTATCCATGCCATGCTGTATGAATGCATGAGAAACAAAAAGGTCACAGCAAATAAGCCTTAATGAAATGCAGCATTTGCCTAATGCATAACACACATTACATAGTATAATAACCAATAACTATCATAAGATTTATTCATATTTCATCGCTACAAAGTGGGATAAAAATTGATTTAATTGTCATTATTTTGTCGATGATCTACACATTATACTCTAATGTCAGAGTGGAATGAAAATTCTATAATAAAATGTATTTTCATGACTATGACCTGGATTGTTTGCCCATTATTCTTTTCAAAATTCTTCAAGCTCAGTCAAGTTGGTTGTTGATCATTTTCAAGCAGATTTAAGTCCAAACTGTAACTCAGCTAATGAGGAACATACAGTTATTGTCCTGCTGAAAGGTGAATGTGTCTCCCAGTGTCAAGTGGAAAGAAGACTGAACCAGGTTTTCTTCTAGGATTGCGCCTGTGCTTAGCTCCATTCTGTTTCTTTTTAACCTGTAAAACTCCACAGTCCTTTTCGAAGACAAGCATACCCATAACATGATGTAGCCACCACCATGCTTGAAAATGTGGAGAGTGGTGTGTTGTGTTGTATTTGCCCCAAACATAACCCTTTGTTTTCAGGACAAAAATATAATTTCTTTGACACATTTTGTGGAGTATTACTTTAGTGCCTTACTGCAAACAGGATGCATGTTTTTGAATATTTTTTATTCTGTACCTTCTTTGTGGAGTAACTACATTGTTTTTGATCCATCCTCAGTTTTGTCCTATCACAGCCATTTATCAGAACTCAGGATAAGACCCAAATGCTGACAGCTAGAATCATAGATGTTAATTGACCCAAACAGGGGGCAGGCAAAAGACAGGTCAAGGCAGGCAGAGGTCCGTAATCCAGGGCAGTCATAAAGGTACAGAACGGCTGGCAGGCTCGGGGTCAGGGCAGGCAGAGGTCCGTAATCGGGTCAGAGTCAGGCAGGTACTGAACGGCAGGCAGGCTCAGGGTCAGGGCAGGCAGAATGGCCAGAACTGGGGAAACTAGGAAACAGAAACTTGAGAAAACATGAAGACAGGAAAGAATGCTGGTAAGACCTTACAAGACAAGACGAACTGGCAACAGACAAACAGAGAGCACAGGTATAAATGCACAGGGGATAATGGGGAAGATGGGCGACACCTGGAGGGGGGTGCAGAAAAGCACAAAGACAGGTGAAACTGATCAGGGTGTGACATCATTAAACTCTGTAACTGTTTTAAAATCACCATTGACATCATGGTGAAATCCTTGAGCGGTCTCCTTTCTCTCTGGCAACTCAGTTAGGAAGGACTCCTATTTACTGTAATAGCTTCACAGGGATAGTCAGCGTCTGCTTTTTATTTACATTTTTTACCCATCTACCAATCAGTGCCTTTCCTACCAAAGCATTGGAAAAGCTCCCAGGTCTTTGTTGTTGAATCTGTGCATTGAAGTACACTACTAAAGTGAGGGACCTTACATATACGTGTAAGTGTGGGTACAGTATGAGGTAAATCCATTTCAATACCACTTTATAATGCAACAAAATGTGAAAAAATCACTTACCTATGATAGGCACTATATATCATCTGCATTTTACGTTTTACATGTATGAATGGCTCCAGTCACAACACTGTGTCCCTCCTCCCATCCATCAAACACACCTGTGCTCACAGATTTGCTTAATTAACCTGCATGCATTGTGCATGTAAATAGAGTGTGTTGGCATGGTTGGGGAGGTGCTAACTTCCCCTGGGCTGCACCTGGCCCTGGACCTGCTGATCTGATCTACACAGAAAGATCCAGAGACAGGAGGGGGGAACAGGAGAGGTGTTAATGGGATAAGGACTGGTCATTGTGGGGTACTTAAGCAACAATTGCCAATAGGAACAATAGATGAAGCCTCATTGTGCTACTGTTACCGATGTGACCCATGTCAGGTTCCATCATATTCTTCAGAGACACAACGTGTCAAACCATTTCTGTTATCTTCTTTTTTACTGTAAAAAAAGTTAAATCACAAAAACAGCCACTCCCTCAAGCTAGTAACATTTCTATGAATAACGCATTCATACATCTTGACAGTGGGATTATAATATGTAGGATGTTATATTCCATGAACAAACTGCCTCTCAATCCATAAATAGCCAAAAAATTCCATGGAGAAAAACTTGGAAACGACATTTGGGTAAATTTGCGCCAATATTTCTAAAACGTGCATGGGGAGAGGCACAAGTAGGCTGACGTCTCCATCAACCAGATACAGAGATGATATCTGTACAACCATTCAACCACACACCCTGAATGAAGGCTCACCTGTTTTAAGCAAAGGAATGAAAAGCCATGAACTCCTCATTTCAGAGTTGATAAAAGTAATCTATTGTAATCATCATGGTCAGTCTTCCAAATTTGCTTCAAGCGCAGATATAATTTTGGTGTTTTGAGTGTGAGACATACAGTCATAACATTTGGGGTTGAGCATTCCAACAGACATACAGTACCAGCCAAAGGTTTGCACACACCTACTCATTCAAGGGTTTTTCTTTATTTTTACTATTTTCTACATTTAGAATAATAGTGACATCAGAACTATGAAATAACACATATGGCACACATATGGCATCATGTAGTAACCAGAAAAGTGTTAAACAAATCTAAATATATTTTATATTTTAGATTCTTCAAAGTAGCCACCCTTTACCTTGATGCCAGCTTTGCACACTCATGGCATTCTCTCAACCAGCTTCATGAGGAATGCTTTTCCAACAGTCTTGAAGGAGTTCCCACATGCTGAGCACTTGTTGGCTGCGTTTCCTTCAATCTGAGGTCCAACTCATCCCAAACCATCTCAATTGGGTTGAGGTCGGGTGATTGTGGAGGCCAGGTTATCTGATGCAGTACTCCATCACTCTCCTTCTTAGTCAAATAGCCCTTACATAGCCTGGAGGTGTGTTGGGTCATTGTCCTGTTGAAAAACAAATGATAGTCCCACTAAGCCCAAACCAGATGGGATGGCATATCGATACAGAATGCTGTGGTAGCAATGCTGGTTAAGTTTGCCTTGAATTCTAAATAAATCACTGACATTGTCACCAGCAAAGCACCCCCACACCATCACACCTCCTTCTTCATGCTTCACGGTGGGAACCACACATGTGGACATCTTCCATCTTCCGTTCACCTACTCCGCGTCTCACAAAGACACGGCCGTTAGAACCAAATATCTCAAATTTGGACTCACCAGACCAAAGGACAGAAGGAAAAGCAGCCAACAAGTGCTCAGCATATGTGGGAACTCCTTCAAGACGGTTGGAAAAGCATTCCTCATGAAGCTGGTTGAGAGAATGCCAAGAGTGTGCAAAGCTGTTGTCAAGGCAAAGGGTGGCTACTTTGAAGAATCTAAAATATATTTGGATTTGTTTTGGTTTTTGGTTACTACAGGATTCCATATGTGTTACTAAATAGTTTTGATGTCTTCACTATTATGCTACAATGTAGAAAATAGTAAAAATAAAGAAAAACACTTGAATGAGTAGGTGTGATACTATTACACAGCAAATACAACCCGTTAAACCCGTTAAACTTTTGACTGGTACTGTAATTCACCACAGATTTAAACAACAAAGCCCAATAATATTTGAAACAATCTCTGTCATCATATTCTGACAGTAAGTGCACCTGGCTATCTACACAGAGCTATATTTGGCCATGTATTTTATTATAATGACTTGGTGATGGTACTTTGGGTGGCTATCACGTGTTGTTTCAGTCTCATTTTCAAGTTAGCGCTGTGATCAAATTGCCATCGCGTTCCAGAGGGTTTTCACTCTCTGCACAAAGAGAGAAGGGCATTAGTCCACAAGAAAGACCAGCTTTGGCTTCCTAAAGAAAGCAGAGGTTTAGCTCTTTCACTTCCATAGCATTGTTATGCTAAGGGAGGCTTTAGAATAAAATTGGACCATTAGCATCTGAAGAAGACCCAACATCTGAGAGAAACATATCTTTAGGGCCCACAGAAAAGGATCCGTCCATTCTCTCACTCCCTCTCCTCTCTCTCTCTCACTCACTCTTTCGTCACTCAACTCTCATCTCTCTCTATTCGGGGTTCATTCTCTTTCTGTTTTGGCAGGAGGAGGGGGTTTGGTGAATTCATCTCTTGGATGAAAGGTGTTATTTTCTATATGAATATCTATACTCTATTTTGACTTGCATATAACATTTATTTCCACTAAAATGCCATTCACTGTTCAACACTAGAGAGTCATCATAACGTTTGAGTAGAATCAATGATTCACCCTCCTCACAGAGACATGATGTTACCATGTTGTAGGGAAGATACAGGTGAAGCCATATGAAGAACGTGTTAGTCAGTAGAGATCGATCCATGACGGGCATGTTCAACGGGTTGTATTTGCTGTGTAATAGTATCAGTACCAGTCAGTAGTCCTACACGGGTAATGTGTATCATTCCTCAGGCATCATTAGTCCATTAGGCCTGCTGCAGTAAACACTGTGGTCATGCCACTGGCTTGTGACCTGGTCTGACTGGGTCTACTCCCCCAGGATAGGTGGGAGTCCAGAGGCAGCTGTGTGATGAGTCACGGCTGCTGCACTCACACGTCATCTGGGGAGGAACGAAGAGGCGTTCCCCTGGTCCAGAGCTGGACCAGAGCAGTCAGAGTCCTCCAGACCTAGAAAGATACTGTATACACAGAGAGCATGTGTGTGTGGAGGCACACACGCACACACACACACAGTCTTGTACAGCTAACCTGGTGGGGACCCAAAATTCAGTCCCATTCAAAATCCTATTTTCCCTAACCCTAACCCGTACTCTTACCCTAACCTTAACCCTAAACTTAACCCAAAAACCTAATCTTAACCCTAACCCTAACCTTAGCTTCTAACCCTAAAACTAACCCTAGCACCTAACCCTAACATTTAACGTAATTCGAACCCTAACACTAATTCTAACCTTAACCCTAAACCCCCTAGAAATAGCATTCAACCTTGTGGGGACTAACCAAATGTCAGTTGGTCAAATTTTTGTTTGTTTACTATTCTTGTGGGGACTTCTGGTCCACACACACACACACACACACACACACACACACACACACACACACACACACACACACACACACACACACACACACACACACACACACACACACACACACACACACACACACACACACACACACACACACTAGAATCTGGAAAATAAAAATGATGGATCATTATCAGTATCTATGTGATGAAAGTACTATCATCGATGTCACAAGCTGTGTTTTTACACATAGGGCGTAGCCCGGCAGGGTGATTACAACACTTACCTGAGGCAATCAGGTTTCTGTGGAATAGAGAAGATTATTAAATGACATGAAGCACAGGCAGATTCGGGGAAGAGGGCATGAGTAACGCCTGCACCTGCACCTGCACCTACTCAGGGTGTTTCACTGGAACCAGGACAGTGAGAGAGTGGAAGGGGAGAGGGAACGGCGAGAAGGGGGAGTGAATTTTCAAGGACAGGGAAGATGTTGTGAAATAATATTGCGCATGTGGCTGAACAGCTGCAGAGGGAGTGAATCGCTCCATGTGCAAGAACATGAGTCATCAGGAGAGTTCCTCTGACCTAGGCTCAGACTCAAATCTTTTCCCACTTCCCCCCTTCTCTCCCTCACTCCATCCATGCCTCTCCCCCTTTATCACAGGTGCAAGTAGGGAAGTAAGCCAAGAGATTACACACAGACACACACACACACACACACACACACACACACACACACACACACACACACACACACACACACACACACACACACACACACACACACACACACACACACACACACACACACACACACACACACACACACACACATGCATTCTCTGCATCATCATGAGATCATGTAGCACATGTGACATACTGTTCAGAGACTTCCTTCCTGCCCTTCAACCACAGGTGGCTCCAAAGCAGAATATTCCCTAGCATGTTGTTACTGATGACTGATGTCTCATTGCAATAGATAATGGAAGTGGCCTCATCGTCTTGGAAAATTTGAATCATCACAATGTGGCATTAGTAATATGAGTAAGTATAGTCTTCTTCATATTATTTCCAGCTCAAGTGGATCACTTTGCGATTGTGTTTAGGTTCAATACATCAATGTTTGTAAAAGTGTCACACAAAAACAACAAAGGTTGGCTGAGGCAAGTCGTAGTGGGTGGTTTGGGTTGGCACACTCCACCGATCCTGTTGTGTTACACACTACACTGTCATTCTCCCAGAGTAGGATATGGGGAAAGCGATCTGTGAAATTATTTATATTGACACCCCCCCCCATCCCCCCTTCGTTTTTACACTGCTGCTACTCGCTGTTTATTATCTATGCATAGTCACTTTACCCCTACCTACATGTACAAATTACCTCAACTAACCTGTACCCAGGCACATTGACTCAGTACCGGTACCCCCTGTATATAGCCTCCACATTGACTCAGTACCGGTACCCCCTGTATATAGCCTCCACATTGACTCAGTACCGGTACCCCCTGTATATAGCCTCCACATTGACTCTGTACCGGTACCCCCTGTATATAGCCTCCACATTGACTCAGTACCGGTACCCCCTGTATATAGCCTCCACATTGACTCAGTACCGGTACCCCCTGTATATAGCCTCCACCATGACTCAGTACCGGTACCCCCTGTATATAGCCTCCACATTGACTCAGTACCGGTACCCCCTGTATATAGCCTCCACATTGACTCAGTACCGGTACCCCCTGTATATAGCCTCCACATTGACTCAGTACCGTAATACCCTGTATATAGCCTCCACATTGACTCAGTACCGGTACCCCCTGTATATAGCCTCCACATTGACTCAGTACCGGTACCCCCTGTATATAGCCTCCACATTGACTCAGTACCGTAATACCCTGTATATAGCCTCCACATTGACTCAGTACCGGTACCCCCTGTATATAGCCTCCACATTGACTCAGTACCGGTACCCCCTGTATATAGCCTCCACATTGACTCAGTACCGTAATACCCTGTATATAGCCTCCACATTGACTCAGTACCGTAATACCCTGTATATAGCTTTGTTATTATTTTGTTGTTACTGTTTTTTGTTTTTTTTTACTTTCGTTTATTTTGTAAATATTTTATTAACTCTATTTCTTGAACTGCATTGTTGGTTAGGGGCTTGTAAGTAAGCATTTCACAGTAAGGTCTACACCTGCTGTATTCGGCTCATGTGACAAATTAAAATTTGATTTGATTTGATATGGGGAAAGCGATCTGTGAAATTCCCATTGGTTAGGGAAGGACACCTCTTCACAGAAGGCTCACAGTGTCTATGTCAATCATAACTACAACTTGAATATATCAGGATGCTAAACCTGCCCTCCAGGGCAGCAGGCAGCGTCATACGACCCTGATGAGGCCTGTCCAATATTAGTCTGTGTGGTCCAGCCACAGGGGCCCTCAGTGTCCCTCTCCTTCTTGTCCTCCTTTGATATCAAGAGTGGTGGAATGGAAGGGAGGGGTGCAGAGTGAGGGGTAAGGGGACAAGGGGGGGGGGGGGCTCTCTAGTTGCCAAGCGAACACCATATGGGAAGCTCACTGGTGTTACTGGGAGCCCAGGGCAGTTCCCAGAATTCACATGATAATGAAGCAGAGGGCCATTCAGAGCGCCGACCTAAAGCTGGGCCTAAGAGCTTTCGCTAGCCCCCAGCAGCCTGTAGCCTGCATACCCCGGGCCCAGCCAGCTTTTCTGCCAGGGACAAACCACCTGTTTGATTTTCCCAGGGCCTGCGAATGACAGAGGAGTGGAGACGAGAGGATGGAGGAAGAGGGGGAGGAGGGGAAGGGCCTGCGAAGGAATGTCTCCCTCTCATTCGGTCACTGAGTGTGTACTTCCAATTCACTTCCTCTTTATAATCCTACACCCCTACCCTCACGTGCACACACACACACACACACACTGGCAAGTAAAGCCCAGCCCCCCCCCCCCCACACACACACACACACACACACACACACACACACACACACACACACACACACACACACACACACACACACACACACACACACACACACACACACACACATACACACCCCTGCTGACCCACACACACCCTCTCTCCCCCTTTGTTAACTCCATGAAACAATCCCAGGGAGAAGAATGAACTTTCAAACTAGGGCACCTTCTGCTGCGTTTAGTTTCACACAAGCGGATTCCTGGAAGTGGGTCCTGGCTTTGTGAGAAGCAGGGCGATGTCCTAGCTGAGCGTGCCTCAGACAACGTGGGAAACACAAGAGCATCATCAAGGTGCTGTTGCCGGTGTGACTGTGAGAGTGGTGCTATGGGTAAGAGAGAGTGGGGAGACAGGGAAGAGTAGGGAAGAACAGGGAGTCAGAGGATATGAGGGGAGGGAGATGGGGGAGACAGGGAAACAGACTAGTGTCTTTAGACGTTGAGGGAATGAGGCCGTAGGGAGGGGGGATAGGGGGCTTGTAGGAGAGTCTGTGTTTATGTGGTGGGTACATTCCTTTATCGTGAGAATACAGCCAACACACAGGGACAAACAGGACAGAAGGGCCTGATGAGTCCTCCTTTAATCTCATCAATTAGAGGGCAAAGGTTGTTCACAAACTATCATAACTGTATCACTATTAAATCATTATAGAGTAATATGTTAAAACTGTTATTACATTGGTTTTCATTGTTGTAAAACATCTTAAGAGACCTTAAGAGTTGCCACTAAAAGACAAATCTCATAGCTATGATAATGAACGACGACAACATTTCTTTGCCTCAAGTTGTCCTGATGAAATATTTTGTTGTATTGTGTAATCAAACAGATTAGCTCACTTCCTGTGGGCACAGGTGTGCGACTGACTGTGTGTGTTGCTTAGTGGACACCTACAGTTTCCTACGTGGAGAGGGCAGGGCGGGATTCCTTTAGTCTAACCTGAAACGGTGCCTTGCTGGGGGCTAAACACCTGCACTCCACTCCCAGGCTGAGGGCGAGGCCTAACATAGGGCACTCTGCTGTGGTATCACACCACCTCACCTAACACTGTATTTTGTTACTGTGCTTCCCACACTGAGGGTGTTCTTTCTAACACTTTGTTCAGGGCAGGTAGAAAGGGAAGCCTGCACAGAATACAAAGCAATAATAACAAAGCAATGTTGGTGTGTTGACTATGACTCACGCTCACACCTGTTTCTCTTGTGCCTCCTCTTCAGAAAAAGATGGAGGATGAATGGAATAGATGTAGGATCTCCAACATCCAAAACCGTCTTGACTGGGATGTTCATTCAACATAGCTTTGATAAACAAAAGCAATAAACAAGAGAGGAAACCTAGGCCCATCATAGCCCTTTCAGAAGTGTAGAAATGTCAAGGGCCTCAAGGGAGAGAAACAAAAAACCAACACCCAAATAACCTGATTATATACATGCCACAATCTGTTCACTGTCAATGGCAGAGCTCATTTGTCAAGCCCATCCAAAAGGTTGGTTCTCAGACAACTCGCACAATACCCACTGACAAACAGGAGAGCTCTCCTTTTAGCCGAGCCTGCCACCGGGAAGCCGATCTGAAGTATTAATCTTTGGGTGGAACAGCGGAGGAGAGGGCTCAGCCTGGCCCAGCCATTGTCCCCAGGCCTGGGCCCTCTGAATGGGGCTTTGTGAGCTCCCCAGCTGCCACTGTCCAGGCTCCATCTTTAGGGTTTGGCTCCCATGTCCCCTGGCTGTGCTGACTGGAGACCTCTGTGCAGCTGTGGGGATGTGTGTGTGATAGGGACAGAGGTCAGGTGACTGACTGTTCGTCACACAAATGAATACACAACAACACAGCCTACACCGAGGCACTCACGCATCATCTGAAAGCCAGGCTCTGTATGTTAAAGGTTAAATATTCTCAATTATGAGTACATGCCTATGTTACTGAAACTGGTTTTGAAAAGCCTCAGAGACATTAACCCCAAAACATTTGATCTCATTTTGAATTCAATGTCTTGATGCCTCCTCCACACAGGTGAAGAGTGTACCATCTCTGTCATATCATTTAACATAGTTCCCAGTGTGTAGGCATGTAAGCTAGATCAGTGGAGAAAAAATAACCCAATTTTCATACTTGAGTAAATGTAAAAATGTCATAATAGAAAATGACTCAAGTAAAAGTGAAAGTCACCCAGTAAAACACTACTTGGGTAAAAGTCTAAAAGTATCTGGTTTTAAATATACTTAAGTATCTAAAGTCAAAGTAAATGCTATAAATAATTTCAAATTCCTTATATTAAGATTTCCATAAAAACTTTTCCATAAAAATGTTTTTTTTTTACGGATAGCCATGGGCACACTTCAACACTATAACATTATTTACAAACAAAGCATTTGTGTTTAGTGAGTCAGAGGCTGTAGGGACGACCACATCCTTGATCCTTCTCTTGATAAGTGCGTGAACTGGACCATTTTCCTGTCCATTCGAAATGTAACAAGTGCTTTTGGGTGTCAGAGAAAAGTTACTGGAGTAAAAAGTTTATATTTTACTTCAGAATGTAGTGAAGTAAAAGTAAAAGTTGTCAAAAATATAAACAGTAAAGTACAGAAGCCCCAAAAAACTACTTAAGTAGTACTTTAAAGTATTTTTACTTAGTTACATTACACCACTTAGCTAGATGACTAGGAGCCATCCATGTCCAGTTGAATGCGCTATGCAGCCTGAGGTGAGGATGGGCTCTGCTCTGGGGAGGCAGAGGAAGCTGTCTGGTTGAGCTGATGATTTTCAGCAGCAGCACTTTGTTTGCCCTTTATCTTCCTCCCTGCTGGTGGTGACAGCTGCCCAGCAGCAGTGGGCCCTGGTCCCCACAGTCCTCCATAGTCCTCCCCCCGCTGCCCAGCTGTGAACAGCTGGTCCCCCCTAACGGATCCACTGGACCTGGGCCCCACTGTCTATGTGTCTGTCTGTGTGGGGGCCATGTAGGCCAAACACAGGTCCTATTCACAGATAGCATAGCAGGCCACTGGAGGAGCTGCTAATGACTAGGCCTCATTAGGAAGACATCACAGTTTCTAAAGAGGTAAAACCATTGTTCCCCCTGTGGAGAGGTAGAGCTGCAGGGTCACATGCAGTACAATGGATTGGAACACCTTATCAGGTTTATTACCTATGCTCAAAACAGAACACAGAACAGCACCTTCTCCATGGAGCACAGTGCTGTGAACCAGATTCACTTTAGAGAGGCCAATATGTTGCAGATGAGCAAGAGGAGAGATAAGGGGGGGGGGGGGGGGGTCCAGAGACGGAAGGACCTCTGGCATTATTAGATTTGCAACAAGCCATAACACTGTCTCCCATTGTGTGTCCCTCCACCAATGCCCTCCCCCAAACCCCTGAGCGTAGAACACTCCCCCTGGCTAAAACTCTCTCCAGGCAATTGCCAGTGGAGTGGAAAGTATTCCAGAGTACAATGCCGATGCTCTGAATGGGTGCTTTTGCATGCCACCAGTGCGCCGTCACCAGCAGATGGGGAGCTAATTAGAAGCCATTAAAGGGCTTTGATAGTGTGTGTGGGAACCAGGCGGAGGCAGGGGGTTAGGCTGGGGTCCGCCGGTCCCACTGTGAATGTGCAGGCACACAAGCTGCTGCTGGCTGCAAAGTGCCCAAACTGGGTTTGTCCCTGAGTGTGAGGGAGAGGGCAGCCATCCCCAGTCCAGGGCCAAGGATACAGTCCAAGACATCTGTGGGACTGGATGGATCTCTATTGTGCAGCACTTACTATCAGTCTACACAACTCTTATATAATCTAGACATTTGCCAGTATCAAAGTCCACAAGACTGCTATGATAAACAGCAAAATATAGCCATACATACAGTGACCGTTCAGACGCTCCAGACCTTTCAGCAGAAAGCCGGTTCTGCTGATGACACATCTGTGAACAGGGGCTGCTCTGTCATTGGACAGGATGTGACTGACTCCTCACGGCCAGGAAGTCATTAGAGGCCAATCTCCCCAGGGGGACACCAGGCTGACCAGGCTAGAGCAGGGCAAAGCAGAGCAGAGCAAAGCAGGACAGTCACCACAGGGAACAGGAGGGAACCAATAAAAAACAAACCCATTGAGTAAGCAGAAATTACACACTCAGCCCAACCACCCCGTCTTGCAGGCACTTATTGTTATCATCTTTATTTCCCCTGCTCCTAATGTGTCTCAATCACTATCAACAATACACATTTGACATTGACTATCACACACCATGTATACCTGACACCACACCCCACCACTCCCATATGAGTGGCGATGCTCGTCTCCACACACCTGCACAGGTGTGATCATTATCGACCAAACAGGAAGAGCCAGACTGGGAACTGGAAACTAATCCCACAGCTGCAGGAAGATGGTGTGTGTGTGTGTGTGTGTGTGTGTGTGTGTGTGTGTGAGTGTGTGTGTGTGTGTGTGTGTGTGTGTGTGTGTGTGTGTGTGTGTGTGTGTGTGTGTGTGTGTGTGTGTGTGTGTGTGTGTGTGTGTGTGTGTGTGTGTGTGTGTGTGTGTGCTGCGGGAAGATGGTGTGTGTGTGTGTGTGTGTGTGTGTGTGTGTGTGTGTGTGTGTGTGTGTGTGTGTGTGTGTGTGTGTGTGTGTGTGTGTGTGTGAGTCTTTTTGTTTCTGTGTGTGTGTCTGTGTGTGTGTCTGTGTGTGTTTTTTGTTTTACTAACTTGTGGGTATCAGAAGTCTACACAAGGATAGTAAAACAAGGAGAATTCAGACAAGTGGAGAAATTTTGCCAGTCCCTACAAGGAAAATGGCTATTTTAGGCTTAGGGGTTAGGTTTAAGGTTACAATTAAGGTTAGGGTTATAATTCAGGTTAGGGGTTAGGTTTAGGGTTTGGTTTAGGAGTTTAGGTTTAGGGGTTAGGTAAAATAGGATTTTGAATGGGAATCAATTGTTTGTTCCCACAAGATTAGAAAAAGAATGTGTGTTTTGCTTCTTCTCAATTAAATGACATCATAAAATAAATTCTACTATATGATGTCATGTTATATGATTGAATGATAATCGTTAAGTGTGAAGTCTACAATCAAAAATGATATCCCACATTATTGTTGACTCCTAGAATTAGAAGATCCATGTTTCCGGAAGCCCTATGAGCAGTAGCTATTGTTCCATGGTAATTATAACAGTAGGAATAGGGTTAATACGAATGTCCTTTCCCCTCTGATCTCCAGCTTGCCCCTCACTACATCCTGCAGTTTGCTTTTGTGTAACTACTTTCTGTAGCAATAAAGAGGGTGTATTAGCCAACACACTTTCCCTGTCCAAATGGCACAATTTACTACAGTATAGTGACAAATCTGCGGGGAAAAGTTTCTGTTCTGGCACAAACTGTTGAAAACACTGCTGCACTGTACACAGTGTTCCTTCTAAGTAACAGACTGCAACTGTTCCATATCAGCCTTTTTGATGGATGCTCTAATAGCATGTTTACATTGATGCGTTCAGAATACAATGTACAAAGATTAAATACAACGTGGGATCAGATTTTTACGATATGTTCTGCAATTAAATGCCTGTATGCATTTCAGAATGAACTAAAATGAATGAATGAACATGGAAAACAGGGTTTTGGGTAGTTGGATGGTGGTGCGGGGCATTGCCATTCTGTCAGTTAAAATCAGGGGCTAATTTGTTTCACTTTTCTTTTCCCCTCTGTTTCTTCCCTCTTCCCTCTCCTCTCTCTCTGTCCTTGCCTTGATGTGCTGTAAACAGGCTAAAAAGGGCCCAGCTGTGGGGAGTTATTGTTGGTGTCAATAGGAAGTGCTGATAGCTTTTGCAGCTGAACAAAAGCTGGATGAGGGGAGTGGAGGGGCGCTCCAGACACTGTGGCTCCAGCCTAGATTCTCTCCCACAATCCCTTCACCGCACTCCCATTGTTCTGGCAGCCGGCCCTCCCCCCTTCCCCCCTCCGCCCTGTCAGCTGCAACCTGGGACAGAGTGCAAAAAAATACAATACTAAATTACGTTTAAGACAGTAGGCTAAAATTACTTTAAACTGACTATTTTCTGCTTTTAATTCGTTTTTTTCCATAGTTTTTCTAGTGGTATCTAGGCTAATTTGCATACATATTGGCTAATTGCAATATGTTGCTTCTTCAAAAAGTTTATTTGAATTTCTAAACTAAACCCATTGCTATAGGGTTCAACATAAATTACCAGCCTCATACTGTTAAGTTAACTATTATCATTAGTAAGAACAAAGTTAAGGAACTTTTTTAACTTGCGGCAGCAGCCCCTACATTTTTTTTAAAATGTTGCATATTATATCATTGTATAACACTTTTTGATATCATTTTTTTTTTATGAATGCATAACTTTTCTTGGAAATTCTAGCTTTAAGAAAAGCTGCATGTTTCATTATGATATTTAGCTGGTTATGCTGCTGTGTGTTGATTTTAGGAGACATTCACAGACAGACAGCCTCCATAGAGTTTCATGTGAAGGAATGCTGCCGCAACTTATCCTATCAATTTGCGTAAAAATGCGGTACAAATGCATGGTTTCACTTTACAGCGCTCGCTCTTTCTCTTTCTTATTCGTTTCCTAAAATACTATGCTTGAGTAAACTGGCGACAATGACCGTTTGCAGGTGCGCGGGGCGGTAATCTCATCAAAGTGATTTAAAGTGATAAATGAATTATGAACTCCGAAGCCAGTTTGTTCTCAGGGTTTGCGCGTGACTAGTGCAATACGGCATCCTAGGGACGTCCCTACCCATAACCATATCTCTTACCTAACCCTAATCTTAAATATTTTAAAATGTCAACGTCCCAAGGATTCGAAATAGCATGGACCGTTCGCGCTCTACTCAGGTGAACAGTGGAGTGCGAGCCTGTTGTTTGAGGTCTCCATAGCGACCGCCCGCTCGGCGCCAGGCTGACAGGCGTCAAGGCTCGGATGAATGGGTGACGTCACGGCGCTGGCGCCTGCCAGTCTGCCTTGGCTTGTTTGGACAATCTGGGGGAAGATTCAGAACAGAGCAATGCAATTTCAATGTGCACACAAGGCTGAGCACACACGGAGAACATGTGAAGGAATCCGTGAAGTGGCTCACAGGGGCTTCCCTTCATGAGAGGAAAAAGAAAGTCTGTGCTAAAAAGTGCAGTTTGTAAGTAAAAAGAAAGCTTAGTGTGACTTTTAACACAACATTCTCAGCCAGCTATGGTGAATAACGGGAGAAAGTGCGCCAAAGACAGACATGTAGGCGGGACCTATAAATACATTTTATAATAAATAATAAATGCTACACTAAATTGTGAATGTTGTTTTTCCCCCTTGTGTGTAAAGTTCTGTCAATCATAAATTGCACACATGAGTGTTATAGCTATAGAGCAAATTGTTTGAATGGACTTTAATCATATTACACCATACCCAATGGTAATAAACCAGTTATTATTCATAGTCTGAATATCTCTTAATTTATGGCACCTTTATAACGTGGTCATCTAAGGTGCCCTCTAACTGTTGGGTGGGCAAGTCTCAGGCGCTATGGTTATTATCACCAGCCATTCATCCCATCCGACACACAGCACATATACCCCCATACCCATACACAACACCAACCATTCAGTGTCCCCAGGCACTCTACACCTGCAGAGTCCCCAAGCCATGGCCAGCTGGATTCCCACATAGGCCCATCACCCGTAAAAATACACATTTGTTTCCATTTGTAACGCCTTCTCTCAAACATATTCGAAATCCTTAAAATCAGGCGCACGCTCCCATTGGCTAGGAAAACAGTGGTGAAACGTCCTTCTAGCGCTAACACGGCTGCGTTATAGGCCCTCGCTCCGCAAACAGGACAAGTTTGGGCACGCCCCCAAGTCCTAGTCTTATAAATTCAAGGCGGTACACTCGTGCGTTGTTGAGAACTGTCAACATTACTGAGACAATATTCCCTAGACTGCTAAAAATACTTTTGGAGCCTTTGCTAATCTCTATAGCTTTTACGCACAATCTTTTCCTTATCTTTGGAAACTACAGCTACACCATCAGCCAATATGAAGGTTGTCGGACCTACTTGCGCACTGAAGAGTAAGGTTGGCGGCGAGGACATGGTGCGGTGCCTCGCAGACCAGAGCCTGTCCATCTCCAAATGCAAGATCCCGCTGCTGGACGAGCAGATGACCGTCTTTCTGCAAGACATGAACAGCTGCTACAGCAAGCTGAAGGAGCTGGTACCTACTCTGCCTACCAACAAGAAGGCCAGTAAGGTGGAGATCCTCCAGCACGTCATTGACTACATCTGGGATCTACAGGTCGAGCTGGATGAGCCGGAGAAGAGCCGTCAGCAGATCAGCGTGCCCCGCACACCTCTCACCACCCTGAATGCAGAGTTGGCCAGCATCACTGTCGAGGTAAATATCACTCTGACATGTCTTGATGAGTTTCTGCAAGAGCTACCTAGTGTCTCCCAATATCTGACCTAACCGTTGGAAGTAGCCTAAATATGAATAGTCTGTAGCCGTGCGTAAAGTTGGTTTATAACAGTGAATAAAGTTATGTTACATTGAAACTAGTAGGCAAGTACTTTCACAACAAACACGGACCTAACGTTTTTATCTTCTCTCTCCAGAATGGATGCTCGGATGACAGAATCATGTGCCGCTAGAGCTCTCGGAGCATCGCCCCATGTATCGTTCCAGAGCGAGCACCATGAAGAAAGAACAAGGTTACATTATGTGACATTAGATCACAAACAAACCTTGAGCCAAGTAGGGAAGTTGCAAACTCCCATGCTAGAAAATACTTTTGATGGACATTCTCAAGAAGAGAGGAACTGTCACTCAAGGCATTCGATCCACATCCCGAGGTCTCTGATCTCATGGAGACTAGTGGGTCCTAATAGACTGTGTTAGTCATGGGACCATGGCAGTTACTGCAAACAGCTTCGCCTGTTGTTGTGTTGACTTTCTCAAGAAAGACAACGTTTCTCTTACGTTTTGTAAAACATGTATGAAATTCAAAATTTTGTAAAATAAAATGTATTCATTTTCTCAGTATCCTGAGCGACAAAATGTATTGTATATTACAATGCCACACTATGTGAAAAATATTGTTGTTTTTTACAATGTACCTTCATGGTGTTTTTATTAAAACGAGGCAATTATTTTAAACATGGCTTTTGGTGTTTATGGTGTGTGTGTGTGTGTGTGTGTGTCACATATCATTTCCCGTCACATCACATTTACAGTTAGCCATTATACATTTACAATAGTGTTTACAAGTGCACATAAGATGATGCACAGGTTGAGAGAAGAGGGAAACAAACATTTCCTGAACTGTCATCAACTATTCAGAATTAGCTGTCTCAGCTCCTGATGAAATTGGTCCACCGCTGGAAGCCTACATAATGACTTCACAGTTAACTTGTACTTTGCTTTTATAGGCCTCGTTAACATATCAAATAACACGGCGAAGACTTGAGTGTTGAGTCAAAATATCTTGTCGTATATTGACAATGATAACTAGCATGCAGAAAATATGTGCGGAATTGTATAAAAGGTTATGTATGCACTCATTGTCAAACACATTTGGAAAGGTATAGGCAAGTATTCGGTCTAATCAGGAATTCATCAAAAATAGATAACAATTTGGGATATACCATAAAACACTGAAATCAATAATTGTGTTTTAGTTGAGGATCCTTTTCTATTTCGGCAGGGCAGAGGTTAAATCGGCAATTCTTTATAAGATTTATTCTGTCTCCCCTGGTGCAATGTTTTTCCCATTTCCCTGCGGTGCGATGCGCACAGCTGCAGCCCCGGCGTTCTGAGGCACGGCCAGTGTGTGATTGTGTTTGTGTGATAGCTTTGTGCCAAGGGCAGGGGAGGGCGACGGGGCCCAGACTGAGCGGCGCCTCCGCACACCTGGGGAAGTTCAGGTTAAATAGCTCCACATTCCTCAACACACAGCTGATTGAAACATTAACAAACAGTACTCCACGAGCCAGGCCGCAGATGGGCCGGGCGCTCTGCCAAGAAAGAGACTCGCTCTCTGTTATAGATTATATTCCCACACATAGGAGACATACAGCTATTAATATATACTTTTTTATTTGTGTTAATTAAGAAACATAGAACTAAACTAAATAAGTGTGACTATTTAAAATAAAATCTGTGTGTTATGCTTCATTGTGGATTAAACATGCCAGTGTTTATTTTTTTTATTTTTTATCTTACCCCCTTTTCTCCCCAATTTTGTGATATCCAATTGCGATCTTGTCTCATCGCTGTCTCGGGAGAGGCAAAGGTCGAGTCATGCATCCTCTGAAACATGACCCGCCAAACCGCGCTTCTTAACACCCACCTGCTTAACCTGGAAGCCAGCTGCACCAATGTGTTGGAGGAAACACCATTCAAGTGATGACCAAAGTCAGCCTGCTGGCGCCCGGCCCACCACAAGGAGTCGCTAGAGCACGATGAGCCAAACCCTCCCCTAACCCGGAAGACACTGGACCAATTGTGCGCCGCCCTATGGGTCTCCCGGTCACGGGTCTGTTGTGATACAGCCTGGGATCGAACCTGGGTCTGTAGTGACGCCTCAAGCACTACGATGCAGTGCCTTAGACCGCTGCGCTACTCGGGAGGCCCCATATGCCAGTGTTGTATTACATATATTTTCCAATAATGATATTTTCCCATTTGAATCACACATTTTTACACATTAATTCTGCCTCGGAATGTTGGACAGGCTACAGATAGAGCCTATCCTACACAGTGATATAATACAATGATAGGACTAACATTGCATATTTAATTCCATCCTTTATCTAGGAGTGTGGGTGGGTAGCCAGCCAGGCAATGAGTGTGTAACCTGTCTGTCTATGTTTTTTGGAACGCCTTATAATATACCGCTCCCATGTGGCCACTCGGTGGACTACAGTCTTCGAAACTCAGATACCACCCAAAGGACATCATATGTCTCAATCTTATTCATGGTTAATTCATAGGCTATAAACTAGTACCATGTGGAGCAGCAATCTGACCACAGGAGTCATGTGTAAAACATGCACTGTGCAATGTTATTGGGATTTACACCACTCTACCACTCTTTACAGTTCAAAGATCACTCCAAAACCCTTATACTTCTTGTTGCAGTAAAATATATACAGTTGAAGTTGGAAGTTTACATACACTTAGGTTGGAATCATTAAAACTTGTTTTTTCAACCTCTCCACAAATTTCTTGTTAACAAACTATAGTTTTGGCAAGTCGGTTAGGACATCTACCTTGTTCATGACACAAGTAATTTTTCCAACAATTGTTGACAGACAGATTATTTCACTTATAATTCACTGTATCAATTCCAGTGGGTCAGAAGTTTTCATACACTAAGTTGACTGTGCCTTTAAACAGCTTGGAAAATTCCAGAAAATGTCATGGCTTTAGAAGCTTCTGATAGGCTAATTGACATCATTTGAGTCAATTGGAGGTGTACCTGTGGATGTATTTCAATGCCTACGTTCAAACTCAATGCCTCTTTGCTTGACATCATGGGAAAATCAAAAGAAATCAGCCAAGACCTCAGAAAACAAATTGTAGACCTCCACAAGTCTGGTTCATCCTTGGGAGCAATTTACAAACGTCTGAAGGTATCACGTTCATCTGTACAAACAATATTATGCAAGTATAAACACCATGGGACCACGCAGCCATCATACCTCTCAGGAAGGAGATGTGTTCTGTCTCCTAGAGATGAACGTACTTTGGTGCGAAAAGTGCAAATCAATCCCAGAACAACAGCAAAGGACCTTGTGAAGATGCTGGAGGAAACCGGAACAAAAGTATCTATATCCACAGTAAAACGAGTCCTATATTGACATAACCTGAAAGGCCACTCAGCAAGGAAGAAGCAACACTGCTCCAAAACTGCCATAAAAAAAGCCAGACTACGGTTTGCAACTGCACATGGGGAATAAGATCGTACTTTTTGGAGAAATGTCCTCTGGTCTGATGAAACAAAAATAGAACAGTTTGGCCATAATGACTATCGTTATGTTTGGAGGGAAAAGGGGGAGGCTTGCAAGCCGAAGAACACCGTCCCAACCGTGAAGCACGGGGTGGCAGCATCATGTTGTGGGGGTTCTTTGCTGCAGGAGGGACTGGTGCACTTCACAAAATAGATGGCATCATGAGGCAGGAAAATTATGTGGATATATTGAAGCAACATCTCAAGACATCAGTCAGGAAGTTAAAGCTGGTCACAAATGGGTCTTCCAAATGGACAATGACCCCAAGCATACTTCCAAAGTTGTGGCAAAATGGCTTAAGGACAACAAAGGCAAGGTATTGGAGTGGCCATCACAAAGCCCTGACCTCAATCCTATAGAAATTTGTGGGCAGAACTGAAAAAGCATGTGCGAGCAAAGAGGCCTACAAACCTGACTCAGTTACACCAGCTCTGTCAGGAGGAATGGGTCAAAATCCACCCAACTTATTTTGGGAAGCTTGTGGAAGGCTACCCGAAACGTTTGACCCAAGTTAAACAATTTAAAAGCTTTGCTACCAAATACTAATTCAGTGTATGTCAACTTCTGACCCACTGGGAATGTGATGAAAAAAATAAAAGCTGAAATAAATCATTCTCTCTACTATTATTCTGACATTTCACATTCTTAAAATAAAGTGGTGATCCTAACTGACCTGAGACAGGGAATTTTTACTAGGATTAAATGTCAGGAATTGTGAAAAACTGAGTTTACATGTATTTGGTTAAGGTGTATGTAAACTTCTGACTTCAACTGTACAGTACAAGTCAAAAGTTTGAACACACCTACTCATTCAAGGGTTTTTCTTTATTTTTATGATTTTCTACATTATAGAATAATTGTGAAGACATACAAACTATGAAATAACACATATGGAATCATGTACTAACCAAAAAACGGTTAAACAAATCAAAATATATTTTGTATTTGAGATTCTTCAAAGTAGCCACACTTTGCCTTGATGACAGCTTTGCACACTCATGGCATTCTCTCAACCAGCTTCATGAGGTAGTCACCTGGAATGCTTTTCCAACAGAAGGAGTTCCCACATATGCTGAGTACTTGTTGGCTGCATTTCCTTCACTCTGCGGTCCAACTCATCCCAAAACATTGGGTTGAGGTCGGGTGATTGTGGAGGCCAGGTCATCTGATGCACCACTCCATCACTCTCTTTCTTGGTCAAATAGCCCTTACACAGCCTGGATGGTGTGTTTTGGGTCACTGTCCTGTTGAAAAACAAATGATAGTCCCATTAAGCACAAACCAGATGGGATGGCGTATCGCTGCAGAATGCTGTGGTAGCCATGCTGGTTAAGTGTGCCTTGAATTCTAAATAAATCAGTGTCACCAGCAAAGCACCCCTACACCATCACACTTCCTCCTCCATGCTTCACTGTGGGATCCACACATGCAGAGATAATCCGTTCACCTGCTCTGCGTCTCACAAAGACACGGCGGTTGGACACAAAAATCTCAAATTTGGACTCATCAGACCAAAGGAGATATTTCCACCAGTCTTATGTCCATTGCTCGTGTTTCTTGTCCCATGCAAGACTCTTCATATTATTGGTGTCCTTTAGTGGTTTCTTTGCAGAAATTCAACCATGAAGGCCTGATTTACAGTCTCCTCTGAACAGTTGATCTTGAGATGTGTCTGTTACTTGAACTCTGTGAAGCATTTCTTTGGGCTGCAACCTGAGGTGCAGTTAATTGCCGAATACGAGGCTGGTAACTCTAATGAACTTATTCTCTACAGTAGAGGTAACTCTGGAGCTTCCTTTCCTGTTGCCGGTCCTCTCGAGAGCCAGTTTCATCATAGCACTTGATGGTTTTTGCGACTGCGCTTGAAGAAACTTTCACAGTTCTTGAAATTTTCCAGTTTGACTGTACTTCACGTCTTAAAGTTTTGGACTGTCGTTTCTCTTTGCTTATTTGAGCTGTTTTTGCCATAATATGGACTTGGTCTTTTACCAAATAGGGCCATCTTCTGTATACTAACCCTACCTTGTCTTAACACAACTGATTGGCTCAAACGCATTAAGAAGGAAAGAAATTACAAATTAACTTAAAGCGCACGTTAATTGAAATGCATTCCAGGTAACTACCTCATGAAGCTGGTTGAGAGAATGCTAAGTGTGCAAAGCTGTCAAGGAAAAGGGTGGCTACTTTGAAGAATCTCAAACATATTTTGATTTAACACTTTTTTTAGTTACTACATGATTCCATAGGTGTTATTTCATAGTTTTGATATAGTCACTATTATTGTACAATGTAGATAGTCAAAAATAAAAACCCTTGAATGAGTAGGTGTGTCCAAACTTTTGACCAGTACTGTATATCTGGGTTGCCTCTGTGAAATATGACATGAATGTGAATTAAAGCATTGACCATTATCTGGGACCCCAGCTAAATAATAATAGGACGGAGGTGCGATAAGAGCTCCACTGCTAATAGTGCTCCATGAGAAGAACAATTCTGAACCCTGATTTGAACCTTGGGTGCACATCATGTGTGTAAATGAGGCATCACTAAATTACATAGGCTCGTCGATCCTTTGTGAGCATAGGCCATTGAAGATTATTTTCCATCGCACTCTGTTATGGGCAGCCTTCTCCAGCTCATTCCACCCCATGCTGGTATTCTTGGTGTCTATCAAGGTCCAGAGATGAGGTATGCCTCAATAGATAACCCTCAATTCTTCTTGATTAATGAACGGCAGGGGGGGGGGGGGGGGGGGGGAGACTACAGTTGGGAGTCATGAGTTTAAATAAACACGTGTTAACATCAAAATCAACATTGAGACAAAAACAGTTGTCATATATATCCTGTAAAATAAAAAAAGGAAACAAAATAAGAATACTCAGGTGAAAAGATCCTTTGTTTTTGCTCTTTATTAAAATTCTACCTAGGTAATTTTATTAAGTAATTAAAAACTGGACATCGAAAATTTATATTTGGAAAAAAAAAATGAAGAAGTTATTCATTCCATATGGTATTCCTCTTCCACAGCAAAGAACTTTGCCAGTCAATTATACATCCACACATTACTGCTACTGTTAGCTACCCACTGGCCTCTGAACAATACGCAGTCCCCTATGCTTTCAGTACAAAATCAAAATATGCATTTATCATTCCATGATATGTACCCGGTAACTGTCTGCATATACATATACAATGCATAGATAAAAATTGTACACCGTCAACGTCAGAAGCTATACAACAAACTGGAAAAATATCTTTGGATTGCGCACTGTTAAAGTAGATCTCTCAGAAAGTGAAGAGTAACAGTCAAAGGAAATGATGAAGGCGAGAGCTACGGAAGGAACAAGAACTACTTTAGGAACAGTCCCTTGTTACCTCCTGAAACTGTCCCCTCCATCCCATCTTTTTCTACAATGTTTACATACAATTCCTACACATCAGCTTGCCAACCATGTGCTCATTTGAGGGACTGTCCTTTCTTCATTCACCATCAAACTTTTTGATCATTTCAAAAGTTCCAAACAGTCAACACACCAAATCAGAAATAAAAGTGCTTCTAAAAAAGAAAGATGGCTTTTAATCACATAAAAAAAACTAGTGGAGATGGGACACCCACACCGTCACTCAATATGGTCCAAAAGGTTCAAATTAACTGCAAAATAAAAGTGTATTGACCTTCTAGACAAAGATGAGTTAGAATTTGACCAAGTCTTACACTGTGCAAATAAAGTGATCTATAAAAAGCATGTATGATACATTTATAGCATATTTACAATTTGTATTCACATAGAATACATTTGTGACTAATTTGATCTAATACTGGAGTACCGTTTGCTTAGGAGTTCATGACGCTCAGTTCACGTTTAATTAAAGCATAGAGGTTTTATTGCTTGAATCTGCATAATATATAGAAATAACCTGTGCTTACAGCTCCTGATGATTTAAAAACAAAAATGAGGCGCATCCAAAGGATAAAAGGAAAAGAAAACCAACGCTGTGAATGCATTGAATCTCCGGTAAGGCTGTAATGACTAAGAAATATTGCAACAATCCTTTTACATAGAAGCCTTCTGGTAAAGTGCAGCCATAGCTAGTTGTACCATATCCCATCCTGTTCCCAAGTAGATTCTGTTTCCCAGTGTTGATGCTGAATACTGTATGACAGCTAGCTCCAGGGGTCAAGAGGTGTTCGTCGGATTCCGATGCAAAACATTTCGCAACGGAAACAGTTTACTCCAAACGGAAAACATTTTTTGCAACAAAAACAAGAGTTTCTATTGGACAAATTCAGGTAGGTCCCTCAGTTCTGTTCCATTTGCTCTGTTTGCTTCCAAGAGTAAACGATATCTGATGCTAAATGTTTTGCGACGGAATCCGACTAACACACACACGATGATGAGGCCTCCTCTGGTGTAGAAGGCAGGACGCCGATCACACTCCCACAGGTTAGAGGAAGAGAAAGCATGGCGTCTTCTTGTAAGTCACTCAGATACTCCTCCAGAGAAGCAAGCTTACAGTGAGAGGCTGCATTAGGTATGAGGTGTCTTTATTTCAGTCTCTCATTCTCACTGAGGCTTCTTACGAGTCTCTCTACACACAGGTCTGAGAACAGTGGCGGGAGCAGATCTTGGAGCTGTGTCTGGTGGCCCCTGGCCAGGCCATCTCCCACACACCCAGGTGGTGCACTGTAGTCTCTGCTGCCTTCCTGGTGAAGGCTCTTATTGATTACATACGTTTTCAGCAATATTTCTGTAAATGACACAAAATGTAGGCTATTGTTACAATAAATTCACACAGTTCAGGCTGAGCTATAAAATAACTACTGGGAAGTTGTGACCTTTATAACTATCTTTATTTACTTACAAATGACAAACTATTTACCTGTTCAGGTCCCATTGGCATTCGGCCCATTCCCATGGAGTTCGTGCCCATCTGCATTTGCCCCTGCATTTGCCCAGGCATTTGGCCCTGCATCTGGCCCATCTGTGCTCTACCAGCACCACTGACTGGGCCTGGCCCGCCCATGGAGCCATTCATCATCATGCTCCCCCCAAACTGGCCTGGGTTCCCCTGCTGGGTGAACTGCTGCTGGGGGTATGAGCTGAAACAGGGGTATAAAGAACAAAATAGAGGAGATAGAGAAGGAAGTAATGGGAGTGTTTTTTTTGCCATTATATCAGTGTATCAGACATACTTGTTCCGTGCCATGCCACCCTGTGGCCAGCCTTTCATGTCTGCTGACTGGTACATGGGGCTGCCTTGGGGGTGTTGTTGCATCACAGGATTCTGAGGCCCTCCCATGCGACCTGGCATCATGTTGCTGCCTGCGCCTACAAACGAGGGGTCTCCCTGCTGGTTAATTCCTGTAAGCACAGGCAGAAACCGGTCTTATTTCATGTCTGCATTGTAAAGTGTGTTAGAAAAGAGGAAGTCAGTGTACGTTACAACACCCATGGATGGAAAAACTCCTGGTCAGAGGGGGAAAGAGTTGGGAGTACATAGCCTTCTATTTTAGAGAATAGTCAACGAAGGAGACTCATCAAGGCTAGTAAATAAATGGATATGAATTTAGGTCAGATAGCTCACCATAGTTTCCACCGTAGGTGAACTGCTGCTGTCCTGGCTGGTTCATGGGTGGTCCTGCCATGGGGTTGTCCATGCCTGCAGGGGCCGTTACGTTAGGTGGCGGGCTGAAGCCTCCTGCTGCAGCCTGTTGCTGCTGTTGTTGCTGCTGCATTAGCATCATCATCCGCTGTCTCCTCATCTGTATGGTCATCATCTCTCTGCTGCGCTGAGCCATCATCTGAGCATTCAAGAAGCCAGGCTGACCAAGCAGACAGGGGAAAACACTGATATGACTGCAAGTACTGCATGGGTTTCATCAGTGTGTGTCTGCGGTGGTCTGCCCTACCAGATGTTGATTTTAAATGGAGCATGATGTGGAAGGTGTGTACCTGACCGCCCATGCCGGGCTCCATCCCAGGCCGCGGCGCAGGGTTTCCTGTAGGGGCATTCTCCATCTTGATGCCCATGGCCTGACGGGTCTGGTTCATGAACTACAGCGGGAGAGAACAAAAGTTACTCACATTTGCCATCCATATAGGTCACCCACCTGCCTGTTTTTATACGTGGCTCTGTATCTAGACCTATCACAATCAAATATAGCCTCTTCTGCAACTTCTAAGTCAGGTGTGTCATATGCTAATACCTGCTGGCCCTGTAGTCTCTGCTGCAGCTGCAGTCGGAGGGGCTTGGTGGCGCTCATCATGCGGGGTCTCATGTTGGCGCGGGGGTGACTCATGCCCCCCATACCAGGGAAGCCCCCTGGGCCTGCCTGAGCCCCCATCTGGTTCATGGGGTTGAAACCAGAAGGGGACTGGCCCTGCATGGGGTTGGCCACATAGGCTGACTGCATGCCCATGGAGGGGGGTCCTGGGTACCCCTGGCCATACATGGGCTTCTGCTCCATCCCCATGGAGGTGTCTGGTCCTGGGCTAGGACCTGGCTGCTGCTCTGGACCAGGACTCTGGGAGGGAGAGAGGTCAGACATGGTCAATATAACAGTGTGGTTCTTGTCACATGGAGCGTCCTCCATCTACAGTCCCTATATAAACCATGTTTTCCGAATGTCCTCATAAGGTACCTGTCCTACGAGGTCGGGGATGCCCAGGGCCCGGTCGATCTCCTCCAGGGCGATAACATCAGTGTTGTTGAGCAGAGAGTCCAGCTGGTCCAGCAGTGCCAGCTCATCACTCTGCCCCTGGCTGGTGGAGGGCGGCACCAGGAGCTCATCCAGGGGGTTCCCAAACTGACGCCTGGTACACAACAGGGGGGGGGGGGGGGGGGGTCAGCGCAGGCACTTGTTGTATACCGAGGAGGCAATGTACACCACGTGTTATTGATGTAGTGTACATTGAATAGGAGACAGAGCGAACAGATGAGTGTGTACGTGTGTGTGAATGATGGTTATTCACCTATTGGTGGTAGCTGGTGGTCCGTCCATTCCCATTGCACTGTCAGGCCAGGAGGGGGACAGAGGTGGAGGACCCTGCCCACTGAAGGGACTCATCCCCATATTCACCTCACTGGAACCTATACAGGCAGTAGAATTCAGCATGAACCAGTCAAACATCCACCAACAGGAAGAACACACATACAGCTGGTCATATTTACACAGACACGCGTCCGTACATACCCATTTCTATGAGTTGCTGCTGCAGCATAGACCTGGTGTTGCCAGGTAAACTGTTGGACCTGATGACCATTGGGCCTCTCATCATGCCCTTGGAGTTGAAGTCCATCCCTGGCCGGCCCACTGAGGGGTGTCCTGGAACACCCATAGGACTTCCACTGGACCTGGGCATCCCCCAGTCACCTTGCCCTGCCATGGGAGGCCGCTGTGGCATCCCCATACCCCTGTTCATACCTCCAGGGGAACACAAACAGTGCAGTTATTATCCATGAACTAGACACAGTCTAGTAACTGTAGCCTTTACACTGTTCCAGTCAGCTGGGAAGAGTAGTACTGGGGGGGTAAGTTACTTGTGCCGGCACCGCCCCGTAGTGGACACACACCCATGCCTCCTGGTCCAGGGAAGCCGTTGGTCATGCCTGGCCGGATGTGGGAGTCCACGTTCTCCTGTTTGATGAGCGTGGGGCAGGGAACGTTCCTCCTCCCCGCCAGGCATCCACCACCAACCAGGGGTTTAGCGTCCACTGAGAGAGCCCTCTGGAGGGGCCCCCGCCGGGCAGGCAGCATGGCTCCTCTCTCCACATCTGGAAGACACAGCAGAAGGGTCAGTACAGGCCAAGGACAAACACTCTATAGTAAGGATGTCTGGTTTGCTGCACAACAGTCAATTAAATGACCAACATATTAGCCCTTCTGGACTGATCTAGTCATAATTTAAACTACAATCCACTCATGCTAGTATACCATGGAAACTGTTTGGGCCATTTCCCCCTTCTTTTCCTGCTCCGGAGTCCGGTTCGGGATTAAACCCGGAGCTGGAATTCCTGCGGCCTCCGAGAATTGTTTCCAGGGTTTCCAACTGGGAAGAAAAACAAATGTTACTGTTAATTAACAGTGGAATAAATTAACAAGCTGCTCTTTGCTGAATAAATAATAGAAAGTAATTAACCGTAGGCAGGGCATACTTATTTTTTTCAATTGGTAGCACTGGTGCTCATAACTGTACAAAGTTAGGAGCACAACATAAAATTTAGGGGCACCAGATTTTTTTTATTAAATCAAAATTGATATAGAATATGAATTCTAACTACTTCTGAATTATGAATCACATGTTGTGCATTGGTTTATTATTGAAAAGCTAAAATGTTGATACAAATACCAGTAACTGAAATTATAAAGTAATGTATAGAATATTCTTAAAAAAAATGGTTTTACCCCTTTTTCTCCCCAATTTCATGACATCCAATTGATATTTAGTCTTGTCTCATCGCTGCAACTCCCGTACGGACTCGGGAGAGGCGAAGGTCGAGAGCCATGCGTCCTCCGAAACACGACCCAACCAAGCCGCACTGCCCGCTTAACCCGGAAGCCAGCCGCACCAATGTGTCAGAAGAAACACCGTACACCTGGCGACCGTGTCAGCGTGCACTGTGCCCGGCCCGCCACAGGAGTCACTAGAGCACGATGGGACAAGGACATCTCAGCTCACCAAACCCTCCCTAACAACAGGTCTCCCAGTCACGGCCGGCTGCAACAGAGCCTGGACTCGAACCAGGATCTCTAGTGGCACAGCTAGCAACTAAGATGCAGTGCCTTAGACCACAGCGCCACTCAGGAGGTCCCGGGAATATTAGGTTTCTACATTATGTAGAAGCACTATTCTCCTACTGAGATGCATTACAATGAAAATTGTAAAAGTCTCTAAGAGCGTCAAGATTTTGATGACATCTGTCATTCATTCAACACCATGATCATTGATCTCCCTTTCCTTCCTTTCTGTGCCCCAAATGTTTGGATATACTGGTCAAGTTACAAGGTTGTTAGGAAGAAAAATGGGTCAGATCTTTTGAACTATTTGGTTTCGAAACAAGCAGTTTTTGCTGTATTAAATGGTTATAGCATGACGCTAATGAATCTGTGCTGGGAAACAAATGGTACAGCAAAGCCTCATCACTACTACAATTATACAAAAAAATATATACATATTTTGTCACACTGGTTGCACTTCAGAGCCCTGACCGTAGGCACAATGTCCCTCCCTACCTCATCAGGGGGTTCAGCCTTGACCTGCTCCACAACAGGGTTGGGTTCAGACGTCGTGACCCCTGAGGATGCTCCCTGGGCTCCTCTGCCCTTTGGTTGGACATCACCCCTTGCCCCTTTGGAGTCGTCTTTTTTGAGGAGATAGTGGAGGAGGGCATGGGTCTTCTCCTTGGGGCTGTGAAGTTCTTGCTTCACCTCAGCCCCCCTCGCCCCTGGTCCCTCTCCTGGCCCAGCCTCTGGACCCCCACCATCTGTGACCTTCCCCGTGGCCTCGGCTGTGATGCGGGCCACCTCGTCTGGGGTGTTCCCATTCTGCAGCAGCTTGTGGAGAATCTTGTGCTTCTCCTGCAGGGACTGGTTGGCAAAGTGTGCTGCTGCAGCAGCTGCTCCTAGGCTCTGCTGTCCCACTGCAGCCGTGGAGGATACGCCTGTGGAGGGGCTGGTCAAACCCCCCAATCCCTCCTTGGACTCAAAGCCCATGAGAGTGTTTCCAGGGCCAGCCTGGTGGTTAGGGGACACTAGCTCCTCCGTAGGGGAGGTGAGGAGCTGCAGGAGCTTCTTGTGGCCCCCTTTGTTGTCATGGCTCTGTCGGTTGGCTTCTCCCCCGGCTGGGCCCTCACTGTTGGCCTGGCTGTCTGGGGTCACCTCTGTGGTGGGGGTGTGCTGCTGCTCTCCTCCACTGGCCAGAGTGTTGCCCGGGCTCTTAGAGTCTGAACTGCCTGGTTTACAGGGCCCACCGTGGCACTGCCCCTGCTGGGTGGAGTTGACGCTGGGGCAACTGTCAGGCTTGTGTGTGGGGGGAGAGTTGAGGGGCGAGGGTAGAGAGGTGCCCACCCCCTCACTGATGGCCTGGAGGGCACTCAGGGAGCTGCTGGAGAAACTGGTGCTACCTCCTGCGCCTCCAGGACCACCTGGGTGACCCGAGCTCATGGAAGAATGCATACCTCCTGGGGAGAAGGGGCTAGCACCGATTTTGGGGCTCCTCCTTACTCTAGGGGAGCCACTGTTCTGCTGGGGGGCATTTATCCCTGGACTGCTCTGGGGGGGGCTGGTCATGCCCCCCATGCTGTATCCCGCTCCATGGAATGGGGCCTGCTGCATTCCAGGGTGGTTCATCTGATTCCTCTGGTTCATTTGATTCATCTGGTTAATCCGACTCATAGAATTCATCTGGTTCAGGGAATTCATCCGAGAGTTCATTGGACGCATGGAGTTCATTTGATTCATGGAATTCATCTGACTCATGTTGTTCATCGGTTGACCTATTGAATTCGTCTGAGAGTTAATTTGATGCAACGAGCGGTTCATCTGATTCATGGAGTTCATCCCATTTCCCCCTGTGTACGAGGGGCCGCCTCTCTGTACCATGTGCCCCTGCTCTGCCCCCATGCCGTAGCCCCTGTTCATGCCACAACTGCCCCCTCCAGGGGCCATGTTCATCTGAGCGTTGGGGTTGGTGACACCCATGCCCTGGGGCCTCATCACTCCCCCCTGGTTGGTTTGGTAACCATTCTGCTCCCTGACAGAGAGAGAGAGAGAGAGAGAGAGAGAGAGAGAGAGAGAGAGAGAGAAATGAGGGGTCAGGAGTGGAAAAAGTTGATTCAAACACTATACTCCACAGTATAAAAAAAATCTCAGTTCAATCTAAGCTACTACAACTGGGGGGGGGGGGGGGGGGGGGGAGTAAAATCCTACACGGACAGAGTGATATTGATGCCATGGCTCGGAGCACTCCAAGCTGACAGACTAACCTCTGTAGCAGATGGGTAGACAGGAAGGTGGGTGGCTCATTGGAGGCGCGGCTACGACAGAGCTCGCTCCTGGTCTGCGCAGTGACCGGGGTGCCGTCGGAGAGAGAGAACCGGTAAGACGGCGTCTCGGCACGGCCATGCAGGAAAGCTGGAGAGGACAGAGAGAAAACCATGAAGACGGAGAAAATGAGACTGGCCGACCAACGTGCTTATCACCTAGTGGTAGCCTTCGTTAGGAGCAGAGATGCATTGTACTTGTGTATTTATAGCCGAGTAACAAGGTGAAACATTGGTGAAAAGACATGGTGATATAGCAGGGAGCCAGAGAGGAGGGTTTAGCAGAGAGAGAAGTACCCTCATGGTAGTGGTGTTTGTAGGACCAGGGATGGCCCTCGCTGCGATGGAGGAACATCTGCATGCAGCGCCTCACCAGGTCCTCCCACCCTGGCCGCATGGTGGTGTGGAGAGAACTCTGCTGTTCGATCTCTATCAGTTTACCTATCAGACAACATCACAGCACAAAGGGCAAGGGTCACATGAACGGAGCAAAAAAATAAACGTCCTCTCACTGTCAACTGCGTTTATTTTCAGCAAACTTAACATGTGTAAATATTTGTATGAACATAACAAGATTCAACAACTGAGACAAACTGAACAAGTTCCACAGACATGTGACCAACAGAAATTGAATAATGTGTCCCTGAACAAAGGGGGGGGGGTCAAAATCAAAAGTAACAGTCAGTATTTGGTGTGGCCACCAGCTGCATTAAGTACAGCAGTGCATCTCCTCCTCATGGACTGCACCAGATTGGCTAGTTCTTGCTTTGAGATGTTACCCCACTCTTCCATCAAGGCACCTGCAAGTTCCCGGACATTTCTGGGGGGGGCCTAGCCCTCACCCTCCGATCCAACAGGTCTCAGACGTGCTCAATGGGATTGAGATCAGGGCTCGTCGCTGGCCATGGCAGAACACTGACATTCCTGTCTTGCAGGAAATCAGCCATACTGCTCGTTCTGTGCGTGGTGGCATTGTCATGCTGGAGGGTCATGTCAGGATGAGCCTGCAAGAAGGGTACCACGAGGGAGGAGGATGTCTTCCCTGTAACGCACAGCGTTGAGATTGCCTGCAATGACAACAAGCTCAGTCCGATGATGCTGTGACACACAACCCCAGACCATGACGGACCCTCCACCTCCAAATTGATCCCGCTCCAGAGTACAGGACTCAGTGTAACGCTCATTCCTTCGATGATAAACGCGAATCCGACCATCACCCCTGGTGAGACAAAACCACGACTCGCCAGAGAAGAGCACTTTTTGCCAGTCCTGTCGGGTCCAGTGACAGTGGGTTTGTGCCCATAGGCGACGTTGTTGCCGGTGATGTCTGGTGAGGACCTGCCTTACAACAGCCTAAAAGCCCTCAGTCCAGCCTCTCATTAGCCCATTGCGGACAGTCTGAGCACTGATGGAGGGATTGTGCGTTCCTGGTGTAACTCGGGCAGTTGTTGTTGCCATCCTGTACCTGTCCCGCAGGTGTGATGTTTGGATGTACCGATCCTGTGCAGGTGTTGTTACACGTGGTCTGCCACTGCGAGGACGATCAGCTGTCCGTCCTGTCTCCCTGTAGCGCTGTCTTAGGCGTCTCACAGTACAGACATTGCAGTTTATTGCCCTGGCCACATCTGCAGTCCTCATGCCTCCTTGCAGCATGCCTAAGGCACATTCACACAGATGAGCAGAGACCCTGGGCACCTTTCTTTTGGTGTTTTTCAGAGTCAGTAGAAAGGCCTCTTTAATGTCCGAAGTTTTCATAACCGACCTTAATTGCTTACCGTCTGCAAGCGTCTTAACGACCGTTCCACAGGTGCATGTTCATTGAACAAGCATGGGAAACAGTGTTTAAACCCTTTACAATGAAGATCTGTGAAGTTATTTGGATTTTTACGAATGATCTTTGAAAGACAGGGTCCTGAAAAAGGAACGTTTCTTTTTTTGCTGAGTTCACATGGCAATTATATTCTTACTTCATTTTGAGCAACAAAATGTTGCACCGCAATGTTATAATCTTGTCAAACTAAACTGTATACTCCTACATTTGTGCAGATCCATAGACAATCCCAGAATAGGCTAATAGTGTGTTATTTTGCTCAAATTGAATGAAGGGAAAGAGCATTTAAATAGAGAATGAACATGTGAATGCAGTGTGTTTACAGTCATCTCACCTGAGAGCTCATGGCGGGTGCTGAACCTCTCGGTCCTCTCCACTGCAGTGACGAGCCTGGCCACACAGATCATACACGACTGCAGGTCTGAACACACACACACAGAACATGCTCAATCCTGCTCTAATGAACCGATATCAAATTGATTTATTAAGCCCTTCTTACATCAGCTGATGTCACAAAGTGCTGTACAGAAACCCAGCCTAAAACCCCAAACAGCAAGCAATGCAGGTGTAGAAGCACGGTGGCTAGGAAAAACTCCCTAGAAAGGCAGGAACCTAGGAAGAAACCTAGAGAGGAACCAGGCTATGAGGGGTGGCCAGTCCTCTTCTGGCTGTGCCGGAAGATGCTTGACAACACTTTAGTCCAACTTCCCATAATCAAGTTACAGCCACTCAATGTGAAGAGTACAGCAAGTCTGCATCATAAATAGAAACACATCTAACTGTGACATGACTGAGGAGCCCCCTACCTTCTCCCTCCTCCATTATGGTGCGGGGTTGAGTCAGGGCGAAGCACTGCATGGTCTCGTAGCGCTGCCTGTTGGGCCCCTCCTCAGACGGACCATGGTTCTGATGGCTCTGCCCGTGACCGTACTTCACCAGCATACGACAGTTAAAGGTGTGGCTCTTCTGCCGCGGTGCCTCTCCTCCCCATGACCCGCCGTTGGGTGCTGGAAAAGGGGACACAGTAATTGCGTTCATGCTGTAGGTTGGGAAGATTACCGTTCTGCAGTGCCACTAAATCAAAGTCAAATGGCATATGTACATGTGTTATTGTGACTGCATGTGTGTGTGTCTGCGTACCGTTGGTCTTGGGCAGGTTCTTGTGCAGCTCCTCCCTGTCGTCCTCATGGAGGATGTTGTAGACAGAGGTGTTGATGAGCTCCTCCTGTTTGTACTGCAGGTACTGGGTCACGTTGTCAGACACAAACACGATGCTGCCCTCTCGGTTCACCACAAACAGGAAGCCATCCAGGGCCTGAGCCAGAGGGGAGATGCACGAAATTCTATTATCAATCAATAACTATACTAAATGTGTGACCAGCTGCACATACAAGAGTCTTGTATGTCCCCCATTCAACATAAGGTGAAGCTAATTCCACTGCCCTTTGACCCCCAACCCTGTCCTCAGGCTAACCTGTAGCAGCAGCGGTCCCAGATGGTCCTTGTCAATGACCCCTTGACCGGTGGATGACACATCTGCCTTCTGGACATCGTCATCGCTGCACGAGCTTTTCCCTGCAGAGGGACAAGGACCCCCCCAGTCACTTCACAGTAGATAAGGTAAATCTAGTAACAATGCAACACACAGCAGGATATGTACACCCTCTGTAAACAAGCAGCTTGATATCCGTTGTGGAAATTTGAGGAGAAATGAGAAACATTACACTTGCAAAACAGTTTAACTGGAGGCCAAGATTAGCATACAATGCAGAGACACCAGTGATCCAGCCCACCATGTTACTGTAAGATGACTTACTGTCCGCCACCAGGAGGCAGCATTACCAATGCTTTTACAGTTCTAAAAATGTAACTACATCATGATTTAAAATGGAATTATGAGTCAGACATTCTGATTCTGGAGGGAAGAGATTCACTTGCAACGAAGAGAATGACAAAAAAATGCTTCTGGTTTTCAAGGCTAACACTAATGTAAGGGAAGAGAGGAAAGAGTCTGCCTAAATAAGATAACACAAGGAGTAAACGGAGAGGTGAAAGAGAGCAAGAGAAAGATGGCTGGTTAAAAAAGGTAACGGTGAGAGGAGGACGGCCTTCATCATTTACTTCCTGTAACTATGGGAACCTAGCTGTACAAAGCTCCCGCCAGCAGCAGCCATCTGTGGCCCTGGGGTGGATTCCAATCCAATAATTCCCTCCCTTCCTTCCTTCCTTCCTTCCTCCCTCCTCACTGATCTTATCTGAGTGGACTGCATAGTTATAAGATTGCATATAACCTACCAGAAGGCTGGGTGGAGTTAATACAGCTTACACCGATCCAACCACTTCAGATCGGGGAAATGAGCGGGGGGGGGGGCTGAGTGATTTATGGGGTTGGAATCCCTTACCTGTCCCAGCCCTCCCACCCTGCTCTCCAGTCCCATCCGTCTCACAGTCTGGGGCCTGCCACTCCAGTGCAGACAGATGAGCCTGGAGCACCACAGCCTTGAGCCATCACCACCACCACTCAACTACTGGTGTTAATTTCCCCCAAACACAGAGGCCAGGCAGGCCACGAGCCCACCACCTAGTCTCTACAGCCCTGGTTGGCCAGGCATCCTCCTGACCATGCAACCATACACTGAGCTAATACTACAGAAAGGATTTCACGAATGCCAAATCATGTTCTCCTACCTCCTTTTTTTTGCTAAATTCAACGGCGAAAACGTGCTGATATTCAGATGACTGCTAGCGTTAGCATTACACGGAACATAAACCGTCTGTGCACGTGTGCCATCGTGCATAAATGTATATTGTCCCCCCCACACCAAACACGATCACGACACTCAGGTTAAAATATCAAAACAAACTCTGAACCAATTATATTCAATTTGGGGACATGTCAAAAAGCATTAAACATTTAATCCAAATTAGCTAGCTAGCTTGCACTTGCTAGCTAATTTGTCCTATTTAGCTAGCTTGCTGTTGCTAACTAATTTGTCCTGGGATATAAACATTGAGTTATTATTTTACCTGAAATGCACAAGGTCCTCTACTTTGACAATTAATCCACACAAAACGGTCAACCGAATCATTTATCATCATCTCTCCTCCTTCCAGGCCTTTTCTTCTCTTGACTTTATATTGCGATTGGCAACTTTCATAAATTACGTGCATTACCGCCACTGACCTCGTTCATCTTTCAGTCACCCACGTGGATATAACCAATGAGGAGATGGCACGTGGACACCTGCTTCTATAAACCAATGAGGAGATGGGAGAGGCAGGACTTCTATTTTAGCCCTTGGCAACGCAGCCGCTCGTTGGCGCGCGCGAGCAGTGTGGGTGCAATAATTGAATAATATAGATTTCTAAATGCATTTTGCAACGCTCACGCACACTACGCGAGCGGTGTAGTCAGCCTGTTAGGGAGCTTGTACCTTGCCCTTTGATTTGCCTGATCTGCCGGACGGTTTCCTTGAGGATGGCACATTTGTCTGGCTTCACGTTGAAGTTGTCCATGTTGCCGAGGTTGGCAGAGATCAGCTCGGCCAGTTCCTCCATGTAGTTACTCTCCTGCTCCCTCCTGCGCTTGTCACATCTGCAGGGAAAGGGAGTGTGGGGGGGGGGAAAATAGGAGATAGTCAGATATGTCACCATGACAACCACACCTCTCCCTCCATAATGACCTGCTCTATACTGGAGTTAAAATGCTGACACCGCAGAAATCTTCTACATGAAAAACAGATATTGAAGCTGAGGGGAGGGAATTTAACAGAGGCTAGAGAGAAAAGGACACACTTTGTTCATAAGACAGACAAAGACAGGCAGTGTCACACACAAAGATCGACAGAAAGGAAGATGGAGACAGACGGAGACGTCGCTCCCGACAGTGACTCACCCCATGCCTGGTGTATCGCAGGTGGAGATCTTGCGTTTCCGTTCGGAGCACATGGGCTCCAGCGAGTTGTCTGCCACTTCACTCATCCTCAGTGCACGTCAGCCCCTGGGGAGACAGAGATGCACTGTATCCAGACCTCTGAGACTGACATGGCTTCGTCTATTATGCTACAACTTAGAGGTCCCTTCTTTGGGCGTCTCGTCCAAGAGGATAGTACATTAAAACGATTATTCCATACACTGACTTTTACTATAATCCCACGATTAATACTTCAATTCAAAAATAAAAATAGCAAGGCCGATTTCAGGGCGTAAGCTGGAGGTATCGAGCAGTGCTGAGTGACAGTGCTTTCTGAGGTCGGTTATTCAAAAAAATAAAGGTTTTCGATTATTTGGGTTGAATGCTATAACTGAATGAAACAATTTATAAAAGTCCCATGGTAGTGACTGCTCATTACTGCTTATTCACATTACCTTAATAAATTACTTCAGTCATGTATATTACATTTTATTTGATGACTATTATTTAATTCCAAGTCATCACATCTCTACAGAGCTGCTGTCTGACAAAAATCCCTATTTTGGTAGCGCTTCAATGTAAATAAGGCTTTTATGACTGCTGAATACCAACTATCAAATCACTTTGATCATGCATTTGCAGGTGGAGAGAAGTCATGAAGCAACAGCTGCTCTCTATATCCCCTCATGATCTCGCATTCTTGTCTCTTCAGTAGCAGGCATTAAAAGAACCACAGACCGGACAAGTAGATGCGCAATGGATGATGGGCATTGCAGTTAATTACCACGTTTTATGCTCTAAACTATGTAGAATATTGGCCTGTTGGAAACTACAACTCCCTACATCGCACAGTTCAAGCTGGATATGATTTATCTCTAGAGAAACTGTGCAATGTGCGCATTGAGCTCACACATTTTTTTTTTTTTTTTTTTGAATTAAAATAATTGAACTGACTTGGACAATTAGATGTTAAAAAAAAAAAAAGAGAAAAAAAAAATTAATGTGGTTAATCGCTCAGCACTAGTAGCTACACGAGTCTCCCTTCATTGCATTTGATAGGAGAGAAATCTCATCTGTTCCAGTGTGAGGAGAGACTGACAATGATGTAGTGATTTAGAGCCTCGGGGGAAAATGGGTCATCCTGTGTTCATCCTGCACTACTCCTCTTGCTCTAATAGTACAGTACGGTCAATAAACCCCCAGCACAGGGACAAGCTGGATTGTGTTCCTACAGAACAGAGATGTTGGTCCCAAGGTTAGGCTATACTGCTCTGTTTAACCTTACTGAACTGCAAGACACATTCACATTTCCAACTTCCAATTGCTCCCTGACCCAGAATCCCCTCTATAGTCGCTCTCCCCTTCTTCGTATACTCTCTGGCCATTCCTCTTCCTGTCCCGCCCAACCCCCCCTCTCTCTGAGCGTGCTGCAGAGTGTTGCTGGCCGGTCAGGCGACCCTGCCCTTGTTTTCCTCCCCTGGCCCAGCCTTGCACTGCGTCTGACCCCCTCAGGGTTCACACCAGAGGAAGGTAGACACTAAGGCCACTGCTCTTTTCATTTCCACACAGAAAAAACACTGGAGTTCATTGTTCCAGCACTTGAGACGTAGGCCATGACAGACACACATCTCAGGGTGGGCAAGCACACTGGCACACACAGACATACACTGGCTTTCTAACAAGAGCACATCATTCCTGAGTGGAATACTGCAGAACGGATGGGAGTGGTTATGCAACCTCAGTCCAAACTGCAGGCATGGACGTGTATAGCGCCACCTCTCTAGTCTCCTATCCATATGTCTCCACTGCATGCTCCCAAATCTGTCTTTCCCACTCCGTCTCGCTCTTTTTCCATTCCCCTTCCTTCCCTCTGTCCTCTTTCTGTCCCCCAACTCACCTCTGCAGTTGTGGAGAATGACGACATCAAACCTCAGTCAGCTTCACATCTTGAAAGACAAACATACGCTAGAGAAGTGCTGCTTGCTGGTAATAGAGACGGCATAATATATAGCTCACATGTATAGAGTATATAGGGGGAAAAGAACAAGGAAGTGGTTATATAGATCAGGGTTTCCCAAACTTGGTCCAGGGGCCCGCCCTGGGTACACATTTTGGTTTTTGACCTAGCACTACACAGCTGATGCAAATAGTCAACTCATCCCCCTGTGTATAGCCTCGCTATTGTTATTTTACTGCTGCTGTTTAATTGTTACTTTTATTTTCTACTTAACACTTATTTTCGTAAAACTGCATTGTTGGTTAAGGGCTTGTAAGCATTTCTCTAAGGTCTACACCTGTTGTATTCGGCGCATGTGACAAATAACATTTTAATTGATCATCAAGTTTTGGTTATTTGAAATCAGCTGTGTAGTGCCAGGGCAAAAAAAAACTAAGCGTGTACCCAGGGAGGGCCCCAGGACAGAGTTTGGGAAACTCTGCTATAGGAGTCTGCAGTGAAATGTTTTATTCCCTTGTAGAAATCTTTCCCCTTATATAGAATCTGCCAATCACACTGTGGTGATGGTAAAGCATTTGAACATAAAACTATTTTCTCCAGTATTTTGACAACCATGCTGCCATGGCATCAAACAGTATATGCATGCTTGTAACATGCCTCATTTATTTGTTGTTCGCCTTTATTCCTCAACTTTTTCCCCCAGTAAGTTTGTTGACTTTGAAACCTTGCAGTGAATGACGCTTAGGGAGATACAGTAGGCCTATACTCTGGAGAGAACGCAAACACTGTGTTATACCCTTTCTATTTCAGAGAGACGTCGACTGAAAACAGCAGCGCACCACAAATGAGTCACAACAGGCCTGGCATTATGCAAATGATCCTGAAGCAGACACTTCTGACAATGTGAAACTGTCCCAGAGATAGAGATGTTTGTTCCATCAGATACGGGGCAGATTTTAAAGTGATAGGAACCGAAAGCACTTGGTTTTACAAGACAGCATATAGGCTGTCACAGTTTGTTGAACTAATGGGGACCAAGATGAATGAAGATCTTGGGGCTTCATTTGTTATCCGTGTGTACATGGAGATTCTAGGATTTGCAGGCTCAACAAATTGGGATTTATAAAAAATAAAAAAAGAATTTTAAAACGTTTTTTAAAAGTTACACGCAACGTAAGCATGTTTTCATTGATAAGTCAGAGACATACTATATGTGTGCTCGTGAACACCCGTTACAACCCCGACTGGAAAACAACGTAAAAGGAATCGAGGGCAACAAGAAAACACCCTCATTGGCTGTATAATTTGGAGAATATTATTATTATTTTATTGTTTTAACGAACTCTTGCAGTGACTTTTTCAATCCAAAAATGCTTAGCAAGTCACTGGCTGTGCATTCTGAAATGATTGTCTAGTCGAGCAATTTAAAAGGAAATACTACGGCCCACACTTCTGTACAAAAAAAACGGTTCTTCCATATTGTGTTTATTTCGCCATCTCCTGCCTTGGTATAGGCACTAAGATTAAACATGCTATGGTGGTGCGCTCGTATCAATACTGTTGCTTACCCATACTGTCAAATGTTTTGAATAGACCACCGGTCCATTTACTTTTGAGCATGGCTTTGTTGTGTAGCAGGAATAATCTGGTCATGTCAGAAAAGCGAGACATGTCCTGTAATATGATTGTGCTTGAGGCCTATATAATAAAAGTAAAATATTATATTAGACTACATGCTGCTATGCGATCTCCTTACCAATGGCAAATGCATCAGATTTATCATTAAAATTGTAAAATGTTTTTATTAGCCTACCATTATTATAAATCCTGTGCACCAAACGCCTTCATTTCCCCCCCCCCCCTGCAATATAAATTGATCAACCACTACAAGCCGTGCGTGGAGATACGCACACTTCCCCGTCACATTTGATAAATACCAACCTTTGCGGGGAAACTTTTTTGTGCGCAGGCACCTTTAATAAATGAGGCCCCTTGAGAGTGAGGGGCAGTGTGAATGACACGGACGCTAGTGCACTGGTCTACTCACCTTCACCTGATTGTGTCCAATCAAAATCCATTCACAGTCTAGGGTCGCAATGTCTTAGCACAGCCTGTTATAAAAGAAAGAAGAGACCACATTAGCAGGTCTGCAGCATATCATGCACTCTGACCAAAGCTCAGGCTACAGCAGTTAAGGGCCAATGAATGCTACCGGAGTCAGACAGACAGGACTGTGACATGATAAAAAAAAAAAAAGTTGAGTTGGTGAACAAACATAACCAAGCCCAATGTGCCTCCTGAAATGTGTAACTCAACACAAACCATCCGTTCCATTTTTGGCTCCGTTTACTTTATGTTCACTGACGGTGGGAAAGGTAGACGAAATTCGAGCAAGTCTTGCCTTCCAGAGAGACAGAGACTAACATTCTCCGTTTTACCGAAAAATGGCTCTCTGGGATATGTTGTCAGAATCGGTTCAGCCACCGGGCTTCTCCATGCATCTCGCCGACAGAGAAACACCTCTCTGGGAAGAGGAAGGGCGGGGGGAGGGGGGTATATGCTTCATGATTAACGACTCATGGTGTAATCATAACATACAGGAACTCAAGTCCTTCTGCTCACCCGACCTAGAATTCCTTACAATCAAATGCCGGCTATTTTACCTTCCAAGAGAATTCTCGTCAGTTATGGTCACAGCTGTGTACATTCCCCCTCAAGCAGAGACCAAGACGGCCATCAAGGAACTTCACTGGACTATATGCAAACTGGAAACCGTATATATCCTGCATTTATTGTAGCTGGGGATTTTAACAAAGCAAATTTGAGAACAAGGCTACCTAAATTCTACCAGCATTTTGACTGCGCTACGTGCATGGGCAATACCCTCGGCCACTGCTACTCTAACTTCCGCGATGCATACAAAGCCCTCCCCCGCCCTCACTTTAGCAAATCCGACCACGACGCCATCTTGCTCCTACCGTCTTATAGGCAGAAACTCAAATAGGATGTACCAGTGACGAGAACCATTCAACGCTGGTCCGACTAATCGGAAGCCACGCTCCAAGATTGTTTTGATCACGCGGAATGGAATATGTTCCGGTCAATCCTCAGAACAACATCGACATATACACCGACTCGGTGAGTGAGTTTATAAAGAAGTGCATTGGAGATGTTGTACCCACTGTGACTATTAACCTACCCTAACCAGAAACCGTGGATGGATGGCGGCATTCGCACAAAACTGAAAGCGTAAACCACCGCATTCAACCATGGAAAGAGGTCTGGGAATATGACTGAATATAAAAACAGTGTAGTTATTCCCTCCGCAAGGCAATCAAACAAGCGAAATGCCAGTACAGAGACGGTGGAATCGCAATTCAACGGCTCAGACATGAGACGTATGTGGCAGGGTCTACAGGAAATCACGGACTACACACAAAAAAACAACAACAAAAAAAGCCACGTGACAGACACCGACGCCACACTTCCAGAGAAATGAAACACCTTCCTTGCTCGCTTTGAGGATAATACAGTGCCACCGTTGCGGCCCACTAACAAGGACTGAGCACCTCCACCCCTCTCCATGGTTGACGTGAGTAAAACATTTAAACGTGTTAACCCTCGCAAGGCTGCTGGCCCAGATAGCATCCCTAGCCGTGTCCTCAGAGAATGCGCAGACCAGCTGGCTGGTGTGTTTAAGGACATATTCAATCGCTCCCTATCCCAGTCTGTTGTCCCCACATGCTTCATGACGGCAACCAATGTTTCTGTACCCAAGAAGGTAAAGATAACTAAATGACTACTGCCCCGTAGCACTCACTTCTGTCATCATGAAGTGCTTTGAGAGACTAGTCAAGGATCATATCACCTCACCTGCCACCCTAGACCCACTTCAGTTTGCATACCGCACCAACAGGTCCACAGACGATGCAGTCGCCATCTCACTGCCCTATCCCATCTGGACAAGAGACATGCATATGCAAGAATGCTGTTCATTGACTACAGCTCAGCATTCAACACCATAGTACCCTCCAAGCTCCTCATCAAGCTGGAGGCCCTGGGTCTCAACCCCGCCCTGTGCAATTGGGTCCTGGACTTTGACGGGCCACCCCCAGGTGGTGAAGGTAGGAAACACCTCCACTTCGTTGACCCTGAACACTGGGGCCCCACAAGGGTGCGTGCTCAGCGCCCTCCTGTACTCCCTGTTCACCCACGACTGCGTGGTCATGCACGCCTCCAACTCAATCATCAAGTTTGCAGACGACACAATAGTAGGCTTGATTACCAACAACGACGAGACCACCTACAGGGAGGAGGTGAGGGCGCTGGGAGTGTGGTGCCAGGAAAACAACCTCTCACTCAACGTCAACAAAACAAAAGAGATGATTGTGGACTTCAGGAAACTGCAGAGAGAGCACCCCCCTATTTACATCAAAGGGACAGCAGTGGAAAAGATGGAAAGTTAAGTTCCTCGGCGTACACGTCACAGACAAACTGAAATGGTCCACCCACACAGTGTGGTGAAGAAGGCGCAACAATGCCCCTCCAACCTCAGGAGGCTGAAGAAATTTGGATTGCCACCCTAAACCCTGAAACTTTTACAGATGCACAATCGAGAGCATCCTTTCGGGCTGTATCACAGCCTGGTACGGCAACAGCACCGCCCTCAACCGCAAGGCTCTCCAAACTACATGCCTTCAATGACACCTACAGCAAGACCAAAAAGATCATCAAGGACAACAACCACGCGAACCCCTGCCTGTTCACCCCGCTATCATCCAGAAGGCGAGGTCAGTACAGGTGCAACATAACTGGGACCGAGAGACTGAAAAACAGCTTCTATCTCAAGGCCATCTGACTGCTAAACAGCAATTACTAACTCAGAGGCTGCTGCCTACATTGAGACCCAATCACTGGCCACTTTAATAAATGGATCACTAGTCACTTTATACAATGCCACTTTAATAATGTTTACATATCTTATATTACTCATATCACATGTATATACTGTATTTTACACCATCTATTGCACCTTGCCTATGCCGCTCGGCCATCGCTCATCCATATTCTCATTCACCCCTTTAGATCTGTGTAGTAGGTAGTTATTGGGGAATTGTTAGATATTACTGCACTGTCGAAACTAGAAACACAAGCATTTCGCTATTCTCGCATTAACAATCTGCTTACCATGTGTATGTGACCAATACAATTTGATTTAATTGGAGAGGTTCTCATGTGGAGTATGTCCCGCCTAAGCACAACAGTAAGAGTGATTCAGTTGGCTGGCTGATACAGGATGGAACAGAACCCACCTCTCTACTTCCTGTGGAAAGGTTTAATATTTTGGTAGAACTTCATGGAACCATTATTTCTAAAAAAGATACAGGAAGCCACAGAAGACAGCATCCTATTTGCATCCTCTCTCATGGTCCCCTGCGTCACCACTTCCTGGATATGGCCTCCCAGCCACTACATTTACATAGAGTGGGGAAAGGGACCGATACACAGACTAACTGGCCTCAGTTGGCTGTCAGAGTCCACTACTGCAGTACCAAGCAACTTTCCAACGCTAAGCTTAGCCATCTTCTGTCAGTTTCCTTGGTGACTTAGCTACTTAATTTCAACATTATTCACAGGTTTGCTGCCACACACACACACACACGTTTCCGTTAGGAAAATGGGGCGCCGGACAACATGACGGGGAAGATTTTAAATTTACAGTCCATTTGAGAAATGTACCAATGGCAATTTTGCGATTTTAAGCTAGATTCCTGCTATACTATATATTTGTCATTGCTTATGCCTTGTTTTTATGCCATCTGAGTGACTCAAACATAATATCAATGGGGTCCCAAAATATTTATTTATTGATTTGCAGTGGCAGCCACGATTTAGCAGCGGTGGTGCATATAGGGGGAACACTGCACACACTAAAAAGTAGAGCGTTGCACCACCTGTGCGTCCCTATGGGATCTTCCACACAGATCAAACCCAAAAAAGGTTCACAGCAACTGAGCTAAAGGTGCAGCTGAATAATTAAAACAGAGAGAGGGTGAAAGAGAGAGAATGGATGAGGAACGAGAGATGTTCGGAGGCAGACAGACGGAGAGTGTGTGCCACTTCAAGTCAAGCACCAAGGCTAAATTGTTTGCATTTCCCTTCTAGACATGCATTACTTCAGGTCGGCAGACGATAAGCTGGTAACACAAGCCTGACAAGGGGCACACACACGTTTTTTTTAATGAGAAGGTGGCATATTCTATATACAAAACAGAAGACATGAATATGATGGGGGGGGGGGTACAGTAAAAAAGTGAGAAAGGAAGGGGTGGAAAAGGAAGAATAGAAAGGGGAGGAGGAAGAGAGTGTTGAGCTGAGCTCAAGAGCTGCAGTGTCACTAAGTCAGGATCAGAATAGAGGACATTCTAGCAGCGCTTGAACTAAAGCCTGTAATCTGAACTCTGAGACGCAGGCGAGCACAACAAAGACACCACACACTACGGACTGACCAGACCACAGCTCTCCACACATAAACATAACCGCAACATCGTAAGCAGACAAACCATCACCAACTGACCCACCTGTCTTTGGTCTTCAAATATGAAAGCAGTGGCAGGTACATTTGGTGCAATTATTCAACCATTTATACCCCCCCCCCCCCACACACACACAGTCATAAAGAAACAGAAAGGCATCTACAAGAGTTTGGGACGCCAAGTGCAAAAGGAAACAAGAGGACAGAATGACTTCCTGTTTTTCTTCAAAGACCAGCCCCACCTCCACCCCAGCAGAACACAAATCTTTCAGCCACTTTGGGACGACAACGGCTACAATAGCTGCTGCTCACACTACAGGAGCTTTTCTCCCGTTTCAACCCGTGTCATATCCATTTTATACAGCTGAAGTTGACAGAGTGCACATCAACAAATCCTTTGTTTTGTTTTCGCATCCATGTAAACACGTGACCGAGTTCGCTACATAATCGGAACAGTTCTATCCATTTGTGAAAACACACGATTCATGAAAATAGTGTGAGCGAGACAGAGAACTGTGACTTATGATAAAGAAAGAGAGAGAAATATGATTCACAAATGGGACTGAAGTACAGCGAGGCAGACATGCCAAGCATGTGAAAACATGTGCAGACTTCTAAAAAGTTACGCTGTAAAACTGTAAGAAAGACTCCATTATCCAGTCGGAAGCGGACTGGCAGCTCGGAATTCCAGCCAAGCCCTGAGCATGGGGGGGGGGGGGGGGGACGACTAACTGTTCTCGCAGTCTGCACTTGAGGGCAGGACAGTCCGGAGACGGTCCCTCTGTCCATCCCAAGAGAGTTGCGTTATAAAAACTCAACAAGGAAAAATCTGTCAATTGAAATAAATTCATCAGGCTCTAATCTATGGATTTCACATGACTGACTACAGATATGCAGCTGTTGGTCAGACAACTTAAAGTCAAAAATAAAATAGGGGCGTAAATCAGAAAAATCTGTCAGTATCTGGCGTGACCCCCATTTGCCTCATGCAGCATCTCCTCTGCATAGAGTTGATCAGGCTGTTGATTGAGGCCTGTGGAATGTCTTCACTCCTCTGTGTGGCTGTGCGAAGTTGCTCGATAGTGGCAGGAACAGGAACACACTGTCGTACACGTCGACCCAGAGCATCCCAAACATGCTAAATGGGTGACATGTCTGGTGAGTATGCAGGCCATGGAACAACGGGGACATTTTCAGCTTCCAGGAATTGTGTACAGATCCTTGCGACATGCTGAAACATGAGGTGATGATGGCGGGTGAATGGCATGACAATGGGCCTCAGGATCTCGTCAAGGGATCTCTGTGCATTCAAATTGCAATTGTGTTGGTAGCTTATGCCCGTCTATACCATAACCTCATCATGGGGCACTATGTTCACAACAGAAAACTGTTCGCCCACACAACGCCATACACGTGGTCTGCAGTTGTGAGGCCGGTTGGACATACTGCCAAATTCTCAAAAATAACATTGGAGGCGGCTAATGGTAGAGAAATTAACATACAATTATCTGACAACAGCTCTGCTGGACATTCCTGCAGTCAGCATGCCAATTGCACATTCCCTTAAAACTTGAGACATCTGTGGCATTGTTTTACGTGACAAAACGACACATTTTAAAGTGGCCATTTTATGTCCCCAGCAAAAGGTGCACCTGTGTAATGATCATGCCGTTTAATCAGCTTCTTGATATGCCACCCCTGTCAGGTGGATGGATTATCTTGGCAAAGGAGAAACACTCACTAACAGAGATGTAAACAAATTTGTTTAAAAAAAAATTGGGAGAAACACTTTGGGCATATGGAACATTTCTGGGATCTTTTATTTCAGCTCATGAAATCAACACTTTACATGTTGCGTATGCATTTTTGTTCAGTGTAGATAAACATACTGTTTTTGTATTCAGATCATCAAAACCAGCCCCATAGTACCACTAGCCACAGTTGCTGCATCCACAAATGCTCTATTATCTTATCCAGTGAAATGCCAGCACCTCCGTCAGACAGGAGAAAGCAGAAGCTAAGGTTTACAGTAGAGTTCAAACACTCCCCCAGCCTCATGGGGAAACAGCTCACATTAGAATAAAACAAGCCTTTCACAGTCTCCTATTCTCTCACTCAGTATGAAGAGAAAGAAAAAGGGGGAGGTAAGGACTGAAAAGGAAGGAGGGCAGAGATTTGGGACAAGAAAACAACCATACCTGTACCTCTTCAAAGGGCCAGGCCGTGTAACAGCCAATGGGCTCCTTGGACTTATTCAGAGGTGTGCAACGGTAAAAGGGATATTCCACTCTAAATACAACCCAACTAAATATGACCCACAGTAAGCATGCAGGTGTGTCTTCTCTGCCTGTCTTTCTGTCTGCTGTGTTCTGACGAGGTGCGAGTGTGTGCACATGGACATTAGAGAGGGAATTGTTGGTGCTGCAGTGCAGGGGAAGAGAAACACAAAGAGAAAGAGGCACAGCAGAAAGAACATTCAGAGCACAGCAGCTTCTCTTCTTGAGAAGGCACCCACCCTTCCACACACCATCATGCAACCGATAGAAACCCGACCATGGCCAAAACAAATGTGTGTGTGTGATTTGATCACGCAGGGCTAATATTATGCTAATGGCTTCATTAATCAATGGCCAATGAGCCTTTTATCTGACAGCACAGAGCGCCAAGCCTGCTATGCCTCCATTCTGCCTATTGAGATAATAACGTACCAGCTCTTCTCAGACTCCTATTGAAGAAGCAAAACACATGGTAATTTATCAACCTCATGAGGAAAATTATTTGAAAAACAATATAAAATCTATAACCACAAGTTTCAAATCGAGGGTAAATAATATGAACAATGAAAACACACCAGTCTACAGAGAGAGGAGCGTTAACTTTATACCTCCACCACCCAGGCTGGAGCAGTGTGTAGTGTTAACGGTGTTGCTCAGCTGAAAAGCCAACATTCATTTCAGAGCGCAGCGCATGATTTCCTCCTCGCTGGCTCCTCCCTCCCTCATGGATCTGTGGAGTAAACACAGGAAGAGAGCAAGGCTCTGTTCCACGACAGACCTGGGCGTTCCTGTGTAGCTCCTGCGGGGTGAAAAGTTTAACGTGGTTTAAATGTTACCTTTCCTCAGCCAATCGCAGCAGCTGAACTATGACACCTGCAAATAATTCCACTCAAAAAGGTCTGACGCCAGTTTCACCACTACCCCCTCCCTACTCCTTTTTTTTGTAAATTTACTCTGCCAATTTCGTTTGAGAATTTATGGGGAAAAGAGCCTTTCTGACAGAGAGAAAGAAGCACACGCAGTAGCTTTCAAATAAGAGGACGATTTTTCTTCATCACAGATAATAATATTACATCAGGTGACACAAGTTAAACACTGAATTCCCATAAGTAAAAAAAACACCACATTATAGCTGCAAGTGGTGAACTTGATCAAATGCGTCAAATTAGGTCAATCCATTTATCTCCACGGAATGGGTACAATAGAGTACAGTACATTACACTGTGCTCTACTGTACTGTCCAAACTTGTGAAACAGACCTCTATGATTGGTTCAGATTTTGTCCGGCCAGGGCGGACTGAGCCAATTTTAACTACTTTTCAACGTCAGTCGGTGCTTAGTGGGTGAGCAAGCTTGTTTCAGTAAATGGAAAGAGGGTAGATTTCATGGAAAGAGGGTAGATTTCATGGTAGTAGGGATGGACATTTGAAATGATTTCACTATTCAAATAATATCCATACATTTTTTGGGGGCTATCCGATGGGGATTTGCTCAAACGACTCAGGAGCGAGTTGGTGCACACTGCTTGCTTTGAACACTAGATGACAGAAAAAGTTATGAGCTGAACATAACAGTATGCCAGTGTAAGGGAGGACACTAGCAGGTGACCAAACTGGATTTGTGGCTACTATGATTTCACAATGTAGCCAATTCAATTGCAGTTTCCAACTTCGTAACAGAATTACAGTTTTAAATCACTTAACTTGAAATCAGTACAAACAATATGGTTGGTAGTTCGACCTTTACTTGTTACTTCTGTGAACTTTCATTATCCTCCCTCCTCACGTGGGAGAAAAAGATTATTACAATTTTTTAAAGGTTTGAGTTTTTGGTAACCGAATTACAAGGTACAATGCTTCTTAAACTTACAGAAGGTAATTTTTTTTAACTAAATATAAAATGTTTATTAGTTGGCAGGGGTCTTTACTTCAACATTGTGATTTGATGCATTTCTAATACCTTAAGACTTTTTCTAAGGGCCCCTTTCCTCTGTTTGACCAGAAATCAAAGCTTCCAAGATGTCTTCCAAGATGGCGTAGCAGTTGGATGGCTGTTTTGATTGTCTTGTCCCGTCCCTTGTATATATCGTTTTTCTTCGTATACATTTTTAATCTCAATTTCCATCTATGGACTGAACATACTCTTGCAACCCGCCTCACCCAATGTGGTATGGATATGCTATTTTTTATTCTTTAGAACTGGAACCCCATTCAGAAGCTAGCCAGCTAACTAGCTACTAGTCAGTTAGCCACTGCTAGCGGTCATCACCGTTAACTCGGACATCAGTCAGCCTCAGCCCTGTCAACTCCTGCCAGCCTGCACAGCGCGATATCAACCCAGAGGATATCGGACTGTTTTTCCCTAACACATCTCCGGATTCCTACCGCAAGCTCTGAACCTTTACACCGGAACATCACAGCTAGCTAACTGCTATCCGAGTGGCTACTCCTGGCTAACGTCTCCATCCCGAAGCAAGAACCAGTTAGCCTGGTCCTAGCTCGAGGCTAGCGCCATCTCCCGGCTAGCCGAAGAGATCCATCAGCCATTTGCCAATTGGCCTGGACCCCTTTACAGCCGGCATGGAGCCCCGCCGATCCATCACGACTGGTCTGCCGACGTAACCATCTGAGGGGGTTTCTACAGGCGTCCCCCGTAGGCCCATCTGCTAGCCCCGGCCTGCTAGCTGTCTGAATCGCCGTGTGTCCAGCTCACCTAGCTACTCACTGGACACTATGATCACTCGGCTACACATGACTCTCCCTGCCTTGTCTATTGCTGTTTTGGTTAGTAATTGTTGTCTTATTTCACTGTAGAGCCTCCAGCCCTGCTCAATATTCCTTAGCTAGCCCTTTTGTTCTACCCCCCCACACATGCAGTGACCGCACCTGGCTTAAATGGTGCCTCCAGAGACAAAACCGCTCTCATCGTCACTCAATGCCTAGGTTTACCTCCACTGTACTCACATCCTACCATACCCTTGGCTGTACATTATGCCTTGAATCTATTCTTCCGTGCCCAGAAACCTGCTCCTTTAACTCTCTGTTCCGAACGCACTAGACGATGAGTTATTTTAGCCATACTCTTATCCTATTCCTCCTCTGTTCCTCTTGTGATGTAGAGGTTAACCCAGGCCCTGCAGCCCCCAGAATCACTCCCATTCCCCAGGCGCTCTCGTTTGTTGGCTTTTGTAACCGTAAAAGCATTGGTTTCATGCAAGTTAACATTAGAAGCCTCCTCCCTAAGTTTGTTTTATTCACTGCTTTAGCACACTCCACCAACCCGGATGTCCTAGCCGTGTCTGAATCCTGGCTTAGGAAGGCCACCAAAAATCCTGAAATCTACATCCCCAACTATACCATTATCCGACAAGAAAGAACTGCCAAAGGGGGCGGAGTTGCGCTCTACTGCAGAGACAGCCTGCAGTGTTCTGTCATACTATCCAGGTCTGTGCCCAAACAATTGAAGCTTCTACTTAAATTTTTTTATATACATTTTTTAATCCACCTTTCCAGAAACAAGTCTCTCACCGTTGCCGCTTGTCATAGACCCCCTTCAGCCCCCAGCTGTGCCCTGGACACCATATGTGAATCGAGCGCCCCCCATCTATCTTCAGAGTTCGTACTGTTAGGTGACCTAAACTGGGACATGTGTAACACCCCGGCAGTCCTACAATCTAAGCTAGATGCACTCAATCTCACAAATGATCAAGGAACCTACCAGGTACAACCCTAAATCCGTAACCATGGGCACCCTCTTAGATATCATCCTGACCAACTTGCCCTCTAAATACACCTCTGCTGTCTTCAACCAGGATCTCAGTGATCACTGCCTCATTGCCTGCATGCGTAATGGGTCCGTGGTCAAACGACCACCCCTCACTGTCAAACACTCCCTAAACACTTCAGCGAGCAGGCCTTTCTAATCGACCTGGCCCGGGTATCCTGGAAGGATATTGACCTCATCCTGTCCGTAGAGGATGCTTGATTGCTCTTCAAAAGTGCTTTCCTCTCCATGTTAAATAAGCATGTCCCATTCAAAAAAATGTAGAACTAAGAACAGATAAGGCCCTTGGTTCACCCCAGACTTGACTGCCCTTGACCAGCACAAAAACATCCTGTGGCGTTCTGCATTATCATCGAATAGCCCCCGCGATATGTAACTTTCAGGAAAGTTAGGAACCAATATACTCAGTCAGTTAGGAAAGCTAAGGCTAGCTTTTTCAAATAGAAATTTGCTCCCTGTAGCACCAAATCCCAAAATGTTTGGGACACTAAAGTCAATGAGAATAAGAGCACCTCCTCCCAGCTGCCCACTGCACTGAGGATAGGAAACACTCACCACCGATAATCGATCATTTCAATAAGCATTTTTCCACAGCTGGCCATGCCTTCCACCTGGCTACCCCGGCCAACATCTTAGCACCCCCTGCAGCAACTTGCCCAAACCCCCCCTTCACCCAAATCCAGACAGCGGATGTTCTGAAAGAGCTGTAAAATCTAGATCCTACAAATCTGCTGGCCTAGACAATCTGGACCCTCTCTTTCTAAAATTATCCACCGAAATTGTTGCAACCCCTATTCAACCTCTGGGGATCTCAGATGATACGAAAAAGATTGTAAAGCTGCCACGGTCATACCCCTCTTCAAAAGGAGGAGACACAATAGAACCAAACTGTTATACACCTATATCCATCCTGCCCTGCCTTTCTAAAATCTTCAAAGTCCAAGTTCATAAACAAATCACTGACCATTTAGAATCCCACCGTACCTTCTCCACTATGCAATCTGGTTTCCAAACTAGTCATGGGTGCACCTCAGACACACTCAAGGTCCTAAACAATATAACTGCCATCGATAAAAAACCATACTGTGCAGCTGTCTTCATCGACATGGCCAAGGCTTTCGACTCTGTCAATCACCACATTCTTAAAAATCGGCAGACTCAATAGCCTTGGCTTCTCAAATGACTGCCTCACCTGGTTCACCAACTACTTCTTAGACAGAGTTCAGTGTCAAATCGGAGGGCCTGTTGTCCGGACCTCTGGCAGTCTATGGGGGTACTACAGGGTTCAATTCTCAGGCCGACCCTTTTCTCTGTATATATCAATAATGTCGCTCTTGCTGCTGGTGATTCTCTGATCCACCTCTACGGAGGCGACACCATTCTGTAAACATCTGGCCCTTCTTTGGACACTGTGCTAACAAACCTCCAAACGAGCTTCAACGCCATACAACACTCATTCCGTGGCCTCCAACTGTTTTTAAACGCTAGTAAAACTAAGTGCATGCTCTTCAACCGATTGCAGCCTGCACCCTCCCGCCCGACTAGCATCACTACTCTGGACAGTTCTGACCTAGCATATGTGGACAACTACCTAGGTGTCTGGCTAGACTGTAAACTCTCCTTCCAGACTCACATTAAGCATCTCCAATCCAAAATTAAATATAGAATTGGCTTCCTATTTCGCAACAAAGCCTCCACTCATGCTGCCAAACATACCCTCGTAAAACTGACCATCCTACCGATCCTTGACTTCGGCGATGTCATTTACAAAATAGTCTCCAACACTATACTCAGCAAATTGGATGCAGTCTATCACAGTGCCATCCGGTTTATCACCAAAGCCCCATATTACTACCCACCACTGCGACCTGTATGCTCTCATTGGCTGGCCCTCACTAGATATTCGTCACCAAACCCACTGGCTTCAGGCCATCTATAAGTCTTTGCTAGGTAAAGCCCCGCCTTATCTCAGCTCACTGGTCACCATAGCAACACCCATGCCATACCAAGCAATGATGCATACCAAGCATCAGCTGGTCATCCCCAAAGCCAACACTTCCTTTGGCTGCCTTTCCTTCCAGTTCTCTGCTGCCAATGACTGGAACGAACTGCAATTTTTTTGTAAATTATTTATTTCTTTTAAATAAATAAAAACAGAAAATAAAATAAACCAAAAAAATATACAAAAATAAATAAATTAAAATAAAATAAATAAATAAATAAAATAAAAATCACTGAGGCTGGAGTCTTAGCTCTCCTTCTAACTTTTAGCATCAGCTGTCAGAACAGCTTACCGATCATTGTACACAGCCAATCTGTAAATAGCACACCCAACTACCTCATCCCCATATTATTACTTACCCTCTTGCACCCCAGTATCTCTACTTGCACATCATCATCTGCACATCACTCACTCCAGTATTAACGCTAAATTGTAATTATTGTTCACCTCTATGGCCTATTTATTGCCTACATTTGCACACACTGTACATAGATTTTTCTATTGTGTTATTGACTGCCCGTTTGTCTATCCCATGTGAAACTGTTGTTTTTGTCGCACTGCTTTGCTTTATCTTGGCCAGGTCGCAGTTGTAAATGAGAACTTGTTCTCAACTGGCCTACCTGGTTAAATAAATAAAAAAAATTAAAAAATCCACTAATTTAAGATGAAAAACAGTGGGGAAAGATATATTTTTTTAGCTATGCCTTAATTTCCCCTCCAAAAATGTACCTTCTGCTTTCAATTGACATGCACCTATGAACTTCACATGTTGGTGCTCATAGGTCCTTTTACATGGAAATGACCATAAAATCCACCTCCTATCATGTTGGTTCTAAGAACTACACTGGATTACAAATCTTCTCAACTGCATTTCTGTGCAAACGCCCATTCAAGTATGGCAGGATGAATTAATTAATGTTCTACAAATAGGCAGCTGAGGAACATTCAGCTTTCACCACCCATTTAGAATAGTGAAGTGGTAAAGGGCATTTGTTCTGGCTTGCACTTTAAAATATAACCTCTGACCTGGGTTTAGTTCAAAAGGTGTCTCTACAGGTTGGTGTTTCATCAGGTAGCCTAATATAAAGTATGATGGCAGAGCCTCACGATGTTGGGTGCCTCTTTTGCGCATAGGGAAAGACAAGCTTCATTTGCCAGGCTAGTAGCAATACGGGAACAGGGGGAAAGAAAGACTCGAGACTAAACAGGAAATTATTCCTCTGCAATAGGATCCCTATCTGCACATTTGAGCCATTAACCTCTGAAAATAGGGACCTGTCAAAGCACTGGTAGAGTCCGGACTCCTGGTACAGATCATCAGTACAGATCATCAGTTAAGGTGCATGAATGCAGAGCCAAGACTTTTGAAAAAAAACATTCAGAATCTGAAAACCACCAAAATGGGTTTGATCCTGTGTTTCACCCCATTGCTCTACATCTGTGGGGACAATGACAGCAGTGCTGTCCTGCTCTTAAAACATGGATCGACAGGTATCGGTACGCAACCCTTGGATTGGGTGTTGCCTTAAACCACATGAAGAGCGACATCACGGTAACAACTAAGCAGAAGTGGCAAGGGTGGGAATATGTTAATATATCCAAAAACAGTCCCCCCAACCACCACTTAAGTAGTATGTAGTTGGACAAATGTAAAAATTACAATCAAATGTGGCCAGGATTTGGTGTTGACAGTGTTGTAAATCTGCTTGCTGATCGACCCGGAATAGCAGGGGCCTTCTCACTTCAGGGTGGAATTCTGTGTCACTCAAGACTTAACTCTACTTCTAGCTGTGGAGGGGTGTGGGGGCAGACGTGGGGCGGGCAAGGTGGCCGTGTAGCAGTTGAGAAGTTCATCCAGAACTGACACTCCTCTCTGCCCGCATGACAAAAAGCATCTGGTAACGTTTCTCTTCCCCCCCCCCCCTTTTCTTCCCAAACTTTAGAAAGAGGGGGCCCTAAACAAAACACAAATAGTCTTGCTAACAATTTACAATGGTAAAAAAACCAGGGCAGGGAGCTACCCTCCCATTCGGTTGTTCAGGTGAACCAGTTTTACAAGCAAGGGAGAGAAAGTAGAGACGGGTGGAAGAGCGCTGTGCAACCCCCTCCCCCCTCCTTCTTTACTACATAGAACTAACTGTTACAAAGCCTTGCTGGTTATAAATTGGAATTTGGTGCAATGATTGCTTCAGGCTGCACGTTTAGCCTTCATAAGTGTGGATGGCTCACATATGGCAAAATTACCCCTGCATTTGGGTATTACCTCAGAGTTGAACAAGAGGTGAATGGGGGAATGAATTAATACGAAGTGATAGTAGAGCCACACTGCATGAAGTGATAGAGACTGGGGCTTGGTGGCTTCCATAGAAGAGGGGGGGGGGGAATTCTGCCGTTTAAGTTGCTCTGCAGTTCCTACTCATCCGGTCTTTAACTCACTGTCAGAAATGTAGTCCTAAATATTTCAACCAGCTAACCTGTTACAGGTATTTGTTAAGATGTGGTTCCCCTCAGGTGTGAGTTGACATGCAGTGATACAGTCTACTGTCACCACATGAATGACTGACCTTGAGCTTGTTGTGTGGGACTGTATCGTCACGGAAATGTAGCTTCATACAACTGGATGGTGGTTTAGCGCTCTCGCCAAAGAAGAACCATAACCAAAATGTTAAAACCGTTAAAAAGGTGTAAAACTGTATTTTTTATTTTATTTTAAGTTTTTACTTATACTGAACAAAAATATAAAAACGCAACATGTAAAGTGCCATGTTTCATGAGGTGAAATAAAAGAAGCTGAGGGAGTGTGTAATTGGCATGCTGACTGCAGGAATGTCCACCAGAGCTGTTGCCAGAGAACTTAATGTTAATTTCTCTACCATAAGCTGCTTCCAACATTGTCTTAGAGAATTTGGCAGTACGTCCAACCAGCCTCACAACTGCAGGGTACGAGTAACCACGCCAGCCCAGGACCTCCACATCCAGCTTCTTCACCTACAGGATCGTCTGAGACCAGCTACCCGGAGAAACTGAGGAGTATTTGTCTGTTATGAGGCCCTTTTGCAGGGAAAATCTAATTCTGATTGGGGAGCCAGGCCCAGTCAATGGGTGGGCCTTGCTCGCAAGTGGGTGGGCCGTTGCCCTCCCAGGCCCACCCATGGCTGCGCCCCTTCCCATTCATCTGAAATCCATTGAATAGGGCCTAATGAATTTAGTTCAATTGACTGATTTCCTTATATGAACTGTAACTCAGTAAAATTGTTGCATTTATATCTTTGTTCAATATACTATGACTGAGAAGTGGTTGTCATATTTAGCTACCTTAAGATGAAAGCACTTTTGTGCAAATCACTTTGGATAAGGGTGTCTGCTAAATTACTAACATTGAAATGTTTCAAGTTAATGATCATGTGCACAAGTACAGTGAAATGCCTTTCTTGCAAGCTCCAAACCCAACAATGCAGTAATCAACATCAATGTAGCACTAAAAATAAACACAAGGCAGAACAAAAACACATGAGAAATAAAAATAACACAGAAAAGTAAGAAGCTATATACAGGGTCAGTTCCAGTACCATATTTACAATGTGCAGGGATACTGGAGTGATAGAGGTAGATACAGTATGTATAGGGATAAGGTGACTAGGAATCAGGATGTATGCTAAAAAGAGTAGCAAAAGTGTAAATGATGATTGTGGAGTCAGTATAAATGTGTGCGTGCGTAGAGTCCCGTGAGTGTGAATAGAGGGCATGCAAACGTTTAAATAAAATACAAGCGTCAACTAAGATAGTCCGTGCAGCCAATTTGTTAGCTATTTGGCATTGTTATGGCTATGGGATAGAAGCTGTTGGGGTCAGTCTTGATGCACCGGCAATTTCGAAGCGGAGAGAACAGTCTATGGCTTGGGTGGCTGGAGTCTAATGATTTTCCGGGCCTTCTTTTCACACCGCCTGATATAGAGGTCCTGGATGGCAGGGAGCTCGGCCCAAGTGATGTACTGGGCTGTCCGCACCACAATCTGTTCGCCCATGCGATCCAGGGCGGTGCTGTTGCCATACCAAGCAATGATGCAGCCAGTCAAGATGCTCTCAAATGATGCAGCTGTAGAACTTTGAGGATGTGTAAACTTTGTGTAGCCCAAGTGTGACTTAAACCAAACAAGAAAATTACACCTAAAACTCCACAAGAGAAAAAGCCTACCTATTCCAAGTTAATAAGGACCACCTACAGGGATAATTCAGGATTTTGACAATTAATCCCTTTATCTACTTCCCCAGAGTAAGATTAATTTGTGGATACCATTTTTATGTCTCTGCATGCAGTTTTGGGGAGGGACTTGCCTGGTTTGCATTAATACGTGTCACATATCAGTTCGCAAACAATGTAAAAAATATATAATTTAGTAAATAAAGCCACATATAAACATGGTCTCTTTTTTGCTTTCTTGAGCAAGGCAGCTCCAAAATGCAGGTGTTTCAGCCTAACTCAGTGCCTTCTGTCATGATGGGGCAAGCCAGCAGAAAACACAGAGCGTTGCGTCGTGATAGGCTCAGTGTTCTGTCACTCATGGGGACACTACGTCACAGCCAAGTCTAAGGGTAGAGCTAAAAAATTCTAGCCCCTTTGGTGCTGCCATAGAGTTACATTAGAAGTGCCCATCCAAGAAGGCTCAAGGTCATTGGCCACTGATAAAATGACGTCAAATCACGTTATATGTACAGCAGCTTTGGTTGGACTGATCATGTCAACATCATACTTTCAAAATCTTAGCTAGCAGTCGACATCATGAATCAAGTCAACAATCTACTGGCAAATCCTTGTCATTTGAAAATAAATAATGAAGAGAAATTGTAGATAAAATGTATCGGTGCTCATCGGCCATAAACATGACACAACAAGTTGGAATTTGCAAATTTAACAATGAGTCGTTTGCAAAGCAATCACTAGCCTGCCATTCAGTGGAGTGGCTGTGTGGTCCCAAATCTGGTATTAAGGGGCTCTTTTCCAAGTTTAAAATGATAAATAGGGATGGACAATAAGTCGGCCGATACCGATGTTGGCATTTTTAGCTAATATCGTCCGATACGTTCACCGATGTATCGTCCATATCTATCTTAACGTCCGATATGCAAAACCGGTGTCAAAGCTGACGTGCATACGTATATAACAAAGGTACATGGCGTAAAATGTTACTCTATACGTGCAACACAGCATTCCTAAACTAGCCCACAATATCTGCTGGGTGGATCGAGCAGTCAACAAGTCAAGCAGTCATTTGAAAGAGTAACAACATTTCAGTGAGACAATCCATTAAAGCCAAGATAATGGAATTCATTGCCCTTGACAATCAACCGTTCTCTGTCGTGGGTGATGTTGGCTTTCGCCAACTGGTCGAGCACCGTTTAACACTACCAGGTGCGCTATTTATCAGATGTTGCCCTACCGGAGTTACACAGTAATAGCGGCACTGCTATTAGCATCACGACATGCATAGTATGGAACGCTGTTTGCATGTCAAAAAAGATACAGTAGCACTGTCAAAGCAGTACAACAAAAAAAAAAAAGTCAGCAAACACCGGCCACGAACGATGTTTACTGGTAATAAAGCATCATTTGTTCGACCGCAACTTCTGGGGTAGCTAGCTTTAGCTTGGTACCTAGCTAGCAGAAATACTTTTATTTTGAAGGCAAACCGCAAAGTCCACTATTGTGGCTAATCCTTATCGTGGCTAGCTTCACAAAGATAGGTCAGACCACCATTAATCAAATAAGAACTGTCTTATAAATTAGGGTTATTTTAGAAGATGGCACCTACCTATATAGTTAGCTAGCTAACTATAGCTACTGAAACAGATTGTCGTTTTGCAATGTTTTTGAGGAAGAACATTGTTTGCATCCATGAGCTAGCTAGCTTTTTTTTTTATGGCCAGCACTGTAGGTGCGCGAGACAACTTTACCAGCATCATAGCATATGTATCGATGAATCGTTGTGACATATGAAATACGAGTGAGTGTAATAACTATGTAAAAAAAAATGTATGAACGTGTTAAATTATTATGTGACGTGCAGTCATATTCAGGTCCTGATTGGTCAAATAGTGTTATTTGACACGACAGTGTTATTTCACACGACAAATAGTGTCTTTTTCGACATGCAAAGACCCAAAAAAATCCTGGTTGAGAATGAAACGACTGAACAACAAAACAGCACAGCAAGTAAGTGAGAGAAATAGGTTTTGATGATGTTTTACTGGTAATGGGGACATATGTAAATGCCAACAAAATAACTTTTTGGTCAGTGTGATGTGTGTGTGTAACCTTAACTTAACTAGGCAAGTCTGTTAAGAACAACTTCTTATTTACAATGACGGCCTACCCCAGCCAAACCCGGACGACGCTGGGTCAATTGTGCGCCGCCCTACAGGACTCCCAATCACAGCCAGATGTGATACAGCCTGGATTCGAATCAGGGACCATAGTGACCCCTCTTGCACTGAGACCGCTGCATCCGTGTGTGTTAACTATTTAACTGTACTCGAATGTGTAAAAGTTAAATATCTGTATTGTTTTTTTGGCAAGGAAAATATTGGATATCGGCATCGGCCAAAAATATAATCGGTGCTTCACTAATGATAAACATTCAACATTGGCCATGCTGTCAATGAAGCATGATTTGTGCCGTGCTCAAAACAACCGTTAACTCGGAACTGAGAAAAATAACTACAGTGAGTTCAAGACAACTGGGAAGTCGGGAATAAACGAGCTCCGACTGCAAAAATACGTTTTGAACGGTCATCCAATTCGGAATTATAAATACAGCCACTTTCTGGAGCTATGACCTGAAGATCAATGATGTCATCATGATTCAACCTTGTTTCTCTCACCCTAATAATTTGGTCTGTTTACCCCTCTTAATTTCACCTACTGTTCTTTCTGACTTGGTGGCGCACATGTAGCCTATAACCTGTTTTAGAGAAATGTAACCATTGAATATTGTAGGCGCTTTCATGGTCTGCTTATATGCCCCCTTTATTTATCCTACGGTTCTGACTTGGTGTACAGGGAGAAGACTAAGAACAGCCCATGTTCTATATTCTGTTGCTGTGCATTTCAAAAGTGCTAAACAAATAGTCTATACAACTACGTCTGTCCTAGCTCACTCATTAATGTCTAAATCTAAATTACGGATTGCCTCTTATCTGCTTGTCGTCCCCTTATGCCATAGTTCAATTGTCATTAGAAACCACATTTGTTTAAACAAGTCAGCCATATCAGCTATGTTTTTTTTTAAAGGCAGTAAATGAGGCTGAATTAACTGTTTTGCTGATAGCCAAGTGTAACGGTGGCAAAATGTTGGGACTACTGTCGGGACAGCTTTATGTAGGCCGTTTGTGGGCACCGTTTGTCACCGTTACAGTGCAATTCATGTATTGATTAGTTTTGTGTAGTGGCTTTACTGGCATGCATCCCACTTGTTTTTGTTTGTTGACCAACCAAGATTTACATGCTTAAATCGCCGTTGGTTAGCACAATTGCTAACTAGCGTTAGCGCAACGACTGGAAGTCTATGTTAACTGCTATTATGCTAGTAGATACCATATACTTCCAGGTATTGTGGTAACGCTAGTTAGCATTGGCTCCCGAAACCACCTCCAACTTCCTTCATACTGGATGCAGAGACAAAAATGTTATCAATGAGTTAACTTGACTGGGGAAATATTGCCCAAATCCCAATGTAGCCTATCCCTTTAAGCTCCTCACTACCGCTCCTCTTTTACCCTAAAAAAAAACACAAAAAAACGGTACAGGCCAAAGAATCAAATTCCAATTAGGAAAACAATCAGGCTTTCCTTTCAGCTCGCCGTGTCATCAAGAGCCCTTCCACAGCCACTACACCGCTCTCCCCACTATTCATCTTGCTAATTCCACACACACCCCAAATACCTTTGATCTAACATCCTCTCAGTAACACACCCCTTACGACACACTAAAAGAATGCCATCTATTCAGACATCAATGGAGCGAAAATGCAGCGTGACAAAGAGAGTGGAGGTAGTTATCAAAAAGGGGCTCGCCACCACACAAAAGGTGATGAGGCATTCGCTTATTTTCCCGCTCGTTCTTAATGATGAAAGTAAAACTCCACGCTTTCAGAGGTGGCAAGGATGAGGGCAATGTTCTTATACTAACAATTAAACAAGGCCAAGAACGCCCTTTCAAATCCTAAAGTCTTACTGCTGACAAAACACCAACTCAAAAACACACTGACAGTATCCAATCAATACGCCATGGAAATCAATGGATTGGTTCATCTGCTACGAAGCTCTGACAGCACATAGAGAGATGTTCCCGCTCCCATGAGACGAAGCCCAGAACACAGTAGCAAAACGGACAAAGAGTAAAAGCAATGCATCCAAGTCACTTCTTCAGCCCATCTGTAGTCAAAGAATCTCCCAGAAGATTGATTCATTGTTAATGCAGCCTGACACCCTGTGTGTGACAGAAAGAAAGGGAGAGAAAGAGGGGGATACAGAGGCTCCATTTGCAAAGAATATGAGCAGCAGCAGCAGTTCACTGGGTAATTTCCCACAGTGGCCACTGTTCCCCTCCTACAAACATACTAACACATATAGGCCTACACTGCTAGAGAAGATGTAAGTGTGCATTACATTGAATTATTTATTCATGATAAATAAATAGGCCTAATCTCAAAATTAAGAGAGCATGAAGACCACCTGGTAAATAGGCTAGCTCAGTGGCCTTATTCATACTCCAGGCCAACAAGCCAAAAACCATGCACACATTCACCTGATACTATGCTCGCCAGCCTTACATGTCACGTGTGTGGGTAGTGGTGTGGAGGAGAGAGGATGTGTTATAACTAGGGCCTCAAGCTTTTCTTGGTCAGGTCACATTGTTAGGAAAACCTCCTGGCCCTACTTAGAAAAACTGACAGATAGACATGGCTTAAAACACAACCCCCATCTTCTATAACAATACCCAAAGCATGCATGTGATTGAATTGTTATTCTTGGGCAGATTTCATTAATTTGACCCCCCAAAGAAATGTCTGAAGCCGGACACAGAGCATTGAGTCTTGCAAGAGATGGGTAGGTCCTCCTCCTGTATATGTGTGCGTGAGTATCAGTAAGGGTGCTTGTGATTGACGTGTTCTGCCAGCAAGCAAAGACTGACTGCACACACCTAGACCTGAACCTTAAAAATCCAAGCGACATGACTCACGCTCCATTGTCTGTCGAGTTACATGAGCAAGCTCTCGAAGAATGCTCCCTTACCGCCTCAGAAAGTGAACGATCAGCATACACAGAGACCAGTAGTTGTTACCCTTTTAAAAAAAAATAAAAAAAACTCAATGAGGAGTTTGCACTGCAGAGTACACGTTCTCGCGAACACACACGTGAATTGATACCAACACCATGCCCCATCAAATGTCTACACTACAGTAAATTAAAATGTAGCCTGTGAACTTGAGACATATGGTGTCATAAGTAGCCTATTCTGTACCGATGTGTGACATGTAGCATAGACTAGAGGGTTTCACGGGTGGCCTGACGTTCGTATCCAACCCTCCCCTTTCCGTTGTACATAGTAGTGCTGGGTCATTAACCGTTACAATCACAGAGATACTTAACCTGCTAGACTACACAAATAGAAGAGTTCACTCACAGTCGAATATGGAATAGAATTGGTTCTGAACGTAGCCCATCAATTGCCCCTCGGATAAACTTTGTAACAAAAGAGGTGTAGGTATAAAAGCAGTCCGAAACCTCCACGGGGAATGCACATTCAAAACGACTAATTTAGTCTCGCATCATCAGGTAGAAAGAGCACTTCATACAGCCTAAAATTCCGCACATAAACGAACACGATCGGAACTAACGTTACAAGGTAGGTTGGTTGGTTGCACTGAGGTATAATAAGACGGGTGAAACCTCTACCTATTCCAAGTAACTCGGTACATCAGATCAACAGGAACATTTGCCACATGTTTAAAACCCAAATCAGTGTTATCAACAAAACACTTTAAAAACTTGAAAAGAAAACACCGGCTATTAGCAGAAAAACTCACCCGCTTCAATGCATTCATTGAGTACACCACACCAATTTCTTTTTTGCCACTATTAACTCTCCGCCATCTTCACCACTGTGCTTGTTTAAATGGGAAACACTCCCAAAGCGCAAGAAGCCAGGGGCGTATTCATTATGCCGATTATGTTGCAAAACGTTTCTTAAACGAAAGCAAACGGAACGAAACAGGGAGGGACCTACCTGAATTTGACCAATAGAAACTTTCGTTTTGTTTTACAACAAACACTAGTGTTTCTATTGGCCAGATTTAGGTAGGTACCTTCCCATTGGATGAACTTGTCCAATTGAAACGCTAGTTTTCGTTGCAAAATGGAACATTTAGCAATTGTTTGGAGTACTGATTACACCCCAGCTTGCAACAAGAGTGACAGGGCTTCTGGGTAGGGTAGTTGTCTTCCTCCTCTATTAGCATAAAGATGTATGGGCCTTTCTAAAGATGGACTACACGTACACAAATTAAATAACCTACCTATGAGACAGACAGCAGCAATGCATTTATTTATAGCTCACCAAAGTAGCTCAAGGAGATATGCATGATAACGTGCACGTGGCCGTTGTGACATGCTATTTTCCATTAGGCCAAGGCCCCATAAGGAAACCTTGTTAACTATTTTCTTTTATAGACACATCATTCTATGGAGGTCTCAAAAATTGATATTGACAGGTCTAATGTTTCGGTCTGCAATTGTAACAAGGCTAGAATTAACCCCCCAAATTTCATATAGGTCTACATGTTTTCTTTGATTGTATAATGTTGGGTAATTTTTCAACATGGTCCGTTGTAACCATTGCGGGTTTCCAAGTATTAATTTTCAAAGAGACATTAGTGGGTTGAGTTGACCTTTTTATATAATCCTTTAAGAATATTAACACAAATACAAAATTATACAGAATTTAGAGTAAACAGTTACATGGAGAAGGATACATAAGCATGATACAAAGTGTAGCCTATGCTTCCTCCGAATGCTTCCTTACTGTCAGTCCTTACAGTTGCACATTAACTGTCAGTCAAGCTCAAGTATGCGCTCACACACAACCCTCAGACTTTCTGACCATTTCAATTATGAGGGGGATATAAAACATGCATGTTATCTACTGACACACAAACCGGCCAATATCCATATTCCACATTGGGACTGGAGAGCAGCAGTGGTCAGGGTACAATTTGCAATTATGTAGCAAACACAATGAAGTCAAATCGCCCTATAGGAGGATGAAGGGACTCGGGAGGCCCAACTGCCCTCTGGAGAAGAGCCACAGAAGATAGTGACGAATTTGTCTCTATGGTGATCTCTCGGCACACCAGTGTAGAATTTCAACTGTTCGGAGGGAGTCAGGGCTAAAGATGGAGGGAGGGAAGGGGAGAAGGAGAAGGGGAAGGGGTAGAAAGAGGGAATGGTTGGAGGATAACGCCAGTGAGAAACAGTCTAACCACCCAGAAGTGCATCATCGCGAGACTTCCGGGAACGCTTGCGAAACAGACCAAACCGATCAAGCTAAACATTCTTAGTTAGTTGTTCATTTTATATATTCAAATGACTTAAGTAGTTGAACATGTTATTACTCCAACCTTATGAAAGTGACAAACTGACACGTTTTCATTTGTCAAAAATAACTTTATATGGAAGGAGGGCCTTTGATTTGATGGCCTGCACATGTGAAGTTCAGCGTGAGACGACTGTTAGACCCGATGACTTGTTTCTATGCATGAGCTTAGCTAGCCAATGTCACCATGACAGCACCTACAAGCAATGTTCCCTGAAATTTCTTTCATCACTGAACAAATTTCAGGTCTGCTGAGCACAAACTTGAATGTTGTGAAAATTCTGTGCAACTTCCGGTGTGTTTCCTGTGAACACTGAGGCTGTACCTGCTTTAAGTGGTCAAGTAGGCTACTGTGACTATTTGATCATAATGTAGGCCTAACAGAGTGGTCTGCCATCAAAAACAATGGAGAAAATGCATTCCCATAACATTTTAACATGGAAATAGCTGTTCTATCATTCAGCCTACAGTAGCAGTCAATGTGTGGTGTTCAATGGAGGCCAACATTCCATGAGACTTTTGAAAAAAAAAACATGCAGGACTTGACATTAACCTGTTTATCCACTTGTCCTCCAGACAAGGAGGTGACTGAAAATGTTGTTGTGTGATGCAAGAAACCACTTTACAAAATAAAATGCATAATTATTCCCATACCATTATTACAGAGAATCAGACAAATTATACTACCCTCTGCCTATTGGCTACTTAGCTTATTCAAGCCTGTCTCAAAATACAACACTGCCCCTTTAAGACAAAAAGAAAATAACTCTTTGCCTGACTCACTTTTCAAAGATGTCTAAAAATGCACACATTATGTGCTCTTGTGGGAAGCAATCCCTCCCCATTGCTGTCTACAAATTATCTATAACTGGGCTAATAACTCACTAACTAGCGAAAGATATTAACAAAATGTACAAATGTCGCTACATGTAGCTCTCGCTTTGATCTCAAAACAACTACATCTACTCACGACCGCTCATGTTGTAAAAACAGTCCAGTTCAAAGTGAATGCATATAGGCCTACTGCAGCTTTGATTGGTTATGGCACACCGGTCTGTGTAGACTGTAGAGTATGGGCCTGAGTCTTGCCCGTCAATGCAATATAATCCTACTCAGATGCTTTCTGCCGACAACAAAATCTCTTACATAGTTAGCTTCGCATACTAAAAGTCTTGCATACTTTGTTTTGTTTTGGTATAATGCATTGAAAGTGGCTAAAATTGCGTTGATTCGATCACTATTCCCACAGTAAAGGGAAACGTTGATAGTGTTAATGGGGAAAACTCTAGAAAGTTGGGTGAAGTTCTATCTCTTGCTTATTAGCGCACGGCATTCCCCGGAGAGCTGCGCGCCCGCACACATGCTCAGTTTAGAGGGAACATTACAAGTTTAATCGGGGATTTCTATTGGAGAAGCAGTTTTAGCCTATCTTCATACTGTACCATCTTTGGTGTAACACTTGGTAATTAGCTCCTTGCTTGCTGTTTCCTGTCTGGGCATATTTGACCTTAATCAGTCTACAAATGAAAGGGGAAACGTTGACAGAAATAATATATAATGGAAAAAAATAGCCCACCTGATACACAGTGTGTCTCTTAAAAGCTTTACTTACATGCAAGGCCTCTTTGATGTCACCTTCAAAGGGGTGTTGTTGAAAAAATCTGTGAAGTTCATTGCCTCACCTGAGTCCCAAGTTTGAAGCTCAAAGAGATTTATGCAGTACAGCCAATTGTATACAGATTTTAATGTCAAACATAGCAATTTTATTTAGGTTGTTGATCCGCATGAACTCAAAACACAAAAGGGAGTATTATTTGTGACACTAGACAGACATTTAGTCTTGACAGAGAAAGTTTGATATGGACTCTTTCCCATAATATTATGCTACGAGAGTTCACTTGCATTTGATAAACAGCATTCAACTGAGATGATATGTTCATAACAGATATCACCACAGCCAGAATGCCAACACTGCGATCATGAATCATCTGTTTTCCTGGTTGTTTGCTTGTGTTTTAAAGAGTGAGCCTCAATTACATTCCACAGAGACCTAAAAAGGGGCCCATGGCCCTCTGTTTGTGCCCCCTCCCCCATAACACACCGCAAACTGACCTCCCCCTCTGTCAGTGAGTGTGAGACGCTACATCCCAACCCCCTTCCCACTCTGCCTCTCCAGTATGAAAAGACAGGAGATAACAGTTTGAAAGGACAGGAGATAGCCCCCTAATAATTCATGCATTTGCAGATTGCTTTACCTGCAAACAACCAATCGGATGCCTATCAGCTCATCACCCCTTCCCCCTCCCCCACTTTGTTTCAATTGCACTCAGATTCAAGGCTTTAGGATCATGATGAAGACACACAGAGATACAGTCCATTGCAGTACGTGGGCACAATTTATGAATACAATTTTACAAAGAAATGTGAAATTGATAGATAAAGCACAAATGAAAAGGGCAGAGAATGTTCAAGAGAGACACACACACACACACAATAGAGGTATTCAAATATACATTTAAGAATGATAGGTGTTTGATGGTTTGCTTTAGAGGCCTGCTCAGTTGAACTCAGACAAATATTTCATCATTCATTCTCATGTAATGATTCCTGAACGCATTTCATGGGTAGTAGCCTATAGATAAGATGGATTTACAATTGGCTTTTGTTTTGATCGCATGCCTTAATCTGCTTGTGGAGGTCCCTTAAAGTTTGGAGATGCAGGTGGAATTCATGGATGGAGTATCAGGTACACCAGATACAAACCTGTTCATATCAAATCATCATCGACCGGCAGAGAAAACTATGACACAAGCACATTGCCGCAGGAGATCAATACAACATGGAATGTTCAATGAAAGAGACGAAAAGGAGGACTAAGGAAAGGAGACAAGAGGAGGATTGCGAAGGAAACTTCAAAAAACATAAGAACAATCCCCAACATCCTTTTTGTCAACGTGAGATCAATAAGAAACTAAAATGACGAGCTCAATGCCAATTCCCACTTTGAGTGAATATAGAGACGCTTACATTCTCTGTTTTACAGAGACTTGGTTATCTGATGACGTTTCTAATGACGCGCTGAAATTGAATGGATTATATGGTCTATTTGCACAGATCGTGACCTGTCAATCACAGGTAAAGCAACAGGAGGAGGGGTGTGTTCTTACGTAAACAAATGCTGGTGTTCTCCCATTACCATCAAGCACTAAAGATGTTGAACTATTATGCATTTCACGCGCCCTTTATCTCCCAAGGGAATTTGGACAAGTGTTTATCACAGCTGTTTATTTACCACCCACAGCAGATACTACAACTGCTGCTCAAACCACCTACCAATGCATCAACACGCTGGAAGACGTCCCCTGATGCACCCAAAACCATACTCGTTTATTTTAACTCTCGCTCACTGTCCTACCAAACTATGAACAGTATGTTACTTGTAGCATAGGGGGAGATAGTAAATTGGATTTGTACTGGTAATATTATAGGGCATATAAGTCACTGCAGAAGCCCCCAGTGAGCACATCAGACCACTATGCAATTAAATTACTGCCAACATTGAAACTGAAACAGGAAAATATTAAGGAAAGGGCAGTCCATATATGGTCATAGGAAGCTATAGAAAGCCTGCAAGGTTGTTTTGCCTGTATAAACTGGGACATTTTTATAGTGGACCATACCCTTGAGGAGTCAGTATCAGCAGTGACTGCAAATATACATTTCTATTAGTCTCCACAAAGATGGTTAAATGCTATCCACAAGCCTTGGATTACTGCAGAGTTGAAACAGACACTTATTAAGATGAAACAGACAGCCTTTTCTGCTGGCAACCAAGAGGAAGTGAAAACCCTGCAGATGACAGTAAAAGAACACATAGACCAGGCTAAGGACAAAAAAAAAAAAAGTGTAAATGGGAATCTCAGGCAGCCCTGGCAGGGTCTGGCAACCCTCACAGGGCAAGCCAAAAAGCCCAAGGAAAAAACATAAATGACTAGGGACAGTTTGTCAATGAACTCAACACTTTTTTACTGTTGTTTTGATAATCACAACTTCTCCACTCTAACAGAAAGTCTGAGGGAACAAATGGAGTTCCAGGCTCTGGATGGAGGGGAGGCATCAACCATCGAGAAGAGGAGGTGAGACAGGTCTTCAAGAGAGTAAAATCCATCAAAGCACCCGGACCAGACAACATCAAGGGACAGCTACTGAAGGAATGCTCAGATGAGCTGGCAGACATCTTCCGCGTGCTCTTTAACAGCTCCTTATCAGAACACATGGTTCCCTCACTCTGGAAGACGTCTGAGATCCGACTATTTCCAAAGGAGAACAAACCAGCGGAGCTGAATGACTATCGTCCTGTGGCGTTAACGTCAGTCGCTGTGAAGGGCCTTGAGCGCTTGATACCCACACATCTCAGGTCTCATGTGGATGGAGCCCTTGACCCAATGCAGTTTGCGTACATAAAGAACAGATCAGTGGAGGATGCCGTCCTGATGGAGATGCACAGTGTCGTGACACATATGGGGAGGCCTCACTCTTATGTGTGAGTCAGTGGAGGCTGGTGGGAGGAGCTACAGGAGGGCAGGCTCATTGTAATGGCTGGAATGGAATTGGTGGAACAGAGTCAAACATGTGGTTTCCATATGTCCGATACTATTCCATTCATTCCAATCCAGCCATTACAATGAGTCAGTCTTTCTATTGCTCCTCCCACCAGCCTCCATTGGTGTGCATCCTTTTCCTGGACTTCTCCTTGGCTTAACTGCATGCAGCCTCACCTTCTCTGTGACACACTCTCCCACTTACAGGTGGACCCCAGTATTACCTTTTGGGTCTTGGACTTCCTGCTGATTGGGGACAATATGTCAAGTTCAATAACCCAACATTCCTTCCTCTGTGTACATCTACCAGTTTACTCCTAAGGAACGGTCATCGCTCCAGTGCTATTCTCCATATACACCAATGACCTGAGAAGTTCCGACAGAGACTGCTTGGCAACGAAATATGTAGATGACACCACCCTTGTCAACCTCTCAGATGACACACTGCATTTCCAAATAGAAGTAAACAGGATTCATGGCTGGTGCAATAACAACTACCTCACACTCAACATCAACCCCAAAAAAGAATTGCTCATTCATTTCCGGAGGAAGGCAGACCCAGTGAGCCACCTAGTCCTGGGTGGTGAAGAGGTAGACAGAGTGGGGAGCTTTAAGTGCATGGGAACTATCATGGATAGCCCACTCTCTTTTATTGCCAACACTCAGAACATCAATCAAAAATGCCAACCACGACTGTACCTTATGCGCAGACTGAGACAAATTAATACCAACACCCGGATACTCTCCAATTATTACACCTGCCATATAGAGAGTGGGCTGACTTTCTGTTTCCTTGCCTGGTACAGTAGGCTGTCAGTTGCTGATAAGGGTATCCTCAGGCGGACTGTGAACCTGGGGTCCAAGCTCTGCAGGCTGCATTGCAGGGGGCTTAAGGGCCTCTATGATAAAACGGGCAAGGGACAGGGCCAAACACATCATAGAGGACCCCACACACAGTCTTGTCCGAATGTTTTGAGGTGCTGCCCTCCGGAAGGAGATTAAGGGTCCCACTGTTTAGTAAGAATAGGAGCAGGGCAAGTTTCATTCCATCAGCCATCAGGCTGCTGAACAGTGGGACAGATGTAGGATGCTGAACAGTGGGATTTCAAATATATCTCATTTCAGATGGGTAGATGGCTTCTACAAGTCCTGCACAGCGCAGCGCACAACAATTGAGAGGGATGCTTCTATTGTGCATTGGACTAGGCAGTGTATATTTTATATAGAGCTAAGGTGATCACTATGCATCTAAACCCATGCCTTGAGATACTGTAGATCATGGCCATTCAATGATGAGTTCTTCTAGCACAGGGGAAAAGGGTGAAATTTGGTAGTAGCTTTCTTTCTTGACAGGTCATTGAAAGCTGCTTATAAATCAAATCAAATTTTATTGGCTGACAGCCGGGTATGACAAAAACAATTTTTATCGCTATAATTACATTGGTAACCAGTTTATAATAGCAATAAGGCACCTCTGCGTCATGCCTAAGAACAGCCCTTAGCCGTGGTATATTGGCCATATACCACACCCCCTTGGGCCTTATTGCTTAGCTACACATCCACTTCTTGTCACCTGGCCATTTTATCTCAAAATGATGACTGCTTTTAGGTGTGCCATTCCTCTGCAGTTATGGGATGAGATCCGATAGGTTTGGATAGGTGAGATGTAGATTAAAGATTCATAAGGTAGGCTAAATACAGTGGGACTGAAAAGAATAATGCATCAACCAGTGCTCTTCAATGAGCAATGACATACGTACCTTTAATAATGTTCCTCCTTTTCCCTCAGAGCATTCAAAGCTTTTTTCTCTCCTTTACACGTGAAAGCTTTTCCCAGGCATTATGTGAATGTTGTGATTTATTAATGCAGCAAGGGGCCTGTGACAGCTGTTCATAGCAAAATTGTCAAGATATCTGCTACAAGTCAAGCTGGAGGGTGACATCTAGTGGAGTGCTTTCTAACAGACACTAAGCCATAGACCACCAGCGAGGGAGACGTTACCAATTGGAGAGAAGTCAAGGGGAGAATCTCAATGGGTTTTGCCTGCCTCCTCTCCTCAAAAGTAATCGAGGAGCAAAGGCGAGGACAGTAAACATAGAAACAAATGTGCTTGTATGAAATGAGACTCTCCTTCCCCACTCCCACATCATCAAGCAAATGATGTTTACAGGGGTGGAATCCCAAAATAAATGTGTAAAGTGATCAAATCAAATGCAACTAGTTGTGTAAGACATGTTATAGATAAAACCATAAACACCGTATTGAAATGTGTGCATGCTTTTCTCCTTTGAGAAACCAACAGCTGATTCAAAGGGGGTGTGGCAGATTTTCAAACACTTCTGTGCTAGCTGCTGGTAGGAACCTCTTGTGTATCCTTTGCATAAGTAGGTCAATTGTTGAGGGAAGTATACTCATCCATCCGCCTACTAATGAATTGATACTCTCCTCAACCACTCGGCCACTTATCGGTTTCCGGGACACGGAGGAGAGGACGACGAAGGGGTCAAGGAGAGGACATACTTTTTCCCAACTGAGAATCGCCCAAGGCAAGGCTGCATCTTTGTAGTTTAAAGTGACGTCTTCGACTAGTCTCTTTTCCTCAAAGAGTAAGCAGTGCATCATAGATATATGTGTGTCTGACAGTGTTGGAACCTGGTCTGGGTCATATACAGTTGAAGTCGGAAGTTTACATACCCTTAGGTTGGATTCATTAAAACTCGTTTTTCAACCACTCCACAAATTTATTGTTAGCAAACTATAGTTTTGGCAAGTCAGTTAGGACGTCTACTTTGTGCATGACACAAGTAATTTTTCCAACAATTGTTTACAGACAGATTATTTCACTGTATCACAATTCCAGTGGGTCAGAAGTTTACATAAACTAAGTAGACTGTGCCTTTAAACAGCTTGGAAAATTCCAGAAAATGATGTCATGGCTTTAGAAGCTTCTGATCGGCTAATTGACATCATTTGAGTCAATTGGAGGTGTACCTGTGGATGTATTTCAAGGCATACCTTCAAACTCAGTGCCTCTTTGCTTGACATTATGGGAAAATCTAAAGAAATCAGCCAAGACCTCAGAAAAATAATTATAGACCTCCACAAGTCTGGTTCATCCTTGGGAGCAATTTCCAAATGCCTGAAGGTACCACATTCATCTGTACAAACAATAGTACGCAAGTATAAACACCATGTGACCACGCAGCCGTCATACCGCTCAGGAAGGAGACAAGTTCATACTTTGGTGCGAAAAGTACAAATCAATCCCAGAACAACAGCAAATGACCATGTGAAGATGCTGGAGGAACCAGGTACAAAAGTATCTATATCCACAGTAAAACGAGTCCTATATTGACATAACCTGAAAGGCCGCTCAGCAAGGAAGAAGCCACTGTTCCAAACCCGCCATAAACATCCAGACTACGGTTTGCAACTGCACATAGGGACAAAATATCATACTTTTTGGAGAACTGTCCTCTGGTCTGATGAAACAAAAATAGAACTGTTATGCTATAATGACCATCGTTATGTTTGGAGGAAAAAGGGGGAGGCTTGCAAGCCGAAGAACACCATCCCAACCGTGAAGCAAGGGGGTGGCAGCATCATGTTGTGGGGGTGCTTTACTGCAGGAGGGTCTGGTGCACTTCACAAAATAGATGGCATCATGAGGACGGAAAATTATGTGGATATATTGAAGCAACATCTCAAGACATCAGTCAGGAAGTTAAAGCTTGGTCGCAAATGAGTCTTCCAATTGGACAATGACCCCAAGCATACTTCCAAAGTTGTGGCAAAATGGCTTAAGGACAACAAAGCCCTGACCTCAATCCCATAGAAAATATGTGGGCAGAACTGAAAAAGTGTGTGCGAGCAAGGAGGCCTACAAACCTGATTCAGTTACACCAGCTCTGTCAGGAGGAATGAGCCAAAATTCACCCAACTTATTGTGGGAAGCTTGTGGAAGGCTACCCAAAACGTTTGACCCAAGTTAAACAATTTTTAAAGGCAATGCTACCAAATACTAATTGAGTGTATGTAAACTTCTGACCCACTGGGAATGTGATGAAAGAAATAAAAGCTGAAATAAATCACTCTACTATTATTCTGACATTTCACATTCTTAAAATAAAGGGGTGACCCTAACTGACCTAAGACAGGGATTTTTTTACTAGGATTAAATGTCAGGAATTGTGAAAAACTGAGTTTAAATGTATTTGGCAAAGGGATTTGTAAACTTCCGACTTCAACTGTACATGCCACAAGGATTTAGACACGTTCCCCTGCTCAGAGGTTGCATGCAATGGTTGCGTACCACATCACCGATTGTGCAGTCGGTAACCAGATTGCTATAACATATGATGTGGTAAGCTGATACGCAAAATACCTATCCAGGCGTTGTGAGATCTGGCAGGCGTAAACAACGTCTGAGCAGAGGAACGAGCCCTTTGTTAGTCCACTGTGCTAAAGCCTAGGGCGTTTACCTCTGGGATTAAAGAGAAGTCTTAAGTCTTACTGAAATACCTCAGGCTACACTTGCAGGTTGGATGATGGTTTAATACAGAATTTTGCATTACACATTTCCTTGAGACATTTCCTCACGTTCAACAGGATATTGTAGGCTTACTTACATGTAGGCATGTCCTTGAAGGTTTAAATTGGGGTAAATCCATTTGAATTCAATCACTTTTTGACAACACCCCTTTTGATTTGAACAAAACATTCCATAATTATTTACCCATTGTAGAAGTGCTCAGAAAGTGATATTTTCAAGAGATAAAAAGTGCTCAAAGTTACGGACGTCCAGAGAGGACATATGAATAAAAAAAGTATTCCCTCGTTATGTCGAGATCATTCATTATTTATCTCATGATCACAACATAACAAAAGTTGCTTTGTTGAGATCACGAGAAACTCACGTAAAACGGACACTTCATGTTTTATAGATAATTTTACATTTACAGAGTGGTGAGCTTCACTCCTAACAGGCTGATCAGATTCAATTTCAGCCTTAGAGCTTGATCAGGATGCTCCCTCCTCTACACTGGTTGAAGTAGATTTAACAAGTGACATCAATAAGGTATCATAGCTTTCAACTGGATTCACCTGGGCAGTCTATGTCATGGAAAGACCAGGTGTACTTACTGTTTTGTACACTCGGTGTATATATACTTACGTCAACATTTTGAGATATTATCGGGGGATTCCATACCAGCATAGCCTGAAAAACATTTTGGGATCTCAAATTGTTCTGACACTTCTCACATAGAAACTTCATTGGGAAGAAAGATGTTTGATATGCTTTTTACATTTGTAACACAAACCATTTTTTTTGAAAATCATGATGAAAGTGGCCATTGGCCCTTTTTAGACCTATACATGCCACCTGTAAGACCCAATGATCCGTGAACCGTAAATGATACTGACAACACCGTTGAGTCATTATACTCCTAAGTGTGCTCTATTAATATTCATATCTCAAAAGTACCCTTTTTGATTTTTAAACATATGTATTGTTTTAAACAATATACTCTACAAGGACATCACATTTCCAGAATTGGCTCTCTGCTATCTGTGATAGGGGATTCCATGCCAGCATATCTAAACATTTTGAGATACTATCTCGTATGTCTGTTTGAAAATGGGCTAAATGACTCATAATCAATGTCCAGCACCCAAAGTATTTTACCTGTTCAGGCGCCTAAACTTATCATAATTCTTCACATGAAGGTGAGATATCTGAGCATACAAGTGCACCACATTCAGTAATAAACTACAAGGCACGGAAAGGCAAACATCATTATATTTAATCCAAGTTGCTATTTCCAAAGCACATCTCTGCTATTTCTATAAAAACAAATACAGCATAGCAAATCCAGAGAACCAATCACAACACATATTTTCTGTAAAGATGCAAATGTAGGCCAATGTTTTCTACAAAAAAATAAGTTTTCTTTTACAGAAAATAAAAGTTGCACACCCTCAATACCCCTGTTTGTTATAGATGAGAAAAAAAACACGCATTTGTCATCAAATAGAAAAAGTAAGATGTCCACATAGGCCCATCTCAGGATATCTAATGAGTCAATATCTGACCATACTATATATGATATCCAGAGGAAATCCCAAAATGATTTGTGCATGAAAGAAAAATATGGATTTCATATTTGTCCAATTATTAAGCATGTGCCGAAAACTCAGAAATGCATCAGAAATCGTCCTTATTTTCAGCATATCAAAGAGCATATTAAGATTTGGATATGGACCTCAGCCAAGAGAAGCGTATCTGGAATCAATTTAGCATAATACACTGAGCAAAAATATAAATGAAACATGTAAACTGTTGGTCCCATGTTTCATGAGCTGAAATAAAATATCCCTGAAATGTTCCATATGCACAAAAAGCTTATTTCTCTCAAATTTAGGCCACAAATTTGTTTACATCCCAGTTAGTGAGTTAGCAGACTAGTAGTCTAACTACACAACTGAGTAGCCAGACGTTTGGTGAGAATTTTTTCTCATATAGTCAGTGATACTTATTAATAGCTAGCTTTTCAGCAAATTAAAGAATTCTCATCGCCTAGTAAGATTTCAGCAATTTATTTTGCACCTGGATCCACCTGGCAGTTAGCCTACTGTGACAAAATTGTGCATAGCCATTGTCTTTTTAAAGAAATATAAAACTAAATGAAAACAGCAAAGAAAAAAGATTTACCCAACTTGCAAAGCGGTCAGAGGGGTGACATGTAGTGCTTTAGCAAACGGTGCCACAAGAGGTCGCTTTTCACCTTCAGGTTAGGCAAAACTGTACAAACCAGAAATAGTAATGTTGTATTTTTGTAGGTACCAACTCCGGCATGGTTCGTTGGACAAAGCCTATGGGGAAATTAATGGCGTTATTGTTGGGTTTTTGAATATACGCCAAAAATAACGTATGTGGTAAATACAGGCATAGATTATATGTTTGGTTTATGAGAATCTTCTTCAGCTAATGTCAATTTTGAAGCATTTATGTAATAAACAAAAAACACAAAGCACCAAAGGCTTCATAATTCAGAAAGGTCATGTTAACTGACTGGTATTATCTAATAGAACAAAATGTAAGATCTCCTAAACCTGTGTTAACCTCAGACCTTATTTACTGCGTTTATCCCAAACCCTACTCTTTCCCCATTAATTTTCCCTATTGGGATGGCTGAACGAGTCGGAGGTAACACATTTCCGGCTTTTAGGACTACAGCAAAGATGTTCTACTATCTGTGACTACAAGCTGGCGGGCTCTATATTGAAGGGTTGGTTGTTAAGCAACAAAACCGATACTTTCGCAACTACAGTATGGGGCAAAACAGACGGGGTTGGCGTAGATTGTTGACAACATGTAAACTATATTTCTCTCCAATGTTTATTGAAAACAAATACATTTGCACAATGAGCACCTGTTGTCTCTCAAATTCATTGTTACAGTTGTTGGTTAGCTAGCTAACGAATTTTAGCTATATTAGCAATAATATGAAATCAGTAAAAACACCTCACAACAAGATATGGTATCAAGAACAAGATGGAACTAGTTAAAACGAGGCACTTACGATTCCACATAAGGCAGTTTCTTGTCATTGTTGGTAGCTATCTGGTCATCCAGAATCACAACAACTCACAGACTTCTGCCCCATTGAAGCATGCTCATCTTTTTCGTGATGTTGTCAGCTAACCCATCTATGGCACAGTCTACTCAGGCAAAAGGGACTTATACACTTACCTCATAAAAAATGTGTCCTCAAAAGATCTCAGTTCAACTCAACTTCAGGACAGAAGATGACATATTTTTGCTCACATTGACAACACTAGCTATATTATTGGATACTAAACTCAGCAAAAAAAATAAACGTCCTCACTGTCAACTGCATTTATTATCAGCAAATTTAACGTGTAAATATTTGTATGAACATAACAAGATTCAACAACTGAGACAAAATGAACAAGATGTGACTAACAGAAATGGAATAATGTGTATCTGAACAGGGGGGGGGGGGGGGGGTCAAAATCAAAAGTAACAGTCAGTATCAGGTGTGGCCACAAGCTGCATTAAGTACTGCAGTGCATCTCCTCCTCATGGCCTGCACCAGATTTGCCAGTTCTTGCTGTGAGATGTTACCCCACTCTTCCACCAAGGCACAAAGGGATTGAGATCTGGGCTATTCGCTGGCCATGGCAGAACACTGACATTCATGTCTTGCAGGAAATCACACACAGAACGAGCAGTATGGCAGGTGGCATTGTCATACTGGAGGGTCATGTCAGGATGAGCCTGCAGGAAGGGTTGGTTGTTAAGCAACAAAACCGACACTTTCACAACTACAGTATGGGGCAAAACAGATGGGGTTGGCTTAGATTGTTGACAACATGTAAACTATATTTCTCTGCAATGTTGATTGAAAACAAATACATTTGCACAATGAGCACCTGTTGTCTCAAATACATTGTTACAGTTCTTGGTTAGCTAGCTAACGAATTTTAGCTATATTAGCAATAATATGAAATCAGGAAAAACACCTCACAACAAGATATGGTATCAAGAACAAGATGGAACTAGTTAAAATGAGGTACCACATGAGGGAGAAGGATGTCTTCCCTGTAACGCGCAGCGTTGAGATTGCCTGCAATGACAACAAGCTCAGTTGATGACGGTGTGCCACACCTCCCCAGACCATGACGGACCCTCCACCTCCAAATCGATCCGCGAATCCGACCATCACCCCTGGTGAGACAAAACCGCGACTCGTCAGAGAAGAGCACTTTTTGCCAGCCCTGTTTGGTCCAGCAACGGTGGGTTTCTGCCCATAGGCAACGTTGTTGCTGGTGATGTCTGGTGAGGACCTGCCTTACAACAGGCCTACAAGCCCTCAGTCCAGCCTCTCTCAGCCTATTGCGAACAGTCTGAGCACTGATGGAGGGATTGTGCATTCCTGGTGTAACTCGGGCAGTTGATGTTGCCATCCTGGACCTGTCCGGCAGGTGTGATGTTCGGATGTACTGATCCTGTGCAGGTGTTGTTACACGTGGTCTGCCACTGCGAAGACGATCAGCTGTCCATCCTGTCTCCCTGTAGCACTGTCTTAGGTGTCTCACTGTACGGACATTGCAATTCATTTCCCTGGCCACATCTGCAGTCCTCATGCCTCCTTGCAGCATGCCTAAGGCACTTACACGCAGATGAGCAGGGACCCTGGGCATCTTTCTTTTGGTGTTTTTCAGTGTCAGTAGAAAGGCCTCTTTAGTGTCCTAAATTTTCAGAACTGTGACCTTAATTGCCTACCGTCTGTAAGATGCTAGTGTCTTAACAACCGTTCCACTGGTGCATGTTCATTAATTGTTTATGGTTCATTGAACAAGCATGGGAAACAGTGTTTAAACCATTTACAATGAAGATCTGTGAGGTTATTTGGATTTTTACCAATTATCTTCCAAAGAGTTTCTTTTGTTGCTGAGTTTATAATTGGATAATATTCCAGAGGTGTGACTAATGACAGCAAACTTATTCAAGAGCAGAAAAATGTCTCAGGGTTGATAAACTGGTGTCTGAGTAATGCCCTGTGTACTTCTGGAGAAAATGCAATGTGTCATTCAGTGCACAGATAAAGTTGCCTGATGACTCAAACAGAATTCTTCCGATGCTCTACTACATACAGTGGTGGAAAAAGGACTAAATCAAATAAAATGTTATTAGTCACATGCGCCCAATACAACAGGTGTAGACCTTACAGTGAAATGCTTAATTACAAGCCCATAACCAACAATGCAGTTTAAAAAAACTAATAAGAATAAGAAACTAAAGGAACAAGTATTTAAAGAGCAGCAGTAAAATAACAATAGCGAGACTATATACAAGGTGTACCGGTACAGAGTCGATGTGCGGGGGCACCGGTTAGCCGAGGTAATTGAGGTAATATGTACATGTAGGTAGAGTTATTAAAGTGACTATGCATAGATAATAACAGAGAGTAGCAGTGGTGTAAAAGGGGGTGGCATGCAAATAGTCTGGGTGGCCATTTGATTAGATGTTCAGGAGTCTTATGGCTTGGGGGTAGAAGCTGTTTAGAAGCATCTTGGACCTAGACTTGGTGTTCCGGTACCGCTTGCCGTGCGGTAGCAGAGAGAACAGTCTATAACTAGGGTGGCTGGAGTCTTTGATAATTTTTAGGGCCTTCCTCTGACACCGCCTCGTATAGAGGTCCTGGATGGCAGGAAGCTTGGCCCCAGTGATGTACTGGGCCGTACGCACCACCCTCTGTAGTGCCTTGCGGTCAGAGGCCGAGCAGTTGCCATACGAGACAGTGACGCAACCAGTCAGGATGCTCTCGATGGTGCGGCTGTAGAACCTTTTGAGGATCTGAGGACCCATGCCAAATCTTTTCAGTCTCCTGAGGGGGAATAGGTGTTATCGTGCCCTCTTCACGACTGTCTTGGTGTGCTTGGACCATGTTAGTCTGTTGGTGATGTGGACACCAAGGAACCTGAAGCTCTCAACCTGCTCCACTATAACCCCTTCGATGAGAATAGGGGTGTGCTCGGTCCTCCTTTTCCTGTAGTCCATAATCATCTCCTTAGTCTTGATCACGTTGAGGGAGGTGTTATTGTCCTGGCACCACATGGCCAGGTCTCTGACCTCCTCCCTATAGGCTGTCTTGTCATTGATCAGTCATACCACTGTTGTGTCATCGGCCAACTTAATGATGCTGTTGGAGTCGTGCCTGGCCGTGCAGTCATGAGTGAACAGGGAGTACAGGAGGGGACTGAGCACACACCCCTGAGGGGCCCCTGTGTTGAGGATCAGCATATCGAATGTGTTGTTACCTAGCCTTACCACTTGTGGGTGGCCCTTCAGGAAGTCCAGGATCCAGTTGTAGAGGGAGGTGTTTAGTCCCAGGGTCCTTAGCTTATTGATGAGCTTTGAGGGCACTATGGTGTTGAACGCTGAGCTGTACTCAATGAATAGCGTTCTCACATAGGTGTTCCTTTTGTCCAGGTGGGAAAGGGCAGTGTGGTGTGCAATAGAGATTGCGTCATCTGTGGATCTGTTAGGGCAGTATGAAAATTGGAGTGGGTCTATGGTTTCTGGGATAATGGTGTTGATGAGAGCCATGACCAGCATTTCAAAGCACTTCATGGCTACAGATGTGAGTGCTACGGGTTGGTAGTCATTTAGGTAGGTAACCTTACTGTTCTTGGGCACAGGGACTATGGCGGTCTGCTTAAAACATGTTGCCATTACAGACTCGGACAGGGAGAAATGAAAATGTCAGTGAAGACACTTGCCAGTTGGTCAGTTCTTACTCACAGTACACGTCCTGGTAATCCGTCTGGCCATGTGAATGTTGACCTGTTTAAAGGTCTTACTCACATCGGCTGCGGAGAGCATGATCACACAGTCGTCTGGAACAGCTGGTGCTCTCATGCATGTTTCAGTGTTATTTGCCTCGAAGCGAGCATAGAAGTAGTTTAGCTCGTCTAGTAGGCTCGTGTCACTGGGCAGCGGTAAGCTGTGCTTCCCTTTGTAGTCTGTAATGGTTTGCACGCCCTGCCACATCCGACGAGTGCCGGAACCAGTGTAGTACGATTCGATCTTAGTCCTGTATTGACGCTTTGCCTGTTTGTTGGTTCGTCGGAGGGCATATCGGGATTTCTTATAAGCTTCGGGTTAGAGTCCTTGAAAGCGGTAGCTCTAGCCTTTAGCTCAGTGCGGATGTTGCCTGTAATCCATGGCTTCTGGTTGGGTTATGTACGTACGGTCACTGTGGGTCTGACGTCAGCGATGCACTTATTGATGAAGCCAATGAAGAATCCCGGAACATATTCCAGTCTGTGCTAGCAAAACAGTCCTGTAGCTTAGCATCTGCTTCATCTGACCACTTTTTTTATTGATCTCATACTTGAGTAAAAGTAAAGATACCTTAATAGAAAATTAGTAAACGTGAAAGTCACCCAGTAAAATACTACTTGAGTAAAAGTAAAAAAGTATGTGGTTTTAAATATACTTAAGTATCAAAAGTAAATCTAGTTGCTAAAATATGTAAGTATCAAAAGTAAAAGTAACAATAATTTAAAATTCCTTATATTGAGCAAACCAGACAGCACAATTTGATTTATATTTTTTATATTTACATATAGCCAGGGTCAAAGCATTTGTATTTAGTGAGTCTGCCAGATCAGAGGCAGTAGAGATGACATGGGATGTTCTCTTGATAAGTGTGCGAATTGGACCATTTTCTGTCCTGCTAAGCATTCAAAATGTAACAAGTTATTTTGGGTGTCAGGGAAAATGTATGGAGTAAAAAGTACATAATTTTCTTTAGGAATGTAGTGAAGTAAAAATTGTCAAAAATATATGTAGTAAAGTACAGTACAGATACCCCAAAAGACTACTTAAGTATTTTTACACCACTGGCTACATACCTTAGTCTGCCATCGTTGAAGTCAATTTGTGGTGATGTCAAAATGAGGGGTGTTGGACAAAATAAAGTAATTAGCGATTGAATCATCTCTAACCAATCAGAGTATCAAAGCCAATGACGAATTTTCAAACTGTCGTTTTACCTGAGGTGCGTGCAGTTCGCTTGAATGTTTGCTACGTGCGGAACGGTTTGTACTACGCGAAATGTTCTCAAAACGTTCTTGTAAATTCTTGAACAGACTTTGAGGTAAGTTTGCTCCCATTTGGTGGGTGTGGCTTGCAGCAATGAGTGACGTATTTAAAGGGCAGTAGCCATGCTGACAGCGTTCCCCAACCTCTCCGATTTTCAACTGATCGTTCAGTACAACACCGTTTCCGTTCAATTGAATGTCCCAGAACGTACAAACGTACTGAACGCAGCCCAAAGGGAAAGGAGATATCTAGTCAGTTGCACAACGCATTTAACACAACCCCTCTGAATCAGAGAGCTGTGGGGGGCTGCTTTAATCAACGCCCAATGGCACAGTTGTTGAGGGGGTTAACTGCCTTGTAGCGACTCAGATCCAGACTCATTGGTTTAGTCCGGAATGGCACTGTATAAAATGAGTTAACTCCACTCACCCGGGGCACCGGGTCATGCAAAATAAACTTGACCATTGTGGAGAAGAAACGAATGTCCATGGGCGTGGTGTAACGTTTGGCCGGAGAAATGAGTTTGGGTAGCCAGGCAACAGATAAGGGTCAAAAATAGAATCTGTCATAGGCAATAGAGGGACTCAGAGCCATATATTTAGAGAGTTAGTCCAACTTTTTGAATTGTTTGTATTTTTCAAATTCTAGACATTCAGTTACATAGCATTGTATTCTCCATGTAATTATAATGGGGAGCTAACATGGCTGCCATAGAATGTTGAAGTGTCATGTAAATGCTTCATAATGCAGAAACCGCATTGGCCCAACTCTCACGGCTCTGCAGGGACTACTGTACATTGTCAATCTGCAGAATTCTGAGAGGAATACCAGACTTTTTTTTATTTTTTATTAGCCACATATTTGATCTCTCCATTCTGCTATAGGCCACAGGTTAGTCTGTTTTCTTAAGAAAAGGTTCCTTGGGAAGGCAGAGAAATCCCAATTCTAGTATTACGTTAGTGAAGTAATAATAACATTGGCACATTGGCTTAAGTAGTCTACAGGTTTGAAACCCTGTTAAATCTGACTTACCAAGGAAACATACTTTGTTAAATACCCATAGAATCACATAAAAAAATATTCCTGCAATTCTCTTTATATGATGAGATAAAACCCATCACATCTGTTCATAAAATACATTTTTATGTGACCACATTAGAATTTGAGGCCGCATGAGAACTTCAACAACTCATCTATGTTCTGTTAAACTATGTTTGCACTGTTATGTAATGTGTTGATGTCCAGTAGGCATTTGCACGAGTTCATCTCATTTACAAGAGGAGGTAACCTTGCAGATCAAGCCCTCTGACGGTCTCTCGCTGTTTGCTCTCTTGTATTTGTGCAACACTTTTTTCACAGCGGATGGTTTTTCACTGCGGCGTAATCTCTGAGACAAAGGCTTTTCCTGAAACATGAGGGCCCTGGGCCTGTCCTGTATTCATGCTGCTGTTGCTGTACTTTGTGAAATACAACCAAATGTCCATGTAATATAGACGGGTCAGACATGGATTACAGCTCCATGTGGTTTTCTTGGCTGATTTGTGTTGTGAAATGGTTTATCTTGTGATTTGGGCCTTGTTTCTTCCTCTGTCCACAGCGCTTCTCCTGCCTGCCTGTGTGGAACAAAAGATTAGCAGCCAGGAAATGCCCCAGCCAATCAGCTGCAGCCTTACATCCTGTCAGTGAGAGCAGGCCACTCACAGCCTGGCTTCTATCCTAGCAGCCGATCGGCCAGCCTGGAGAGCCGTGGCTATGCTCTGAGCAGGGTGAGGACTTAGAGGGCTGTTTGTCCTCCATGTTTTAACAAGCATTGACATATAACACACTGAGTTTGTTAGCCATGCATCCACAGAGGTAAGCTTGATTTTTATTATTTCACTTCCTCTTTAATAAGCTACCAGCTACTGTGTATGTTATGTGCCTCAGGAATACAGGTTTGTCTCATGGAGAGAGAAGGGGGGAGAGAGCCTGCTAGTCCCTAGAACACAGGAGTGGAGCCTGGCAGGAGAGCAGAGCACAGCAGGCTGCCTCTCCTCTGCTGACTGTATATGTCTCTGGTGACATAGGGGATCAGCCTGTCTTCATACCTTTGTACAGAATATACCATGGCAAGAGGAATATATCCCTTTTGGAATAAGGCACAGGATTGATCAGTTTGGCTAGGCTGTTGTTGGGTTGTAAGGGTTTATGACTGTGTCACAGGCCTGTACATTCAAAATGGAAGGTGTGGGGAGGGGTGAGGGCCGTAGCAGGGAGAGAGAACATTCATTAGGGGATCCCAGTGGATTTAACAGATGGTAAAGAGACAGCTCAGCAATGACAGCACAGCAAGAATGATTTAGGCCTCAGAGTGGTATTAGTGCATGGCACTACTTGTAATCTTACAACCTCTAAGCAGGAAGTAGTCAATCAAGATGAACTATTAAAAAGGCATATCCTGATGGTTGTACAGTCAGGGTGTTTTTCCAGACTACTGTTTATAACAATGGGTAGTATTCACATTCTTGTTTTAGCATGTAGAATCATTGAACATGTTTCGTCTGGGTTTAAACCAACATATACAGTACTGTTTTTAAACAACAAGCTGAAATAAAATGTCTCTGAATGTTAGATTATATGCCTCAACAGTTTAGTATCTGGTGAGAAAATCTGCCTAATGTTATTTTTCAGTTCACAGCTTTCTCTTTGCTGTGGAGTGGCATCCATTTCAGAGAGCTTCCCCTTTCTGTGCCTCGGGTCTAGACACTCTGGGTGTTTGTATGTGAAGCCTGATGAAGGGAAGCAAGGCTGCTTCAGACAGAGCCTTGGACAAAAGTATATAATTATCCCAAAAAGGATATGAGAATCTCTACGTCTCTAGTGGAACTCATAGAATTTGCGCACATAGACGAATGCTGTATGTCGGCAGATGTTTTGACAACAACCATGCAATATCTGGCATGTAACATCAACTGCCTCAAATTGAATTGCCTGAAAAACAGCTTCTATTACCAGGCCATCAGACTGTTTAACAGCCATCACTAGCCATCCACCAGGTGATAAACACTCACTCACACAAAACACACACCTCATACTCACAAACGCATGCAGCAAAGCCTACTCACACACACAGCCAATGCTGCTGTCCCATGTTATAGAGACTTTAAACCACTGGACACTTTCGGTTTCACACGAAGCAAGAAAACCATGTCATGCTGGAACTCATTTTTAATTATTCACCATACCTGAGTAGTCTGACCTTTCCTAACGACCTTCACGTTGTTCAGATTTATTCTCCATGTTAAACCATCATTGTTTTTGTCCATTATGATCTTAATGGCAGCATTAGTATTTATTTAACTACAAATAGAGATCTGGTACTGGTTCTGGTACAATAAGTAATAGCAATACCACTGTTGGTTAAAAGTATAGAGACATTGTTAAGGTCCAAGCCCTTAAGGATTTATTTGACCAAGAGGTAATGCCAGTAGGAAAGTATTGGACAGGGAAAAGGCGTTGGCACTGGCTGCATGTTCTTCAGTCTAAACCACAGCCGTCCATTTTGATTCCGAGGCCTGTGACATTTCCAGCCCTGTCTTTGTAAGGCCCTTCCTGCATTCCTGTGAGCCGGTCTACTGGTAAGCTGTGTGTGCTTTCTACAGCAGCTCGCCTCAGCCGGAGCCGTGTGTGTGCAGTGTGCTCAGCAGGCAGGGAGGGAATGTCTTCAAAATGGACGCTATACACACTGCCTCAGAGCCGTGGAGGAAGAGGGAGGGAATCTGATACGCTCCCTCTAAGCCTGTGTAACTGCATCCCTCATGTTTTAGAAAATGCACACTGCCAGTGAGGGCTATATGGACTTTGAGGGACTTGGTTGCAGAGGTTTTGTGAGAGTGAGGAGAAATCCTCTCTGCATTGCAGCACTGTGTCTGAGGAAAGAGGGGAGAATATAGCCTGTGTGGCACACTAAGCCCGGCGCCCAATCAGGCAACTCCTCCGTGTGGCGCACAAACCAATCAGAAGCCCACAGCTGAGGTTAAAGATTGACAATCGCAGAGAGAGCAGCAGGAAGAGCAAGGCCCTTCTGGAAAATTCTGCTTTGTCTCATCCCCCACCGGCCTCACTAATTGAAAAAAAAAAAAAAAAGCCTGAAGAATTCTGTGCGTAAAGAGAAAAAAGGTATGCTGTCAATTTCCTACATTGAAGCATGGGTTTTGTGTCAAGAGACGGTATGGGAAGGGTGATATCACTATATTCATGAAAAGAATGTATTTTCTGCAATGCTTTAACAACAGGAAGGGGTGTTGTTGGAAGATTGGGAGGCATTGATTTATTGTGTTTTCACTGTTCTCTCCCTCTGCTCTCCTGGCCTGGGGAGGAGGGGATGTAGCTGAGGGAGACAATCTCTGTCTTTGCTGACAGGTTATGTCAGAGGTGGAGGCCAGTAAAGCCAATGCTCTGTCACTGCAGATGTAGCTGTCATTTTCTACCCGAGATGGTGAGGAGAACTAAGACAGAGAGGGGGGATAGAGAGGTGGTGGAAAAGGGACTACATTTGCTGTTCTAACAGGGAGCTGCTATCTTTGTTTCCCGCAATCTCGCATTCTAATTATGTTGCTCTCCCCAAGCGCTAAATAAAAAGCTTGTGAAATGGAACCCATCTGAGCTGTGAGACAGTAGCTTGTGCCTTGGCGTCAAAGAAAATGGCTGAAATAAGGGGATCGACACATTTGGTGTCTGAATAACAAGGAGGTTGATGTTGAGCTGATACTGAGTAAAACAGTGGCTTTCCCACAAGAAAGTACTGTTTAAATTCAAGGAAGTGTGCATTTAAATGATGCACATGCATAGGGCTGGGGCTGTGTTTGTGCAAGACAAAGAAACAGGAATGTTTGAGTTGCTTCTCTCTTGAGGGATATGATGCGCATGAGTGTGATGTTGCATTTAGGGGGGTTTGAGACGGGATAGTTCCATTATAGAGGGCATTGTAGTCACCATGCAGTTGTAGAGCGGATGGTTCTCCATTGCCCCTGCCTCAGTTCAGCCTTGACCTGTCTCTCTCAGAAGTCTCAGTCATGGGACCCAAGGGTGGTGGGCTCAGGATTCATGGGTGACAGGAAGGAGAAGATTTATTGAGTTTAATGCATGATTATTTTTCAAGTCATGTTGAAACTAGGACACATTTAGCTGTTGGTTACAAACCAGTTAGTTACATACAGTCCCATCCATGCCCAGTCATTTACAGTAGATGAGATGTCTGTATAATTTGTTCATCTGAGAAATCCCCTTTTGACATCACAGCCTGGTCTCATAGACTAGACGTAACATAATAAACATAAACCTCTTGACACTCAAATTAGTATGATATGGTATGGTTACATAAGACAGAAGGTTTCTTAAAGCTGCAATATGTAACTTTTTGTGCAACCTGACCAAATTCACATAGAAAGGTGAGTTATAGATATGTCATTCTCACTGCAAATCTAAGAAGTGGTAGATCTGTTCTATGTACGCTATATCTATGCTTCCTGTGCTTAAGTTTCATTTTTGCGTCTTTTGTACACCAGATTGGTTATGGAAAATATATTTCACAGTGGTTTAGATGATACATTGATTCTGTATACGATACTTGCTAGTTTTGTCACATAAACTGAAATTAGGCAAACTATTCGAATTTTAGCAACCAGGAAATGGCGCGGCGATTTCTGCATAGTGCATCTTTAAGGCTGGTCAGGGTGGGTGGGTGTATAACGTGAATGTCTAGCAACCCAAAGGTTGCGTGTTCGAATCTCATCAGACAGCATTACAATTTTAACTACTTTGCAACTACTTAGTATGTTAGCTAACCCTAACCTTAACCCCTAACCCAAGCCACCTAGCTAATATTAGCCACAACTAATTGGAATTCGTAGCATATCATATGTTTTGCAAATTCATAACATATTGTACGAATTGCAATTCGTAACATATTGGAGGAATTGTAATTCGTAACATATCATTCAAAATGGATGAGTCTTGGGCGGCAGGTAGCCTAATGGTTAGAGTGTTGGGCCATTAACCGAAAGGTTTCTAGATCGAATCTCCAAGCTGATAAGGTAAACATCTGTCGTTCTTCCCCTGATCCTAGGCCATCATTGTAAATAATAATTTGTTCTTAACTGACTTTTCCTGGTTAAAAAAATCAAATAAATGGACATCCATAAATGAATACATACCATACGGAATGTAGCATATCATATATCAATTGGAGTGTCCCCGGATTTACATTTACTATGTTACATCTACCCCTGAGTCCAGGTTGGACATCAATGCATAAGTGTGAGTTCACATGTAAATAGGATTCAACACAATTTTATGAAATACATGGCTTCACAAAAGCATGTCTAATCCCTGAGACATTGTTCTAATGAGACAATGACAGATGATTGGTACCTTTTTTTGACCAGAAGTTGTTTTGAAGATGGGGAGAAGTACAGTGCATTCGGAAAGTATTCAGACCCCTTCCCTTTTTCCACATTTTGTTACATTACAGCCTTATTCTAAAATGGATTAAATACACACAATACCGTATATTGACAAAGCAAAAACAGTTTAAAACAAATAAAAAAAACAGAAATACCTTATTTTCATAACTATTCAGACCCTTTCCTATGAGACTCGAAATTGAGCTCAGGTGCATCCTGTTTCCATTGATCATCCTTGAGATGTTTCTATAACTTGATTGGAGTCCACCTGCGGTAAACTCAATTGATTGGACATGATTTGGAAAGGTACACACCTGTCTATATAAGGTTCTACAGTTGACAGTGCATGTCAGAGCAAAAACCAAGCCATGAGGTCAAAGGAATTGTCCATAGAGCTCCGAGACAGGATTGTGTCGAGGCACAGATCTGGGGAAGGGCGCCAAAACATTTCTGCAGCATATAAGGTCCCCAAGAACACAGTGGCCTCCATCATTCTTAAATGGAAGAAGTTTGTAACCATCAAGACTTCCTAGAGCTGGCCGCCCGGCCAAACTGACCAATCATAGGTGAAGGGTCTTGGTCAGGGAGGTGGCCAAGAACCCAATAGTCACTCTGAAAGAGCTCCAGAGTTCCTCTGTGGAGATGGGAGAACCTTCCAGAAGGACAACCATCTCTGCAGCACTCCACCAATCAGGCCTTTATGGTAGAGTGGCCACTCCTCAGTAAAAGGCACATGACAGCCCGCTTGGAGTTTGCCAAAAGACACCTAAAGGACTCTGACCATGAAAAACAAGATTCTCTGGTCTAATGAAACCAAGATTGAACTCTTGGCCTGAATGCCAAGCGTCACGTCTGAAAATCTGGCACTATCCCAACGGTGAAGCATGGTGGTGGCAGCATCATGCTGTGGGGATATTTTTCAGTGGTAGGGACTGGGAGACTAGTCAGGATCGAGGGAAAGATGAACGGAGAAAAGTACAGAGAGATTTTTGAGGAAAACCTGCTCCGGAGCGCTCAGGACCTCAGACGGGAGAAGGTTCACCTTCCAACAGGACAATGACCCTAAGCACGCAGCCAAGACAATGCAGTGGTGGCTTCAGGACAAGTCTCAATGTCCTTGAGTGGCCCAGCCAAAGCCCCGATCGAACATCTCTGGAGAGACCTGAAAATAGCTGTGCAGTGACACTTCCCATCCAACCTGACAGAGTTTGAGAGGATCTGCAGAGAAGAATTGGAGAAACTCCCCAAATACAGTAGTGCCAAGCTTGTAGCGTTATACCCAAGAAGATGCAAGGCTGTAATCGCTGCCAAATGTGCTTCAACAAAGTACTGAGTAAAGGGTCTGAATACTTATGTAAATGTCATGTTTCAGTTTTTTCTCCCAATAAATGAGCAAAAATGTCTAAAAACCTGTTTTTGTTTTGTCATTATGGAGTAAAAAACGATTTAATCCATTTTAGAACAAGGCTGTAACATAACAATATGTCAAGTCAAGGGGTCTCAATACTTCTCGAATGTACTGTATGTATGTAATAAAAAAGGTTCTGCATTTTTCGACACACAGATCAACTGTACTAGTTGTTCAGGCATTGATCTTGTCTCATCTTGATCACTGTCCGGTAATATAGTCAGGTGCAGCAAAGAAAAGACCTACTGTAGCAAAGCTGCAGCTGGCTCAAAACAAAGCAGCACACCTTGCCCTTAACTGTACACACAGAACTAATATCAACAACATACAGTACATAATAGTCTCATGGTTGACGACAAATTTACTACTTCTCTTTGTCTTTTTAAGAAACATTTGTGTATCGAAAATGCCTAACCACTTGTATAATCTATTTGCGTACACTTCAAACAGCCATACATAAAACCAGACATGCCACTATGGGTTTCTTCACGATACCCAAACCAAAACCGGTTTAAATGTGTCACTCAGTTATTTATAGAGCCATATCATCGTGGAATGCTCGGCCACCAGAGGTTACTCGGGCGAAAAGCAAGTTTAGCTTTAAAAAACAGATTAAAAAAACATATTGCATCACAGTGGCTCTCTTCATTAAAAAAATTACATCTCATTTAACTGTACTGTATTTAAGAATATGAATAGGTACGGTTGAAGTCGGAAGTTTACATACACCTTAGCCAAATACATTTAAACTCAGTTTTTCACAATTCCTGACATTTAATCCTAGTACAAATTCCCTGTCTTAGGTCAGTTAGGATCAACACTTTATTTTAAGGATGTGAAATGTAAGAATAATAGTAGAGAGAATGATTTATTTCAGATTTTGCAACCTTTTATCACAGTGGGTTAGAAGTTTACATACACTCAATTAGTATTTGGTAGCATTGCCTTTAAATTGTTTAACTTGGGTCAAACGTTTTGGGTAGCCTTCCACAAGCTTCCCACAATAAGTTGGGTGAATTTTGGCCCATTCCTCCTGACAGAGCTAGTGTAAGTGAGTCAGGTTTGTAGGCCTTCTTGCTCGCACACACTTTTTCAGTTCTGCCCACACATTTTCTACAGGATTGAGGTCAGGGCTTTGTGATGGCCACTCCAGTACCTTGACTTTGTTGTCCTTAAGCAATTTTGTCACAACTTTGGAAGTATGCTTGGGGTCATTGTCCATTTGGAAGACCCATTTGCGACCAAGCTTTAACTTCCTGACTGATGTCTTGAGATGTTGCTTCAATATATCCACATCATTTTCCATCCTCATGATGCCATCTATTTTGTGAAGTGCACCAGCCCTCCTGCAGCAAAGCACCCCCACAACATGATGCTGCCACCCCCTTGCTTCACGGTTGGGATGGTGTTCTTCGGCTTGCAAGCCTCCCCCTTTTTCCTCAAACATATTGATGGTCATTACAGCCAAACAGTTTTATTATGTTTTTTATTATGTTATGTTTCATCAGACCAGAGGACATTTCTCCAAAAAGTACAATATTTGTCCCCATGTGCAGTTGTAAACTGTAGTCTGGCTTTTTTATGGCTGTTTTGGAGCAGTGGCTTCTTCCTTGCTGAGCGGCCTTTCAGGTTATGTCGATATAGGACTTGTTTTACTGTGGATATAGATACTTTTGTACCTGTTTCCTCCAGCATCTTCACAAGGTCCTTTGCTGTTGTTCTGGGATTGATTTGCACTTTTCGCACCAAAATACGTTCATCTCTAGGAGACAGAACGGGTCTTCTTCCTGAGTGGTATGATGGCTGCGTGGTCCCATGGTGTTTATACTTGCATACTATTGTTTGTACAGATGAAAATGGTACCTTCAGAAGTTTGGAAATTGCTCCCAAGGATGAAACAGACTTGTGGAGGTCTACAATTTTTATTCTGAGGTCTTGGCTGATTTCTGTTGATTTTCCCATGATGTCAAGCAAAGAGGCACTGAGTTTGAAGGTAGGCCTTGAAATACATCCACAGGTACACCTCCAATTGACTCAAATTATGTCAATTAGCCTATCAGAAGCTTTTAAAGCCATGACATACATTTCTGGAATTTTCCAAGCTGTTTAAAGGCACAGTCGACTTAGTGTATGTAAACTTCTGACCCACTGGACTTGTGACACAGTGAATTATAAGTGAATAATCTGTCTGTAAACAATTGTTGGAAAAATGTACTTGTGTCATGCACAAAGTAGATGTCCTAACTGGTGTGCCAAAACTATAGTTCGTTAATAAGAAATTTGTGGAGTGGTTGAAAAACGAGTTTTAATGACTCCAACCTAAGTGTATGTAAACTTCTGACTTCAACTGTATGTAAATAGTATTGTTGTGTCTTTGCTATATATAACTCTTATTTCATTTTTTTATTTAGTGTAATATCTTATGATGTTCTTGTCTATAACTGTTCTGTATTCTGTCATGTATTTGTACGTTTTGTGTAGACCCCAGGAAGAGTAGCTGCTCAATGTGCAGTAGCTAATGGGGATCCTAATTAACTAAACTAATCATTTGACCTAGTCCAATCACATTCTGTCAGTTTGACACTCTGGAACTCTTAACGTTGGAACACTGCTTTACTAGGCGCTAATTGATACAGGGAACCCGAGTGTTGGCTTCTGCGATGCATTAGCTGATGCATCAGCTGACGTCGCATCATATTCTACAAACACTTCCTACCTTTAATATGGTGGTCTATTTAGCTGATCAGTTTTACTCACTCATTCTCTGCTACCTGTACTTCTGTTGGTTGCTTGATAGTATGAGGTTGCATTTTCTAGCACCCACCCCATCCTCCACCTTTTTGGTTCTGTGTTTCCTTCTTGCAGTGGGATTGATATAGCGTAACCTGCCTGTAATTATCATTAGTATCTTAACATGACACACGTAGTGAGCTACCCCAAAGGATCAGAGCCTAACGCCAAGACTAATGTATTACATGTTGTAATCTTTTTTCAAATAAATGGTTAAGTGAATACGTGGCGTTTCCTGTTTCGAAATTGCCTTACTAAACATTTTCCTTCTCCCAATAAGAGAGGGACTCTTGCTGGCCATAGCCGGCACCCAAATGAACAGCGTGTGTCTGTGTCCAGTCAGAATTGGTTGAGACAGAGTCTGCTTCTGGGCCAAATGGACTCTCGCTCTAAGAATAACCCCATTGTAGTGAGACTGAGAGAGTGAGTCTCACTGCCAAGTGAGTCTGTGTTAAAGCAGACCTTTATAGCCAGACGGGATTATGTCTTTCCCCTGAAAATGATACTAGATCCACACAAATAAGATTTGTGAGACTTCAGCAGATGCTCTTTTACAGTGTGATTTTATGATTGTTACCAAGTGCATACTGAACATACTGTGGATGAAGCCGTCTCTGGTGGAAGCATAGTGAGTCAAACTGTAGAACGCATTGGATGAAATGATCTATGTTGGGAGTCTTTTTCTGGAGGTGTTGTCATAACAGGGCATTAATAGTGCCTCTTTTCCCTGCGTCAGTGTGGCTGAGGAGGAGGTGAAGACTGAGTCGGATGCAGTAGAGGGGATGGAGATCTCTACACGATCCAAAGGTGAGAAAAAAACCCACAAAGCTGAGCTGTACTATTACTTATGATTGCCTATGCCTGCGGGTAGTATGTGGTGGTGGTGAAAGGGTTTATTTTATTGTTTCTGTGTTGAGTGTACTGCATGTGTGCATGCATGTGTCTGGTACAGAGCTGAACGACACAAGGTACAAGATGGAGGCTAATGTGCTGCTTCTGTTCATATCGCTGTCATGTCTTATCGCTATGGCAACTGGTTTTATCTGCTGTACAGTATGAAAACAATGAACTTCTACTGTTCTATGGCTAGTACATGCACCTTCTTCTTAGAGATAGTGCATCTGTCATGTTGGCTTGTCTGACCTTTGACCCCTCTCTGCAGTTTCAGTCCCTGGGTCAGTGGAGCGGGCGGCGCAGAAACGAAAGGTGCCCAGCCCCCCTCACTCATCCAACGGTCACTCCCCTGCTGAGACCTCCTCCAGCCCGGTCAAAAAGAAGAAGAAACCAGGAGCAGTCAGCAGCAGTAAAGACCAGGTGCACCCTCCCCCTCCACTCTCCTCTGTGCTCACACTGTGGGGCTTTCAGAGGCTGCTGGGTTTCTGTTACACTGCAATATATCCTCCTAAAAAAACTAACTTTCGGTTCCAATTTTGTCTTTTGGTATGCCATGGGACTATTTGATGTTTGTGATACCAAGGGTTTATATTTTCTTATAGTGTTACAGTAAGCCTATGTCCTAATACGATTGTTATCTAACTGATTATTGTTTCATTAATGTGTGTTTTCATGCTTAATTTTGCCTACTGAAATCAAGAATTTGATTGAGTTTTCAGATATTGCTCAAAGAAAAACTGATGCAATTAATGTTTAACACTTTTATCAGCTTTATAAATGGTCAGTTATAATAGCAACATTGGCTTATAAGCCATGGATCAAAGCTTGTCTCAATGCAAAACAGTAATGGGTGTGGACCAAAACACAGTTTCTCAGATCCAATCAGTAAGTGATACTAAAGGCTAGTTTCTCATACTGATCCTTTTCACTGTCTTGACCTTTGAAAAGGGATTTGCAATATAATCTACAGTGATTCTCTTCCAGTTTGATAACAGAAATTATAAATGAATACATTTTGGAATACCTTATGTTGCAACACAGGGTTCTAAGCAGTCTGTGCTTTGGACCGTTACTATGTAACTCCTGTTGATTTTTATTTTTTTGCATGTCTGTGCTACTCATGTAATCTCACGCCTAAATTAAATGTTGAACCCCTCCAACTTTCTCCTTCTCTTGCCTGCATTTCAGTCAGAACTAAGACATGGTCCCTTTTACTATGTGAAGCAGCCAGCACTCACCACAGACCCTGTTGATGTTGTACCGCAGGACGGCAGGAATGACTTTTACTGCTGGCTGTGCCACCGCGAGGGCCAGGTGCTCTGCTGTGAGCTCTGCCCGAGGGTGTACCATGCCAAGTGCCTCAAACTGCCCGCAGAGCCCGAGGGTGACTGGTTCTGCCCTGAGTGTGAGGTACTCGCTTGTGGGTGGGACTGGAAACCAGTTGTCTACTAGGAAGATGACTTTAAAATGCGTGGGAGGTTTTAGGCTGGGGGATGAGCCCTGACTATGATGAAAGACATCCCTATTTATAGGAAGTTAGAGTTGAGAAAAATCTTGGCGCTAAGAGAAATTCTGATCATGTTGGTTTACGATGTTGTCAAGGTAGTAAAATGAGGCTTGATACTGAGAATATCCTTTGAGATGTCAAAATACGTTTGAAGCTAACATCTTTCTCTCTACCTCTTTTCTTTCAGAAAATAACAGTTGCTGAGTGCATAGAGACTCAGAGTAAAGCAATGACGATGCTAACACTAGACCAGCTGTCTTACCTGCTAAAGTTTGCACTCCAGAAGATGAAACAGCCAGGTGTAAGTGCACTGACCTCCCTCTTCTACCTGGCTGATTAGTCCCAGTAACACTATAAACAAATATCAGGTCTGTTGGGAAATCAACTGGATATAGTGCATATTGCAATGGCTTGTGCTTCTGCTTTCACCCTCCCCACATTGTCATGGAAGAACTCTACCTAATTTCTACCTTTTCTAACTGTTGTCATTGACTAATTGTTTTGACAGTAGATATATTGGACTATTGAAGAATAGAGATAGATGTATTAGTAATTCCAATGCGAGTGAACAGAGCTCTCATACAAACACAATGGAATGGTCTTGCGCTTGTTGATATGGTCTGATTCTAAGACTGCTTAATGCTTTCTCATGGTTTTATTTTCCATCAGTGATGATGTCCATTGCCCCTGCCCTAATACACGGAGAACTGCACCCTGCCAAATGATTTCCTATACTCAGTCTGAAGTATCTTTTGGTGTTCTGGTTACAAAGTGGTTACCTATGTCATAAGTAAGGAAGCTCTCTAACAACACTAAACCACCCCAAGCCTGTTTTCGCCAGTCTTCTCCTCTACAATGGCATAAAGAGGAAAGGGACCATTGAACCAAGGGTGCAGTTTGTAAAGCGTGGTGTGGTGAGGATACAGTTGCCCCTCTTACTCTTTTTCAGGACCAACCACGCTCGTCATCTCACTCCCCCCATGCAGCCGCCACGCAGAGAAAGGCTTTTAATTGGGTAATCAATCAACCACACTAAAAAAAGACCCCATCATATTTTCCGTTCGTTTTTTTCCCTCCTGTTTGGAGTGTTCTTTTTGTTTTGTGTGTCTGTTTTTAGTTGCTGTTGTCTGTCCTGGGGTGGTAGAGTCTGGGTGGTAGAGTCTGGGTGGTAAGGTGTGTGTGTGTGTGTGTTATGGAGGTCATGCAGTTGAATCCTAAATTGAGATGCGTGCAAGGCAAGCAATTTTAAATCTTGACCTAAATTTTGAATTGATGCCAATTTTATATATTTACATGAAAGTTGTAGCTGTGCTTGTGTCTCAAGTTAGGATTTGGCCTAAGTGAGGCCTGTATTTGGAATATGAAGGTTAATTCACTGTGCACGTATCTTTTATATCTTCTCCAGACGGAACCCTTCCAGAAGCCAGTATCTCTTGAACAGCATCCGGACTACGCAGAGTATATTTTTCACGCCATGGACCTATGTACATTAGAGAAGGTTAATGTTCTGTGCTTATTTCTTTGTGGTTAGAACTACAATCCCAAACCTCACCAGTTGTTGATCACTGACCTTTTCCATTTTATTTTTCCAGAATACAAAGAAGAAAATGTATGGCTGTACCGAAGCTTTCTTGGCAGATGTGAAATGGATTTTACACAACTGCATAATTTATAATGGAGGTCAGTGTCCGTGTTTAGATTGCAATGGATTTTCACTGGTTTTAATAACTGGTTTGTAGTTATTTCTAATGGTGACCTTCTTATTCCAGGAAATCATAAGCTCACTGCCACAGCTAAAGTCATAGTGAAAATCTGTGAACATGAGGTGAGTATGGGAAGGCGTTCAATCCTTTTTTCAGGCCTTCAGAAGACACCTACAATTGTTACACCTACAATGATTCTTCTCTTTCAGATGAATGAGATTGAAGTCTGTCCGGAATGCTATCTGTCAGCTTGCCAAAAGAGAGACAACTGGTTCTGTGAGCCATGTGTGAGTTCAGTTACTTAAACTCCCTTATTTACTTGTATCAAAGCTTGTGCTAAACGAGTCATACATTGGAATTGTAGTGCCTTGTGTATACTGAATGCTGCCTATATAATAGTCTCAGTATTATAAGTAGTCTTCCTGCTTACTTTGCTCAGAGTGATCCTCACCCTCTGGTGTGGGCCAAGCTGAAGGGGTTTCCATTCTGGCCTGCCAAAGCATTGCGGGACAAAGATGGGCAGGTGGATGCTCGCTTCTTTGGGCAACACGACAGGTAATTCCCCTTTGGTACCTACCTATGTAAATTATACTCATCAGAGCATTTGCATTTTTCAACTCTCTGTCTCTAGCCTCTGTCTCTAGCCAGCTGTTTAGTTATGTTATGTTTCTACACCTTCCAGGGCGTGGGTCCCCTTAAACAACTGCTACCTCATGTCCAAGGAGATTCCCTTCTCTGTGAAGAAGACTAAGAGCATCTTCAACAGCGCCATGCAGGAAATGGAGGTCTACGTGGAGAACATGAGGAAGAAGTTTGGAGTGTTCACCTACGCCCCCTTCAGGACGCCCTATACCCCTGACAACCAGTACCAGATGTTGCTGGACCCCGCCAATCCCTCATCCGGCTCGGTCCGACCGGAGAAGCATGAAAAGATCAAGTTCAACTTCGACATGACTGCATCTCCCAAGATGCCCTTGTCCAGGAGCGTGCTGTCAGGAGGGGGCGGGTGCATGGGCGGGGTTGGAGGGAGTACAGGCCGGAGGATCTCCCTGACAGATATGCCCCGCTCGCCCATGAGCACTAACTCCTCTGGTCACACAGGCTCTGATGGAGAGCAGGAGACACCAGACAAGGGCCAGGCTAGAGCCCCAGCTAGCCACTACAGTGCTGGGGAGGAGTCCATGGACTGCACAGGTAGGTACTGCACACTGCCTCTCCAACGGTCTGGAGAGTCCTGTGACTATGGAATATACTGTAACAGCAACATAGACTCTGGTTTTTGTTTTAAATCAAGCACTGTAAACGAAAGGCATGTTGAGTTCTTCTTCAATGCACAATTGCCATACGTTATTTTAACAAAACCTACCTCTTAAATGAAGATCCAAAGAAGAGCATGACTTTGATAGATACTGTATATCTGAACTCTCCCCACAGCATCACCGGCTTCCACTCGACCTGATCCTGTCTCTGGTGCCAAGGACAGCCCTAAACCATTCCACTCCCAGGGCCCTGCCCTGCCTCTCGTTCCCAAGCAGGAGAAAGCAACACCCACAGGGAGCATCCTTAATCTCAACCTGGGTGAGCTGCCACACACCTGTCATCAAAACCTCAGTCATCATCAAAGTTCAGCTATTTAGCACACCTGACCTGGGTAAGGCTTCATGACAGCAAAACACTATCCATAAACCCTAGAAACCTTAACCACATGTAGAGGCAGTCCTACTTGATGGTCTAGTGATTGTGGCTGATTTCAACCAGCTCATAACATTGTTTGTGGTTTCTTGTGCTGGCCTTTCAGACCGAAGCAAAGCCGAGATGGACCTAAAGGAGTTGAGTGAGACTGTGCAGCAGCAGCAGCAGCAACAGCAGGGGGTGCCACCAGTCCTCACCTCACCCAAAAGACAGATCAGGAGCCGCTTCCAGCTCAACCTGGACAGAACCATCAAGAGCTGCAAGGCCCAGCTGGGTGAGTGACCTAACCGCACCGCTAGAAAATAACCGCTTATTAAGATACCAGGACAATTCAACTTTTTTTTTTTACTTGTATGAAAACAACCATGGCTGAAACCTTTGATGTTATACATTTACCCCAATTTCCCCTCTCTGCTTACAGGTATAGATGAGATCTCTGAGGATGTGTATAAGGGAGTGGAACACAGCGACTCTGAGGACTCTGATAAATCAGATTCGAGTGACAGTGAGTACGCCAGCGACGAGGAACAGAAACCTAAAGTGGGCCAGCACACTGAGGCCAATGACAAGGGCGAGAAGGACCCTTCCAAGAGGGGGTCCAAAGACCCCCTGCCCTCCATCCAAAACAAGGAGGGCAAAACAGAGGGGCCAGGGCCAGCAACTGCAACCATGGGAGATGCAGGGGTAGCATCTACCCTCTCTGAATCCTTGTCGAAAGAGAAGCAGGGTGTAGAGTCAGACAAAGAGCCGCCAGAGAAAGCCAAAGCAGTCCCTGCGTCCCCAGCCCCCAGAGAGAAGCCCCAGGTGAAGCAGGAGGCCAAGCAGACCTCTCTGGTGGATGACTCCGACTCTGAGAGGGAGCTGGTGATTGACCTGGGGGAGGACCAGGGGGGCAGAGACCGGAAGAGGACTAGGAAAGATGCACACGCCACCAAAGATCCACCAACCAATAAGACAGAGGGTGAGAGTCCTCCTATTCTCTACCACTATTTGACAAAAATAATAGTTGCTGTTATTAATTCATTTCTTTCCATTCTAGGTAAAGCCCCCACCCCGTCAAGTGCCCTTACTCCATCTCAAAACAACACAGCCCCTTCCTTAACCCCCAGTGTGAAAGATTCATCACAGTCTCCACTAGCCATCCCTCTAAACATGGTGCCCTTCACTACTGCTGCTCCCACCACCATTGGCCCCACCACCCTGGCCAGTGCCACATCAACAGCCCCCATCACAGCCTCCTCCGCCACCACAGCAGTGAAGAAACAGCGCCCTCTGCTGCCCAGGGAGACTGTCCCGGTGGTGCAGCGGGCAGTGGTGTGGAACCCCACCAACAAGTTCCAGACGTCCTCCCAGAAGTGGCACATGCAGAAGGTGCAGCGGCAGCAGCAGAATCCGCAGCCAGATACGCCTCAGCTGCAGACAGCATCTCCTGGCCAGCCACAGACACAAAAATTGCCCCAAACGCCGACATCTGCAACATCTTCATCATCATTATCGCCAGAGCAACCTTCCCAAAGCACGCGGTACCAGACCAGGCAATCTGTCAAAGGTACACCACAGTATTAGTTCATAATTAAATTAGCACACTACAGAGAAAGTGGAGACAGCTAAAAAACTATTTGAGTGCGACCGCAGGCCTAAATACCATGACTGTGATGTCAATGATTAGTTTTGATTGTTGTTGTTTACTGTAGCTGTCCAGCAGAAAGACCCCCCACTCAGTACGTCCACGTCGGCTGTTACCCTGGTGACCAGTATCCCAGCCTCTGTGGCCATGATGGCAGCTCCCGGAGTAGGCAGTGGCCCCTCCACCTCCATGGCAGGGGACTTTCAGATCCCCACCGCATCAGCAGACGTAGCAGCTGACATCGCCAAGTACACTAATAAAGTGAGTATGCAAGACTTGGAGTGATGGCCACAGAGTAAACAAGCTGAAGGATGTACACTACACTCACTATCAGTATATTACGATAGTTTGGGGCTTGGAGCAGAGCTTATTGAAGCATACAGACTTTTTGGGGACAATTTTACATGCACTCCATGACCAAAAGTATGTGGACAACTGCTCGTCAAACATTTCATTCCATTAATATGAAGTTGGTCCCCCCTTTGCTGCTATAAACAGCCTCCACTCTTCTGGGAAGGTTTTCCACTAGATGTTGGAACATTGCTGTGGGGACTTGCTTCACTTCAGCCACAAGAGTATTCGTGAGGTCGGGCACTGATGTTGGGAGATTAGGCCTGGCTCGCAGTCGGCGTTCCAATTCATCCCAAAGGTGAATTGAGGTCAGAGCTCTGTGCAGGCCAGTCAAGTTCTTCCACACCGATATCAACAAACCATTTCTGTATGGACCTCGATTTGTGCACGGGGGCATTGTCATAATGAAACAGGAAAGGGCCTTCCCCAAACTGTTACCACGAAGTTGGAAGCACAGAATCGTTTAGAATGTCATTGTATGCTGTAGCATTAAGATTTCCCTTCACTGGAACTAAGGGGCCTAGCCCGAACCGTGAAAAACAGCCCCAGACCATTATACCTCCTACACCAAACTTTACAGGGACTAGGGACTATGCATTGGGGCAGGTAGCGTTCTCCTGGCATCCGCCAAACCCAGATTCGTCCTTTGGACTGCCAGATGGTGAAGCGTGATTTATCACTCCAGAGAATGCATTTCCATTGCTCCAGAGTCCAATGGTGGGGAGCTTAACACCACTCCAGCCGAAGCTTGGCATTGAGCATGGTGATCTTAGGCTTGTGTGCGGCTGCTCGGCCATGGAAACACATTTCATGAAGCTCCCAACGAGCAGTTCTTGTGCTGACATTGCTTCCAAAGGCAGTTTGGAACTCGGTAGTGAGTGTTGCAACCGAGGACAGACAAGCTTCGTGCTTCAGCACTCGGCAGCCCCGTTCTGTGAGCTTGTGCTGCCTTCCACTTCGAGGCTGAGTTGTTGGTGCTCCTAGACGTTTACACTTCAAAATAACATCACTTACAGTTGACCGGGGCAGCTCTAACAGGGCAGGAATTTGACAAACTGACTTATTGGAAAGGTGGCATCGTATGACAGTGTCACATTGAAAGCCACTGAGATCTTCAGTAAGGCCATTCTACTGCCAATGTTTGTCTATGGAGATTGCATGGTGGTGTGATAAAGATTCTCAACCAATCAAATATTAGTTATTATTTAAAGGAGTTATTACTAGTCAGCGGTCTCTTGGGTACTTTGGACAGTTTTGCTTCATTTCTCCTTTTTCCTCAGATAGTGGATGCAATCAAAGGGACGATGACTGAGCTGTACACCGAGCTTTCCAAAAGCACTTCAGGGAACACAATAGCAGAGGTATGTATCTATCTGCTGGTCACTCTCAGAGGCACCGAATAACACCGTGCAAATAATAGTTAACTGTATGACTCTGGGGAGTGAATGTATGTCCTTGTCTCTCCCACACAGATAAGACGATTGAGAATTGAAATAGAAAAACTGCAGTGGCTTCATCAACAGGAGCTTTCAGAAATGAAGCACAATCTAGGTAAGGACCTTTGCATTACTCAAGCTTCCACTGCAGATGACCCAGTCAATTCTGGGTCAAAGGACTGTCTCTCAGTATAGACGGGTTGGTTACTTAGCAACAAAACCGATGTGTGCGCAACTATGGGGCAAAACGGATGGGGTTGGCTTAGATTGTTGACAACACGTAAACAATATTCACCTCCAATGTTTATTGAAATCATAAATACAATTGAACAATAAGCACTTGTCTCTCAAATACATTGCTATTGTTGTAGCTAGATGGCAAATGTTTGGCCATATTAGCATTGACATGATTGTTGACAACACGTAAACTATATTTTGTTTTCAATGTTTATTGAAATCATAAACGCATTTGCACAATAAGCACTTGTTGTTTCTCAAATGCATTGTTACAGTTGTTGGTTAGCTGGCTAGCGAATTTCGCCATATTAGCATTGACATGAAATCAGCCAAAACACCTCAAAACAAGACATGGTATCAATAACAAGGGACAATGAGCTGAAAGGAGCCACCTACAATTCCCCACATGGCAGCTTCTTGTTGCTAGCTATCTGACCATTCAGAATCATGATGCACATACATCATTTTCACAGTGGTGTAAAGTACTTAAGTAGTCCTTTAAAGTATTTTTACTTAAGTCGTTTTTTGTGGTATCTGTACTTTACTATTCATATTTTTGACAACTTTTAGTTATACTTAACTACATTCATAAAGAAAATAATGTACTTTTTACTCCATACATTTTCCCTGACACCCAAAAGTACTCGTTACTTTTTGAATGCTTAGCTGAACAGAAAATTGTCAAATTAACGCAGTTATCAAGAGAACATCCCTGGTCATCCCTACTGCTTCTGATCTGGCGGACTCACTAAACACAAATGCTTCGTTTGTAAATAATGTCTGAGTGTTGGAGTGTGCCCCTGGCTAGCAGTAAATAAAAAAAATAAAAATAAAAAATTGTGCCTACTGGTTTGCTTAACATAAGGAATTTGAAATGATTCATACTTTTACATTTGATACTTACAGTTGAAGTCGGAAGTTTACATACACTTAGGTTGGAGTCATTAAAACCTGTTTTTCAACCACTCTAGAAATGTCTTGTTAACGAACTATAGTTTTGGCACGTCGGTTAGGATTTACTTTGTGCATGACACAAGTAAATTTTCCAACAATTTTTTAGACAGATTATTTCACTTATAATTCACTGTATCACAATTCCAGTGGGTCAGAAGTTTACATACACTAAGATGACTGTGCCTTTAAACAGCTTGGAAAATTCCAGAAAATGATGTCATGGCATTAGAAGCTTCTGATAGGCTAATTGACATCATTTGAGTCAATTGGAGGTGTACCTGTGGATGTATTTTATGGCCTACCTTCAAACTCAGTGCCTCTTTGCTTGACATCATGGGAAAATCAACAGAAATCAGCCAAGACCTCAGAATAAAAATTGTAGACCTCCACAAGTCTGGTTGAATTTCCAAACGCCTGAAGGTACCACGTTCATCTGTACAAACAATAGTCCACAAGTATAAATACCATGGGACCACGCAGCTGTCATACCGCTCAGGAAGGAGACAAGTTCTGTGAATGTACTTTGGTGCGAAAAGTGCAAACCAATCCCAGAACAACAGCAAAGGATCTTGTGAAGATGCTGGAGGAAACAGGTACAAAAGTATCTATATCCACAGTAAAACGAGTCCTATATCGACATAACTATGACAGGCCGCTCAGCAAGGAAGAAGCCACTGCTCCAAAACCACCATAAAAAAGCCAGACTATGGTTTGCAACTGTACATGGGGACAAAGATCTTACTTTTTGGAGAAATGTCCTCTGGTCTGATGAAACAAAAATTGAACAGTTTGGCCATAATGACCATCGTTGTGTTTGGAGGAAAAAGGGGGAGGCTTGCAAGCCGAAGAACACCATCCCAACCCTCAAGCACGGGGGTGGCAGCATCATATTATGGGAGTGCTTTGCTGCAGGAGGGACTGGTGCACTTCACAAAATAGATGGCATCATGAGGATGGAAAATGATGTGGATAAATTGAAGCAAGGTCACAAGACATCAATCAGGAAGTTAAAGCTTGGTCGCAAATGGGTCTTCCAAATGAACAATGACCCCAAGCATACTTCCAAAGTTGAGGCAAAATGGCTTAAGGACAACAAAGTCAAGGTATTCACAAAGCCCTGACCTCAATCCCAAAGAAAATGTGTGGGCAGAACTGAAAAAGCGTGTGCGAGCAAGGAGGCCTACAAACCTGACTCAGTTACACTAGCTCTGTCAGGAGGAATGGGCCAAAATTCACCCAACTTATTGTGGGAAGCTTGTGGAAGGCTACCCGAAACATTTGATCCAAGTTAAACAATTTCAAGGCAATGCTACCAAATATTTATTGAGTGTATGTAAACTTCTGACCCACTGGGAATGTGATGAAAGAAATAAAAGCTGAAATAAATAATTCTCTCTACTATTATTCTTACATTTTACATTCTTAAAATAAAGTGGTGATCCTAACTGACCTAAGACAGGGAATTCTTACTAGGATTACATATCAGGAATTGTGAAAAACTGAGTTTAAATGTATTTGGCTAAGGTGTATGTAAACTTCAACTGTAAGTATATTTTAGCAATTACATTTACTTTTGATACTTAAGTACATTTAAAACCAAATACTTTTACGCAAGTAGTATTTTACTGGATGACTTTTACTTTAGTCCTTTTCTATTAAGGTATCTTTACTTTTACTCAAGTATGACAGTTAGGTACTTTTTCCACAACTGCGATTTTCACGAGGTTGTCAGCCAACCCGTCTATTACAATGGATGTCATTGACTGAGGAGAATTAATCACATTATTCTATAGAAAGGGTTATGTTATTGTCTGATGTGTGTACATGTGCAGAGTTAACCATGGCTGAGATGAGGCAGAGTCTGGAGCAGGAGAGGGAGCGTCTGATGGCGGAGGTAAAGAAGCAGACAGAAGTGGAGAAACAGCAGGTGGTGGATGAGACCAAAAAGAAACAGTGGTGTGCCAACTGCAGGAAGGAGGCCATCTTCTACTGCTGCTGGAACACCAGCTACTGTGACTACCCCTGTCAGCAAGCCCACTGGCCAGAACACATGAAGTCCTGCACACAATCAGGTAACACACACCAGCCATATTCAAAGCTGAATTTATACTAGTTAAAGAACATTGATTCCATCTGAATACAGCTACTAATTGTCTTACAACTGTATAGTTATATATTTATGTTCTTCTTTTGTAGCGACAGCCTCACAGCAAGAGCCTGAGTCAGGGTCCACGGCAGACCCTGCAAACAAAGCCTCAGGACAGTCCAACAGTGGTCAAACTTCTCCCAGAGAAACGACAGCATCTGCCCCCACAGACAAAGACTCTAACATGGAGAAAAGCAAGGACAATGTCACTGTCAGTCTGTCCTAACACTGAGCCCCTGCCCTGGCATTGAGTTATCACACTTGAACCTGTAACATAAAATACCGACACCTTCTTAGCTACTGTACATGGACATGTTTCGTTAGCATTAGTCTTTTCAAGCTGCTGCTCTGAAGGTATCAAAATACTTTTTTATTTTAAGTGATAATGACCAGAATTTCATCTTTCCCAAACGCTATAATCATCCTTCTCCATCTCAAATCCAGATGTACCATGGGACAAGTAACCACTAGAGAGCGCCACCTGTTCTCTTAATCACTGTCACCTTGCATTACACACGCTTTGCAAGCTCATAGAGAAGCAGCTTTTCATGGCCAAATTTGAGGGTTGGGTGTGTGAGGCAGATGTACAGAAAGTGTATCTATTGTTATACGTAATATTAATAAAACTGTATTGAGAGTGCATAATACATTTTGGTACTGTGTGAAAGAATTGGACAGTTTGGTCAATGATCACCCAGATGACCAAACTTAATGTGAATGGACCAGAATGGAACATGGCTTCAGATTATTGTTGATACAAATTATTTTCAACCGCCATCTTGTATGTTAATTTATTCATTATTTATGCTGGAATGTTGCCTACAGTTTTATTGAGGAGATAATGTTTGATGGACTGCCTGTTGAATTAAGACATGGTACAGAGAGTTATATGAAGCTTTTCCATTTCAGAATGTTTTTCTTTCCTCCCGTAGGACTAACGTTCATCATAATGCAACCGACATTTGTCCTGTATTCATATTTCCGTGTTCATACTCTTTCATCTTGTATTGTTGTCACTGAGAAATAAACCATATTTATGGCAAACACAGGCCCTGAGAGGGAACAGAATACAACACTAGTTTCTGAAAGCCCTTGCATTTTCTATGTGTCTCCCACACGATGATACAAAAACATAAATGTATCTGGTTGGAAATGATCGGCTACGGTGAACTGAACACGTCTTTGTATGTCAGGTTTGAACGCTCTACTACAATATATTCACTCATCTGCCGGAAACCCCATTTGATTTTCAGACTATTCTCCTACAGCATACTGTAATGGAGTCATTCCTCCCTGTTCCGGTATAGAGAAGAGACTAAAGGAACTCTGTTGTATTTCATGTTTGTTTACATTCTGTAAATAAATAAAGTGTGTTGTTCTGAAACTGTCTGACCTTGACAAAATACCATTGTTCCCATCCTATCAGAATAAAGTCCTTGGGCTGAGAGCTATTCAACACGTGGTAGCAGCATGGCTCTAATGTGCCACCATTTCGGTCGCATATGCCCTCAAATATGTTGCTGTGTGACCTGGAATTTTGATTTGGAATCACCAGTGTGCCTACAAAAATATTCACCAACATATGGCATATGGCAATGCCCTGGCTTCCCCGTGTTTTGTTTTGGAATCAGAATCTTTCCACTCCTGGCCTTCATTAGCGCTGTGGTAACAACTGTGCAATATAGCCACATACCTTCCAGCGCTCCTTTATCTGACAAATAGTCTGCAACATTCTGGGGGTATAAAGCGGTCCCTGTTCCAGGGACATCACTGGATAAGAAGTCCAGGCTGCCAACGCTTTGCCATATATGGACATGTGTATGTGAAGTCCGAACTAAGTAGCTCTAGCACAGATAGAACAATGAGACAGATATTTCACTGGATGTATAAATGTGAAGCATTCGGTTGGCGTTTCCACTCACTACCAAATATGGTGAGGAGAGGAAGCCCAGTGGCCGGCAGTGGGAGAAGATTGAGCGAGATGGATTTTGGCCGACATTCTGCTAATTTTCTCATCGATGAAACATTTGATCTAAACACAGTTTCGTTTGTAAACTAGAATCTGTTACGAACAGAGTGGACACATTTTTGTAGACTTTACCATTTACCAAAGTTTAAAAAAATTGCAAGTGCGAATTTACTTCAGAGTAGGCGTTCCCTAGAGAAAATATGCAAATAAGTGCTATAACGCACCTTGCTTGTTCTGTCCACTATGATTCATTTGCTTCCATTTGAAACGAAGGGCAGTGGTCTATCTTGGGTTAGTTAAACAAATCTTCGGCTCTATTTAATTGGTCCGGATTTGTTTAGATTTTTTTAATCTAGCTTGCGATTTAGCCGTGAAGACATCATGGATTCATAACCCTGTACAGTAGATGAAATGTGCGGTCCAAACACTTACAATACACACCCTCGTCCATTTACCCTCGCCTTATGCCATTGGGGGAATCCCCGTCGCAATCCCCTCAGCCCTCGTTTTTTGTCGGGTGTACAATTATGTTCACTTCAGGGCCTGAAACTCCCCATAATTCAATTATCGACGACTGTACATCCGCTAAGAAAAGTATACGAAAACTTAAAAACAACATCAATGGAGAAGTAAACATACAAGTGTAAAACGAATAAGTTAGAATTTGTGCTACTAATGCACATAACGGCACAAACACGTCTCGTAAAAATTAAATATGTTTTTGTTTGGTTATCTTTTGGAAATTGTAGAAATTAAACATTTTCCTTCTTCAGAAGTTCCAGCTAGGCAGGTTAACGTTAGTTAGCTAATATACAATATTTAATATAAGTAGACATGCACTCATAATTGACTGTAGCGAATATAAAGCACCCACAAGCTACCCGTGGCTGAAAACGTAATTATCGTGTGATGAACGAGTGACGAATTTCCGGCCAAGGATGGCCCATTTCAAAAAGTATTCTTTCCTCCCTTGCCTCTTGCCCTGCAAGTGTATTCTCGTCAAACGTCATCAGAAGTGTCCACTTAATTTGAGGGCTGAGGGGAGTGTCTTTTAAGTGTTTGGACCTTAACAGAAGACAAAAGGATGAGGTTAATGGATCATCAGCAATGAGGACAGACAGATAGATAGCTAGATAATGTAGCTACTTAGCAACAAAAATATTTCACGTTTTAATTTTTTTATAACAAAGTAAACCTGAGTGTGATGCACACAAGTTATATTCACAAAATGATCAGCTGGTGATTGTTTAGCTGCAAATAGCTAGCTGCTGTAGCTACAAATAGCTGGCTGCTGTAGCTAGATGGGTGATGCATATTTAGGGTGTTAATAAAGATGGGCAAACAGTTAGAAGTGGTTTTATATTACATTCACCTGCACGTATACCTAGCTAGCTGCCTGTAACTACATTGCAGATATAAGCAGTGTCAAGATCAGAGCTCCAGCATGCTCGTTTTGAGAACTTACTAACTAGCTTCTGTAAAAAAAAAATATATATATATATATATATATATATATTAAATACAAAGACAACACACCAGAACAGGACATTTCCTTACTCCCACCTGGCCTATTAGAGGTCAAGATGGAGCTACCAGCGTATTGCTTATATCCAATACTTCCAGATCTACACAACAAGTTTCTAAGGGCTATAGGTTTATTTGTGTTCCAGGGATTAGTACCAATGGACCAAGACCCTGGGCTCTGAGTCCACACCCAGATCAACACTGCATTCATGTGGTCTAATGGCCAACACCACAATAACAAGAGACTATCGGTGCTATTAGGTATAGTAGGGCTGCCTATACAAGGCTTAGTAGGGATCAGCCTTTCCGGGCATGTAGGGCATTGGTCACCAACCCTGTTCCTGGAACTCCACGTGGTGTGAAGGCTTCTGTCCCAGCTAACACTATGAGGACTAATACACTGGAGGGTTTGTAAGTGTTGGGCTTGACTCCACTGCTTACCCCACAGCTCCACATGGTTGAATAGTGTCTAATGTCCTGTTGCAGGTAGGCAAGCTATATAATTACTCTAAAACATAGCTACAGGTATAAGAGTAGGCATGGTAAGTTGACTAGGCCTACTTATAATAGGTAGGTTTGGATGATGATCACTTAGCACCCACAGGGCAGGTCATACTTTATCTTGGCTTTAAAGTAAAGTAGCCTTGCACAAGCCTTGGCTTGTGCGAGCTGAAACGACTCATAGGAGCAGGAGCCTATTTCCGGTTTCTGTAGTGTGAGGCATCTTGATGTACAAGTACTCCCCCTGCACAGGATGCTAGTCTATCACAGGGCCTTGGCTTTAAGGGGAGAGCAATATCTGCATCATCGTAGGTTATTAAGTCTATTTCCTCAGTGTGTGTTACAGTTAATAACTATTAAAACCTGAAATGTTTCTGTAAATATTTTTCATGATGTATCTGATCAATTACGCATGTATCTATTCATATTTCTCTCTCTAGTTCAGGAGCCAAGGAGAGAGGATGCGCATGGAGAGGAGGGCTGTGGAGAGGAGGGCCGTGGAGAGAAAGATGCATGTTAAGTACAATTTCACTAATCTGAAATGGTGGCAGAATCTCACACAATACTATTAGATCTCCACTTCAAATTCAAAGCACAACATAGCCCTATAGTAAGTAGCCTTCACACTGGGCAATTTCACAAGCTGATTGTATACTCTGGAGCCTCTTCCATCTATCCCTTCCTTCTGCGTGTACGATAGCTGTAAATACATTGGGAGAAGATAAAGGCCATTCTACTAATGTTGTTTACCCTGTCATATTGTGATAGCAAAGGAGCCTTGTCAGCCACAGACGGCATGCGGATGACAAGCAATCTACAAAACTTATCGGGATGCTGTGGCTCGTGGCAAATTCATGGCTAAAATTACACAGTGACATATCTATTAGACATTACATTTACATTACATTACATTTAAGTCATTTAGCAGACGCTCTTATCCAGAGCGACTTACAAAATGGTGCATTCACCTTATGATATCCAGTGGAACAACCACTTTACAATAGTGCATCTAAATCTTTTAAGGGGGGGGGGGGGGGTTAGAAGGATTACTTTATCCTATCCTAGGTATTCCTTAAAGAGGTGGGGTTTCAGGTGTCTCCGGAAGGTGGTGATTGACTCCGCTGTCCTGGCGTCGTGAGGGAGCTTGTTCCACCATTGGGGTGCCAGAGCAGCGAACAGTTTTGACTGGGCTGAGCGGGAACTGTGCTTCCTCAGAGGTAGGGGGGCCAGCAGGCCAGTGGTGGATGAACGCAGTGCCCTTGTTTGGGTGTAGGGCCTGATCAGAGCCTGAAGGTATGGAGGTGCCGTTCCCTTCACAGCTCCGTAGGCAATCACCATGGTCTTGTAGCGGATGCGAGCTTCAACTGGAAGCCAGTGGAGAGAGCGGAGGAGCGGGGTGACTTGAGAGAACTTGGGAAGGTTGAACACCAGACGGGCTGCGGCGTTCTGGATGAGTTGTAGGGGTTTAATGGCACAGGCAGGGAGCCCAGCCAACAGCGAGTTGCAGTAATCCAGACGGGAGATGACAAGTGCCTGGATTAGGACCTGCGCCGCTTCCTGTGTGAGGCAGGGTCGTACTCTGCGAATGTTGTAGAGCATGAACCTACAGGATCGGGTCACCGCCTTGATGTTAGTGGAGAACGACAGGGTGTTGTCCAGGATCACGCCAAGGTTCTTAGCACTCTGGGAGGAGGACACAAGGGAGTTGTCAACCGTGATGGCGAGATCATGGAACGGGCAGTCCTTCCCCGGGAGGAAGAGCAGCTCCGTCTTGCCGAGGTTCAGCTTGAGCTGGTGATCCGTCATCCACACTGATATGTCTGACAGACATGCAGAGATGCGATTCGCCGCCTGGTTATCAGAAGGGGGAAAGGAGAAGATTAATTGTGTGTCGTCTGCATAGCAATGATAGGAGAGACCATGTGAGGATATGACAGAGCCAAGTGACTTGGTGTATAGCGAGAATAGGAGAGGGCCTAGAACAGAGCCCTGGGGGACACCAGTGGTGAGAGCGCATGGTGCGGAGACAGATTCTCGCCACGCCACCTGGTAGGAGCGACCTGTCAGGTAGGACACAATCCAAGCGTGGGCCGCGCCGGAGATGCCCAACTCGGAGAGGGTGGAGAGGAGGATCTGATGGTTCACAGTATCAAAGGCAGCAGATAGGTCTAGAAGGATGAGAGCAGAGGAGAGAGAGTTAGCTTTAGCAGTGCGGAGAGCCTCCGTGACACAGAGAAGAGCAGTCTCAGTTGAATGCCCAGTCTTGAAACCTGACTGATTAGGATCAAGAAGGTCATTCTGAGAGAGATAGCAGGAGAGCTGGCCAAGGACGGCACGTTCAAGAGTTTTGGAGAGAAAAGAAAGAAGGGATACTGGTCTGTAGTTGTTGACATCGGAGGGATCGAGTGTAGGTTTTTTCAGAAGGGGTGCAACTCTCGCTCTCTTGAAGACGGAAGGGACGTAGCCAGCGGTCAAGGATGAGTTGATGAGCGAGGTGATGAAGGGGAGAAGGTCTCCGGAAATGGTCTGGAGAAGAGAGGAGGGGATAGGGTCAAGTGGGCAGGTTGTTGGGCGGCCGGCCGTCACAAGACGCGAGATTTCATCTGGAGAGAGAGGGGAGAAAGAGGTCAAAGCACAGGGTAGGGCAGTGTGAGCAGGACCAGCGGTGTCGTTTGACTTAGCAAACGAGCATCGGATATCGTCAACCTTCTTTTCAAAATGGTTGACGAAGTCATCCGCAGAGAGGGAGGAGGGGGGGGGGAGGGGGAGGAGGATTCAGGAGGGAGGAGAAGGTAGCAAAGAGCTTCCTAGGGTTAGAGGCAGATGCTTGGAATTTAGAGTGGTAGAAAGTGGCTTTAGCAGCAGAGACAGAAGAGGAGAATGTAGAGAGGAGTGAGTGAAAGGATGCCAGGTCCGCAGGGAGGCGAGTTTTCCTCCATTTCCGCTCGGCTGCCCGGAGCCTTGTTCTGTGAGCTCGTAGTGAGTCGTCGAGCCACGGAGCAGGAGGGGAGGACCGAGCCGGCCTGGAGGATAGGGGACAGAGAAAATCAAAGGATGCAGAAAGGGAGGAGAGAGACATGACGAGTGCTTTGTCCTTATTTTTCAGAACAAATTCATTTAAATCATTCACATGGTAGAAGACAATTGAACTCTGATATGCATGATAAAAATAAAATAAAAAGGAACATACACTATATATTCAAAAGTATTCGGATTCCGCTATTTTAGCCACACCCGTTACTGACAGGTGTATAAAATCTAGCACACCGCCATGCAATCTCCATAGACAAACATTGACAGTAGAATGGCCTTACTGAAGAGCTCAGTGACTTTCAATGTGGCACCATCATATGATGCCACCTTTCCAACAAGTCAGTTCGTCAAATTTATGCCTTGTTAGAGCTGCCCCGGTCACTGTAAGTGCAGTTATTGTGAAGTGGAAAAGTCTAGGAGCAACAACGGCTCAGCCGCGAAGTGGTAGGCCACACAAGCTCACAGAACGGGACCGCTGAAGTGTGTAGCGTGTAAAAATCATCTGTTTTCGGTTGCAACACTACCAAGTTCCAAACTCTGGGGCATTGGAAACGCTTTCTCTGGAGTGATGAATTACGCTTCACCATCTGGCAGTCCGACGGATGAATCTGGGTTTGGCGGATGTCAGGAGAACGCTACTTGCCCGAATGCATAGTGCCAACTGTAAAGTTTGGTGGAGGAGGAATATTGGTCTGGGGCTGTTTTTCATGGTTTGGGCTAGGCCCCCTAGTTCCAGTGAAGGGAAATCTTAACGCTACAGCATACAATGACATTCTAGATGATTCTGAGCTTCCAACTTTGTGGCAACAGTTTGGGGAAGGCCCTTTCCTGTTCCAGTATGACAATGCCCGCGTGCACAAATCGAGGTCCATACAGAAATGGTTTGTCAAGATCGGTGTGGAAGAACTTGACTGGCCTTCACAGAGCCCTGACCTCAATCCCATCGAACATTTTTGGGATGAACTGGAATGCTGACTGCGAGCCAGGCCTAATCGCCCAACATCAGTGCCAGACCTCACTAATGCTCTTGTGGCTGAATAGAAGCAAGTCCCACAGCAATGTTCCAACATCTAGTGGAAAGCCTTCCCAGAAGAGTGGAGGCTATTATAGCAGCAAAAGGGGAACCCACTCCTTATCAATACCCATGATTTTGGAATGAGATATTCGACAAGCTTGTGTCCACATACTTTTGGCAATGTAGTGTGTTCAAATAGAATATAGCCTATATTTGTGACTTTATATTTATTTATTTTTATTTAACCCTTATTTTACCAGGTAAGTTGACTGACAACACATTTTCATGTACAGCAACGACCTGGGGAATAGTTACAGGGGAGAGGAGGGGGATGAATGAGCCTATTGTAAGTTGGGGATGATTAGATCAGTGTATTTAGATCATATCAATAAAAGGACAGGATATCATGTGGTTCACTGAGCGGTGCCATGTACTGTATGTTACCTAGATAACTGCATAGTGTAGGGAGAGTGAGGAGAGGTATGGCCATTCACCTCTTGTGAATGCCACTTAGCTTAATTTCTCTACAAAAGGGATTGAACCCACATGGAGGCATGCCGGTATTTTAATAACAATCAAGTCTACATAACGTAGTAATACTTTGCCCAAATAGCGTACTTTTAAACCAAATATTTCCTGTAATAAATGTGATTTTCTTTCTATGTGAAATTACTTTGTTTTGCAGTTGTTCTTACTACAATGTTCTATCTGTTCATGTTATTTTGTTAATCCAGACATTGTTCATGATAAAGAGGGTCTTTGAAGTAAAAATGGGACCCTTTTTGGTCATAGAAAGGAATAGCATTCACAAATTTCATTTTTTTCTCCAAATTAAGGCATGATCATTGTTGGGGGTTTATGGTGTAATAATGGACAAAATACTACAACATTTCTTTTTGATGCCCCTGGGCTTGTTGAGTTGTTCTCATTCCACAACCTTTTTTGCAAAATGTTATGATTTTGCTTTCTACCCCAAACCATCTCACCAGGTACAGAATGCTTGCAATATTTCTGGACTCGCAAGAGGAAGAGCGACCTGATAAGGGTGTTCTGCAACCAGAGAAGACTGGGCTTATCTGCTATGATTGCCTCATCCAAGCTCAACTATCTCTATAAAGTTTATCCATACCCGAGGCACAAAACAAATGTAAGCCTGCTGGAGCTGGAGTTGCAGTCAGGTTCAAGATGAATGATAAAGATGAGCAAACAATATTGTATAAAATAAATAATACAAATAGTATATTGTATGCTCCAAAGTATGGGAAAAATTATATTATTTTATATTAATACAATTGCTTAGAGAAAAATATTTTGTTTAACAAGGCAACCCTGTTTTCAATACCTCACTTTGCGACAATAACGGAACTGAGACTTTTCCTAAAATGTTTTATGAGATTGGAGAACAAATTGGGAGGGATCTTAGACCATTCATCCATACAGAATTTTTCCAGATCATTGATATTCTGTGTCTGTTTCATGGACTGCCCTCTTCACTTCAAACCACAGGTTTTCAATGGGTTTAAAGTCCAGAGACTGAGATGGCCATTGCAAAATGTTGATTTTGTGGTCAATTAAACATTTCTTTGTGGATTTTGATGTAGGGTTATTTTCTTGCTGGACTTGCAGCCAAGTGTCAGCCTCCTGGCAGAGGCAACCAGGCTTTTGGCTAAAATGTCCTAGTGCTGGGTAAAGTTCATGATGCTGTTGAGCACATCTTTATCAAGGGTGCCAATAATTGGACCTGACTGTCCGCAGTGGTGGTAGGGCAGCATGCATCACGTGTCTCCATGACCCTGTTGGCTGAACCCTAAATGCTGCTGAGGCCCTATGCTCCACTAGGAGCTAAAAGAGAAGTAAATCATATCTCACCACCAACCAATACATGACTTTACAAATCTCCAGCTTATTGAAATTACAGCTTGAATACTCAGTGTCTTTTTTTCCCTTAATGTCCTCGTACACGCTCAGGTTGTACAACTGATATACAAAGCATTTGACACAACAGTTGTGTAAATATTTTGTGCCAGACAAATGTGTTAAATGCATTGTACAACCTGAGAAGGAATGTGGACAATATGTGTTTTTCAGGTTGAAGTTGGCCTCCATCCAGCCCTCCTCAAGAGTAGGAGTGAGAAGAATGATATCAAATCAAGTGTTTGTGTGCCATGGGAGGTTGGTGGCACCTTATCTGGGGAGGACGGGCTCGTGGTAATGACTGGAGAGGAATCAGTGGAATGGTATCAAGTACATCTAACACCTGGTTTCCATTCGCTCTGTTCCAGCCATTACTATGAGCTGTCCTCCCCTCAGCAGTACACTGGTGTGTCTGTGTTTACAGGCATGTTATTTCAATATGATCCTATCAACAAATCTGAAGTGAGAGATGTCTTCTACATATAAAATCACATTACATTGATAGGACCATGGGAAAGGTGGGTCCCCAAAAACCATGTTATAAACTGATTGACCTCATAAACCATATAAACAAGTATATGTGTGTGTGCGTGCGTAATGTGTGTGTGAGAACAGTTGATATACTGTATGAAAAAGTACCTGATTAAACAAAACCAATTTTATTAAACCCTTGACTAAGACTGTTGAATCCCTGATAACAAAATAGCATGAGAAAAATATATTGTACCTTCATAGACCGATTGCTTTGTGAGGTTCAACCTCACTTTTTGTTGGTGTCTCAATATTCTCAGAATGGGGGACATTGGCGAATCTGAATAGATAAGGCCTGACAACATATTAACACTATATCCTTACAAAGGACCTCCTCCAGTATTACTGCCATTACCACAGCAGCCAGACTGCCAATGCAAGACTCCAAGCCAAGAATACTGTAAGCCAAACATGTTGAATAGCAGGTTTATTCATAGGTTATCATGTGACTCCCTAATCAAATTTATTTATAATCAATCCAATGTATTTATAAAGCCCTTTTTACATCAGCCGATGTCACAAAGTGCTGTACAGAAACCCAGACTAAAACCCCAAACAGCAAGCAATGCAGATGTAGAAGCACGGTGGCTAGGAAAAACTCCCTAGAAAGACTGAAACCTAGGAAGAAACCTAGAGTCAATAATCAAAATACAGGACAATGATCAAAATATATTTTGGCGTGTAAACCAGAAATATGAATCACTGTTGATCCATACTGTTCTGATCTAATGAGATGGATGTAGGATCTTCTATGCCTTCCCCAGTCATGGTGGATAGAAACATGCACAGTTGAAGTCAGAAGTCTACATACACAAATAATGTCTGAGTGTTGGAGTGTGCCCCTGGCTAGCAGTAAATAAAAAAACAAGAAAATTGTGCCTACTGGTTTGCTTAACATAAGGAATTTGAAATTATTCATACTTTTACTTTTGATACTTACAGTTGAAGTCGGAAGTTTACATACACTTAGGTTGGAGTCATTAAAACTTGTTTTTCAACCACTCCACACATTTCTTGTTAACAAACTATAGTTTTGGCAAGTCGGTTAGGACATCTACTTTGTGCATGACACAAATAATTGTTCCATCAATTGTTTACAGAGTTTTTAACTAATCATAATTCCAGTGAGTCGGAAGTTTACATGCACTAAATTGACTGCCTTCAAACAGCTTGGAAAATTACCCAAAATTATGTCATGACTTTAGAAGCTTCTGATAGGCTAATTTACATAATTTGAGTCAATTGGAGGTATACCTGTGGATGTATTTCAAGGCCTACCTTCAAACATCATGGGAAAATCAAAAGAAATCAGCCAATACCTCAGAAAAACAATTGTAAACCTCCACCAGTCTGGTTCATACTTGGGAGCAATTTCCAAATGCCTGAAGGTACCACGTTCATCTGTACAAACAATAGTACGCAAGTATAAACACCATGGGACCATGCAGCTGTCATACCGCTCAGGAAGGAGACGCGTTCTGTCTCCTAGAGATGAACGTACTTTGGTGCGAAAAGTGCAAATCAATCCCAGAACAACATCAAAGAACCTTGTGAAGATGCTGGAGGAAACAGGTACAAAAGTATCTATATCCACAGTAAAACAAGTCCTATATCGACATAACCTGAAAGGCCGCTCAGCAAGGAAGAAGCCACTGCTCCAAACTGGCATAAAAGCCAGACTACGGTTTGCAACTGCACATGCGGATAAAGATCGTACTTTTTGGAGAAATGTCCTCTGGTCTGATGAAACAAAAATAGAACTGTTTGGCCATAATGACCAATGTTATGTTTGGAGGGAAAAGGGGGAGGCTTGCAAGCCGAAGAACACCATCCCAACCGTGAAGCAAGGGGGTGGCAGCATCATGTTGTGGGGGTGCTTCACTGCAGGAGGGACTGGTGCACTTCACAAAATAGATGGCATCATGAGGATGGAAAATTATGTGGATATATTGAAGCAACATCTCAAGACATCAGTCAGGAAGTTAAAGCTTGGTCGCAAATGGGTCTTCCAAATAGACAATGACCCCAAGCATACTTCCAAAGTTGTGGCAAAATGGCTTAAGGACAACAAAGTCAAGGTATTGGAGTGGCCATCACAAAGCCCTGACCTCAATCCTATAGAACATTTGTGGGCAGAACTGAAAAAGTGTGTGCGAGCAAGGAGGCCTACAAACCTGACTCAGTTACACCAGCTCTGTCAGGAGGAATGGGCCAAAATTCCCCCAACTTATTGTGGGAAGGTTTGGAAGGCTACCCGAAACGTTTGACCCAAGTTAAACAATTTAAAGGCAATGTTACTGTAACAGTATAGCTTCCGTCCCTCTCCTCGCCCCTACCTGGGCTCGAACCACGGACCCTCTGCACACATCAACAACTGCCTCCCACGAAACATTGTTACCCATCGCTCCACAAAAGCTGCGGCCCTTGCAGAGCAAGGGGAACAACTACTTCAAGGTCTGAGAGCGAGTGACGTCACCTATTGAAACACTATTAGCGCGCACCCCGCCAACTAGCTAGCCATTTCACATCGGTTACACTACCAAATACTAATTGAGTGTAAGTAAACTCCTGACCCACTGGGAATGTGATGAAAGAAATAAAAGCTGAAATAAATAATTCTCTCTACTATTATTCTGACATTTCACATTCCTAAAATAAAGTGGTGATCCTAACTGACCTAAGACAGGGAATTTTTCCAAGGATTAAATGTCAGGAATTGTGAAAAACTGAGTTTAAATGTATTTGGCAAAGGTGTATGTAAACGTCAGACTTCAACTGTAGCTGTGCACCTCACTGAAGACCACTACTGAATTGGGGGTAGGTAGGATATTTTTCACAGGTTAGGGTTAGGCATGCTATTTCATGTTAGACTCTGCAGTGCCGCTTTTCTCAACATCTTTGACCCCAAAAGTCAAAGATGTTGCTCATATGACTTGTAATATTTTGATAGAGGGCTGAAAACCTCAGCCGAATGGGTTACAGCTGACAATTTCTCACTAAATATCGCCTCTTCCACAGATCACAGGTTAGGGTATACATCCATGTCAGACTTTTCATCGGCCACTTATCTCAACATATTAGACCCCAAAGTTTGCCAGGTCAAGCTATTTCTCGTACATTAAAATGATGGACATTTAAATGGAATAATAATAAAAATAGGGTGGTGCGAAAACCGTTTAAAACAAAAAAATGAGCAGTCAAGTGAATAACATAACATCCCACTTTTCTATGTGCAATAGGTTATGAAAAGCATAAACAATTTAACGTGACCTAATGGTGAGAGCGAGAATGACAGATGTAATGAAGTGAGACGAGACAAGTTCTCTCTGTACTATCGTGGAAAATTGCAAGATTATGTTCTAATACTTTTAATGCATCAAGTGCTTGTTTTATGCAACAGAATAGAGTATTCTTAACTATTGTGTGTGTGTTCTACTGAGGATGTGTAACGCCCTGGCCATAGAGAGGGGTTTTTGTGTTCTTTATTTTGGTTAGGCCAGGGTGTTACATTGGGTGGGCATTCTGTTTTTTCTAGGTTTTGTATTTCTTTGTTTTGGGCCATGTGTGGCTCCCAATCAGGCACAGCTGAAGTTTGTTGTTGTTGATTGGGAGTCACACATAAGGAGCATGTGTTTTCTTTGGGTTTTGTGGGGGATTATTTCTGTTTAGTGTTTTGCACCTGACAGGACTGTTTGGCTGTCGGTTTTCTTGTTTGTTTTGTATAGTGTTCTTACATAATTAAAAATACAAAGATGAACACTAACTCCGCTGCGTATTGGTCCACTTTCTCGGAAGATGACTTCTCTGTTTCGTCTGACGAAGAAGACAGCCGTTACAGAATCCCCCACCAACAACGGACCAAGCAGCGGAGGAAGGAGCAGCGCCAGGAGGAGCAAGGATCCTGGACCAGGGAGATAAATGACTGGACATGGGAGGACATCCTGGACGCAGGGGCGAAAATCTGATATCCACTTTGGAGGGGACAATTACATGAAATTTTCTCAAGAGCAATTCCTGAGGGGGACACCAAAAGTAGTGCTGTAACACATAGCCTACATTGTAATATGGTAAATGTATATTGAGGAACCAAAGAAATAAGGTGTTTGCTGTACTCCTAACTACCGGTACCCAAAACTACACAACTAATCACAACAGCAATACCATTGCCTTTAACAAATCTTAGTTCAGTCACCAGTTTAAGTTGAGAGTGGGGGTATCCATGGCATTTTCCAATTATGTTCCTATTTTACAAGTCAAAATGTAGAACCTTTCATAATGTTGCCAAACAAAGACTCAACAAACTTACCTGAGACTCCCTGTCTCTGCCAGTCTGTCCCTGCATATCTGTCCCCAACTCTGCTGTCTGTGTGCCATCTGTTGCCTGCTCTGCCTAATGACATCATTGTGAAACATTTCCATTAGAATTTCATTTCTTTCTTATGAACATTTTATCAACTAGTCTTTGAGATATTAGGCTACTAGGGTTCGTACTATGCGTTTTGGTGTATTGAAAAATACTCTGATGTCCATCTTTTATTTTTCTGCCACTTTTCTACCTGGCTGGCTGGCAGGCTACACACACAGTGTGTAGGTTATTTACAGTAGGAGATGGGCTTCTATCATCTTCAATCATTCTATATGGTCTTCGATCTAAAAGGTAGCTAGCAAATGTGAAACGGATTAAAATGACAAGAGTTGACAGCTGTATGAGTTCACCATTTACACAACATATGCTGCAACCTTTTGTAATTTTAATAGTTTGTTTCATATTGGCTGGCTTCCAACAATAGTTTAATTTGCAAAGCTAGCGAGCACCAATTCAGTTTCAGTGGTGTTTGCTATAATCTTTGCTACCCGGGTTAAATAAAGGTGAAATAAAATAAATAAATAAAAGTTCCCTTGCGACAATTTAGCTTTTGCAATGAGACCATTAAATATATTTAAGACAATGGTAGAAGAGAGTGTAGTTCTGTTCAGTTTGGACTTCAGTTTATCGCTAACCTTATCACAGGGACTTTGAAGCACTAACTTACATCATCTGCATGCTGATTCCATCTTTGACGACGCCACATAAATGGAATAGGTACTAGCTAGCTTAATAGTTAATATTTGTGCGCTAGCTCTGCATATTCAGCTAGTGTGTGTGTGCGCGATTGACTGGATGAACCTCACCGCAGTTACGTAGCAAGCTAAGGAACTGGCAGTGGATCAAACCATTGTGAGGCAAAGGGCGGGGGGGTCGCAATCTTTTGAAACTTAAAAACGCGCTATTAAGTGTCTATAATCAGCACAATTGCTTTCATTGCGTATTATTAATATTATTTAAGCAAGAGGTCTGAGCTCATTACATCCTCCATGGTCTTAATAACCTAAATGGATTAAGTTTTGACCAGTTCGAAGCCAGGCTGAAACTCTCCCTGGAATTAGGTTTTATCAACAGGATCATATTGCCCTTTCAGGTCAGAATGTGGTTTAAACATCAAGGAGTAAAACTGAGTTAACTGAGACCTGTGTGGGTTAACTGAGACCTGTGTGGGTTAACTGAGACCAATTCTTAGTTTTTCAAGGAACAGCTCTGTATGTAAGTCCATCTCTCGTTAGGTATTAGCTACAATATCTGCTGTACAGAAACTTTTCCACAATGGGTGGTACCACACACACATAGTTCTGCAGTAGACTCCTCATGTTATAAAAACACCTGTGCCAGTCAACATGCATGAGGACCTGTCTAATCTAATCTAGTCTGCCTGTCCTCTGATCATGCAGGTAACATCAGGGGATCAATCCTCTATATGTTGTCAAGGTGGAAGGATAACGACTATAAAAAAAAAACATGTACAGAAATACAGAGATTTTAAAAAAGCAGAGACATTTTTTAAAGCGTGAGTAAATACACTGTCCAAGCTCTGTCCCACTCCCAAAATAATATCACCCAAGAATACGCTGGGTATGTATGACACTGCTCATTCAGCTCTCCTTTCCTCTCTTCTCTTCTCCTCTCCTCTCTCAGCTCATCCTCTACTGTCACGTCCTGACCAGTAAAGGGGTTATTTGTTATTGTAGTTTGGTCAGGACGTGGCAGGGGGTGTTTGTTTTATGTGGTTTGGGGTTTGTTGGGATATGTATTTATGTAAGAGGGGTGTTTGTTTTATGTGTTCCGGGGTTTTTGGGTAATGTTCTTGTTTTGTATTTCTATGGTTTTTCTATGTTGTGTATTTCTTTGTTGGCCTGGTATGGCTCTCAATCAGGAACAGCTGCACATCGTTGTTGCTGATTGGGAGTCATACTTAGGTAGCCCTTTTTTCACCTGTCTTTTGTGGGAAGTTGTTTTTGCATAGCTGTGTGTGTAGCCTGCATTACTGTTCGTTCGTTCGTTTTCTTGTTTAGTTTTTTCAGTGTTCCAATAAACGTTAACATGAGCACTCAACCCGCTGCGCCTTGGTCCATTACATACGACAACCGTTACAGAACTTCCCACCACAAACGGACCAAGCAGCGGGGTAAGGAGCAGCAGAGGAATTATATGGACTATGGGGAATCATGGACATGGGAGGAAATTCTGGACGGGGCTGGACCATGGCACCAGGCTGGTGAATACCGTCGCCCACCGGAGGAAATAGAGGCAGCCAAGGCGGAGAGACGACGTTATGAGGCATTATACGCGCCGAGGGGCAAGTACGAGAGGCACCCCCAAGAAATGTTTGGGGGGTGGGCACACGGGTAGTTTGGCTGGGCCAAGGGTGAGCCCTAAGCCAACTCCCCGTGCTTATTATGGGGAGTGTATGGAGTGGAGAGCGCCGGAGTATGCGGAAGTGCGCACGATCTCGCCCGTGCGCACGCACAGTCCGGTGCGAGCGATCCCAGCCCTTCGCAAGTGCCGTGCTAGAGTGGGCATCCAGCCTGGAAGGAGGATGCCTGCGCAGCGCATCTGACCACCAGTGCGCCTCCTAGGCCCAGGCTACCCTACACCTGCTCTACGCACGGCAACCATCAGGCCTCTGCACAGCCCAGTTCGCCCTGTGCCAGCACTCCGCTCGTACAGGGCCACTATTACCATCCAGCCAGGATGGGTTGTGCAGGAGGTGCGCGCCAGACCTCCAGTGCTTACCCATGGCCCGGTGTACCCTGTTCCCGCTCCTCGCACTAGCCCTGAGGTGCGTGTCTCCAGTCTGGCGTCTCCAAAGCCAGCACCACGCACCAGGCCTCCAGTGCGTCAGCCCAGTCTAGTACGTCCTGTTCCCGCTCCTCGCACTAGCCTTGGGGTGCGTGTCACCAGTCTGGTACCTCCACTACCAGCCCCATGCACCAGGCCTCCAGTGCGTCAGCCCAGTCCAGCTCGTCCTGCTCCTGCTCCTCGCACTAGCCCTGTGGTGCGTGTCCTTAGTCTGGCGCGTCCCAAGCCAGCCCCACGCATCAGGCCTTCAGTGCGCAGTCCCCGTCCAGAGCTTCCGGCAACAGTGCCTCGTCTAGAGTGTCCGGCAACAGTGCCTCGTCCAGAGTGTCCGGCAACAGTGCCTCGTCCAGAGTGTCCGGCAACAGTGCCTCGTCCAGAGTGTCCGGCAACAGTGCCTCGTCCAGAGTGTCCGGCAACAGTGCCTCGTCCAGAGTGTCCGGCAACAGTGCCTCGTCCAGAGTGTCCGGCAACAGTGCCTCGTCCAGAGTGTCCGGCAACAGTGCCTCGTCCAGAGTGTCCGGCGACAGTGCCTCGTCCAGAGTGTCCGGCGACAGTGCCCCGTCCAGAGTGTCCGGCGACAGTGCCCCGTCCAGAGTGTCCGGCGACAGTGCCTCGTCTAGAGCTTCTGGCGACAGTGCCCCGTAGAGAGACGGCCCACAGTCCAGAACCAGCAGAGACGGCCCACAGTCCGGAGCCGAGAGAGACGGCCCACAGTCCGGAGCCGAGAGAGACGGCCCACAGTCCAGAGCCGAGAGAGACGGCCCACAGTCCAGAGCCGAGAGAGACGGCCCACAGCCCGGAGTCGGCGCAGCGAGAGTCGCCCTACAGTCCGGAGTCGGTGCAGCGAGAGTCGCCCTACAGTCCGGAGTCGGCGCAGCGAGAGTCGCCCTACAGTCCGGAGTCGGCGCAGCGAGGGTCGCCCTACAGTCCGGAGTCGGCGCAGCGAGAGTCGCCCTACAGTCCGGAGTCGGCGCAGCGAGAGTCGCCCTACAGTCCGGAGTCGGAGCAGCGAGAGTCGCCCTACAGTCCGGAATCGGCGCAGCGAGAGTCGCCCTTCAGCCCGAGGTCTCCAGTGACGCGCATCAGCCTGAGGTCTCCAGCAACGCACATCAGCCCGAGGTCTTCAGCGATGCGCCATAGCCCAGAGACTTCGGGAAGGGTAACATTTAATAATTATTTAGCGGGGGTGGACAGGTTATGTGGGGGATGAAGGCCGGAGCCTGAGCCACCTCCATAGTAGGTGGGTTGGGGGGGGGGGGGGGTGTAGCACAAGAATCGTTGGTAACGGTGGCCACCCTCCCTTCCCTCCCTTTAGTTTGGGATTATTTTTGTTTTTGGGTTATTTTGTGTTTTTGTGAGGTGCATCTGGAGTCTGCACCTTTGGGGGGGGGGGGGGGGGGTACTGTCACGTCCTGACCAGTAAAGGGGTTATTTGTTATTGTAGTTTGGTCAGGACGTGGCAGGGGGTGTTTGTTTTATGTGGTTTGGGGTTTGTTGGGATATGTATTTATGTAAGAGTGGTGTTTGTTTTATGTGTTCTGGGGTTTTTGGGTAATGTTCTTGTTTTGTATTTCTATGGTTTTTCTATGTTGTGTATTTCTTTGTTGGCCTGGTATGGCTCTCAATCAGGAACAGCTGTACATCGTTGTTGCTGATTGGGAGTCATACTTAGGTAGCCCTTTTTTCACCTGTCTTTTGTGGGAAGTTGTTTTTGCATAGCTGTGTGTGTAGCCTGCATTACTGTTCGTTCGTTCGTTTTCTTGTTTTGTTTTTTCAGTGTTCTAATAAACGTTAAAATGAGCACTCAACCCGCTGCGCCTTGGTCCATTACATACGACGACCGTTACATCTACTCTCAACTCAATCTAGGTCAGGTGACCTTATCCATTGGCAACGGTATCATTGAGTCCTCTTCCCTCCTCCCCACCCTGAGTTCTTAACATGCCTGCCCCATCTGGTGGCAGGGCGCTGGAACAACAACTCTGTGTTCCGGGCCAGACTGGGGAGTTTCTCTGGACTGGTTGGCTACACTCCAGGTGCCGGGGGATCATATGCAGCAGGTTGGTTAGCAACGGTAGGTACAGTCATGCCCTGCCGGTCCAAACTCTGGGAGCAGCTCCCCTCAACTAGAGACTCTGAAACAGAAAGACGGGGAGAGTTCAGGAATAGACACACTGTGATCTTGCAAATCAAGGCTCTTCACTTACTATCATAGTGCGCTACATGTCATCCTAATGGGACTTGTTGTGAGCCACTGATCTGTGTGTTCCTCCTCGGCCAGCAGCAGGTGTCTTCTACAGGGGATGGGCAGGGTGGTCTGTCTGAGACGTCTCAGCAGGTGATGGACCACCGCTATGGCACGCTTGCTGCAGGACCGAACACATTCCCATCAGAGAAGGTATGCATTTACAAATGATTCATTAACCATTACTAAGCTAGTTATAAACCCTTTGTAAAGAGACCCTTGTTGTAAAATGCCATTTTGCACCTTAAAGCTCATAAAATGAAGTTAAAATAGTTGATAGTAGGAGAGTGTAGTAAGAGTAACCAACCCTCCATTCGCTCTTGGCAAAGTTCTTCTTGATCTGGGCACTGACAGACTCATGGATGATCTTAACCAGGGCTGTGTCTTCAGCAACCCTGAGGGAGGGAGAGAGAAATGAGGGCAGGGCTCTGTGTGCACACGTTTGCTCACCAGAGAGGTAGAGGCAGCAGGTGGCGTGTGTGTGTGTGTGTGTGTGTGTGTGTGTGTGTGTGTGTGTGTGTGTGTGTCTGTACTACAACCCACCAGAGACGTAGAAGCAGCAAGATTACTGTAAGGGTACCACCTCACGGTCCTTTCAATGTTGATGTACTGAATAAACGGCACCACCAGCAGGTAGAGGAAGAGCAGAAACTTGAACAGCAGGCTGCTGTCCAATGGGAGGTCAGGAATCCATGAGTGATGGACAGGTTCCGGCGAGATGAGAGCTGAGAGACCCACACAGTTACTGCTCCTAGATGGAGGGGGACATACAGGTAGTGGGGTTAGTGTGTGTGTGTTTGTGGTGCAGTGTGAGTTGGCTACAGGAATAAGCCTAGGTGTCTGTAGCATGGACATAGATTTATGCTCCTGCCAATTCCATTGCTGTCATTGTCAAGCCAAGCATTTGGCTTCACCATGAGTGACAGGGAGTTGGCATGATGGCACAAACACACTGGGACTCAGGCTAAGGTCTGTGATAGAGAGTGTGCGGAAGAGCATGTTGTGGCGAGAACAGAACAGTGGAAGATATCTCTCCTATCTGTTGCCATACCTTCTTGCCCCTTAGGGGAAATATTTCAGACAAGGTAAATAATCTCTACTCCCCACTCAGTCACATCAATGATTTATCTGACTAACCTTCACTATGTTAGAGAAGATGAGAGAGAATATTAAAAAGCAGGTATCTTACGTCACATTAGGAGCATTAGGCCAGTAACCGAAAGGTCGCTGGTTTGAATCTCTGAGCCAACAAGATGTAAAATCTTGAGCAAGGCACTTAACCTTAATTGCTCCTGTAAGTCGCTCTGGATAAGAGTGTCTGCTAAATGACTAAAATGTAAATCACGGTAAGGATGGGAAGGAAGAAGATATGACTGTCTTATGGTAGTTGCAGAGTGATAGTCAACTTCAAACGAGGGTCGGATCAAATAGGCCTACACATTTCATTTCCCATGGTGCTTTGTGTAAATAAGTAAAGTATGTGTGTTTGGGGAGGGGATGTTAAACCTGCTAAACATGCCACCAGACGTCTTTTCACAGTCCCCAAGTCCAGAACAGACTATGGGAGGCGCACAGTACGACATAGAACCATGACTACATAGAACCATGACTACATTGAACTCTATTCCACATCAAGTAACTGATGCAAGCACTAAAATTAGATTAAAAAACAGATAAAAATACCCCTTATGGAACAGCAGGGACTGTGAAGCAACACAAACATAGGCACAGACACATGCATACACACAATAGATATGTGTTGTAGATATTTGGTAGTAGAGTAGGGGCCTGAGGGTACACACCTAATGTGTTGGGAAATCTGTTGTGAATATATTATACAATTTTAAAAACATTACAACTGCCTTAATCTTGCTGGACCCCAGGAAGAGTAGCTGCTACCTTGGCAGCAGCTAATGGGGATCCATAAAAAATACAAATACTGTACCATGTCCGTGTGTGGACATCTCTCTGTGTGTCGTCTCCCCTCATACATTCCTCACCTGTTCCTGGGTCCGTTGCCATTGCTGAGGCTGCCTCCTGCCAGTGTCTGTCTGGGAGGAGAGGGCAGAGCAGAGCAGAGCAGAGCAGTTCAGCTGCTATCTGCTGAGCCCTCTCCAGCCCCCGGGCATGGCCTGGGCACCACCTCACTCATAGCCACTCCTCCAGCCTCTGCCTCTGCCTCTCCACCTAGACCAGCACCCAGACACCACCACAAAGCCCAACCCAATGCAGCCAGGCCACTGGGGAAATAACAATAGAAGACAACATCGTCAATACAACAATAACAACAGGCCACTATAGAGATGGACAGAAAATAAATCAATAAAAGGACAATGTAATGTTCAGAAGGCACAACATGTAAGAAAATACAGTTAAACAGGAGGTAGAATACTATCTGTGCAATATCAAATGCTTGTTTAATGAACACAACCCAGCTTCAATAAAGAACGTCAATAGAGGACAGAATCAACATGGTTGAGTTCAGGTGGATGACAATGTACACGGTGAAGATATTGGTGAGCCTAATGTAATGAATAGAGATGATATGATTAATTACTAGACCTACTTGGCAGAGAGACACATAAGTTAATATCTAGACAATTCATTTTTATCTGAACTTTCGATAATGTTGTTCTCTACTGAACACAGCCAGGGCACACACACTTTACAATGACAGACAGGTGAGCGACTACACCTACATAGAACAATAGATAACCAAACCAAGTTATCCCAATTCTTTGGTGTGTTTATGTGAATGTTTGGACAATGCAGGTACAGTATGTATAATATAAAACCACTTCTAATACTCTTCACCCTGTTTAACACCTTAAATATCTAACATTAACCATATACCAAGCTATGTCTTTGAAAAATTTGGAGGCAAAACATTTTCCTCTGACACCGCCGGGTATAGAGGTCCTGGATGGCAGGAAGCTTGGCCCCAGTGATGTACTGGTCTGTACTCACTACGCTCTGAAGTGCCTTATGGTCAGATGCTGAGCAGTTGCCATACCAGGTGGTGATGCAACCGGTCAGGATGCTCTCGATCGTGCAGCTGTAGAACCTTTTGAGGATCTGGGGGCCCATGCCAAATCTTTTCAGTCTCCTGAGGGGGAAAAGGTGTTATCGTGCCCTATTCAAAATTGTAGTGGTGTGTTTGGACCATGATAGTTTGTCGTTGATGTGGACACCAAGGAACTTGAAACTCTTGACCCGCTCCACTTCAGTCCCGTGGATGTTAATGGGGGCCTGTTCGGCCCTCCTTTTCCTATAGTCCACGATCAGCCCCTTAGTCTTGCTTACACAGAGAGAGGTCTCTGACCTCCCTAAAGGCTGACTCATCGTTGTCAGTGATGAGGCCTGTTGTGTTGTCAACAAACTTATGATGGTTTTGGTGATATGCTTGGCCACGCAGTCATGGGTGAACAGGGAGTACAGAAAGGGACTAAGCACGCACCCCAGAGGGGCCCCAGTGTTGAGGGTCAGCGTGGCAGATGTGTTGTTACCTACCCTTACCACCTGGGGACGGCCCGTCAGGAAGTCCAGGATCCAGTTGCAAAGGGAGGTGTTTAGTCCCAGGGTCCTTAGCTTACTGATGCGCTCTGTGGGCACTATGGTGTTGAACGCTGAGCTGTAGTCGATGAACAGCATTCTTACATAGGTGTTCCTTTTGTCCAAGTGGGAAAGGGCAGTGTGGAGTGCGATTGAGATTGCGTCATCTGTGGATCTGTTGTGGCGGTATGCGAATTGGAGTGGGTCTAGTGTTTCTGGCATGATGGTCATGTGAGCCATGACCAGCCTTTCAAAGCACTTCCTGGCTACCGATGTGAGTGCTACGGGGCGGTAATCATTTAGGCAGGTTACCTTTGCTTTCTTGGCCACAGGGACTGTAGTGGTCTGTTTGAAACATGTAGGTATTACAGATTTGGCCAGGGAGTGGTTAAAAATGTCAGTGAAAACACTTGCCAGTTGGTCCGCACATGCACTGAGTACACATCCTGGTAATCAGTCTGGCCCCGCGGCCTTGTGAATGTTGACCTGTTTAAAGGTCTTGCTCACATTGGCTATGGAGAGCGTGATCACAGTCGCCCGGAATAGCTGGTGCTCTCATGCATGCTTCAGTGTTGCTTGTCTCGAAATGAGCATAAAAGGCATTTAGCTCGTCTGGTAAGCTCGTGTCACTGGGCAGCTTGCGGCTGGGTTTCCATTTGTAGTTCGTAATAGTTTTCAAGCCCTGCCACATCTGACGAGCATCAGAGCCAGTGTAGTAAAATTCAGTCTTAGTCTTGTATTGATGCTTTGCCTGTTTTATGGTTCATCTGAGGGCATAGCGTGATTTCTTATAAGCATCTGGATTAGTGTCCCACTCCTTGAAAGTGGCAGCTCTAGCCTTTAGCTCGGTGCAAATGTTGCCTGTAATCCATGGCTTCTGGTTGGGATATGTACATACGGTCACAGTGGGGACGACGTCGTCGAAGCACTTATTGATGAAGCCGGTGACTGAGGTGGTATACTCCTTCATGCCATAAGATGAATCCCAGAACATATTCCAGTCTGTGCTAGCAAAACAGTCCTGTATGAGTAGCTGTGTCCAAACTTTTGACTGGTACTGTATATACACTTTTTTTTTTGAATACCTACTCATTGAAGTCATTATTTTTTTTAAACAATTTTTTCACATTGTAGAATAATAGTGAAGACATCAAAACTATGAAATAACACATATGGAATCATGTAGTAACCAAAAAAGTGTTAAACAAATCAAAATATATTTTACATTTGAGATTCTTCAAATAGCCACCCATTGCCTTGATCTGTCAGGATCTCTCAGGGTAAACCTACCCTGGAGAGCATCTGTAGCAGCTCTCTGGCGATGCTCTTGGTGTAGGCACTACGCAGAGGAATAGCCTTGGGATACCTGGTGGCATAATCCACTACGGCCAGTATATGTTGAAAACCTTTTGCAAACCGTGGTAATGATCCAATAAATCCATAGCAATTCTATCGAATTGTTTGTCTATCACTTGCAACGGGATTAAGGGATTTTGTAAATCAGGAAGGGGTGAGGTTCTCTGACAGTCAGGACACCCCTGGCAATACCGTATCACATCCACATACACCCCCGGCCAGAAGAAGCGTTGTAACACCCATTTTTGTTTTTTTTCTCTCCGTAAATGTCCTTCCAACAAGTGGCTATGGGCCAGGTTCAGCACTGTCTGCCGAAACGGGGTTGGAGCCAACAGCTGCTCCACTGTGAAGTCATTGGACTTCGTGACCTGGTATAAGAGATTTTTTCCATGAGGAACATGGGGAAAGGTGAGTACATTAGCAGGATTTGCAGGTATGCCATCTATTACCTTGACATTCTGTTTGGCATTCTGTAGTGTGGTGCCTTCCAGCTGAGCAGTACCAAACCTTCCCCTTTACTGTGTTAACACAGGGGGAAAAATCTCATTGGCATTAGATTTTCCAGGCCCTTCGCTCTGCGCTTCCTGTTCCTCCTCTTCCACTATTTCTGGCCCATTTATCCCCAATGGGTATCCTGCCTCTTCGTCATTTCCTTCCCCTTCTTCTCCCAGGATAACTTTTCTATTTTAAATTTTTTAATTTCACCATTATTTAACCAGGTAAGCTAGTTGAGAACAAGTTCTCATTTACAACTGCGACCTGGCCAAGATAAAGCAAAGCAGCGCGACACAAACAACAACACAGACTTACACATGGAATAAACAAGAGTACAGTCAATAACACAATATAAAAAGGAAAGTCTATATACAGTGTGTGCAAATGGTGTGAGGTAAGGTAAAATAGGCCATAGTAGCGAAGTAAATACAATTTAGCAAATTAACACGAGTGATTGATGAGCAGATGGTGATGTGCAAGTAGAAATACTGGTGTGCAAAAGAGCAGAAAAGTAAATAAAAGCAAAATGGGGATAAGGTAGGTAGATTGGGTGGGTGAGCTATTTACAGATGGGCTATGTACAGCTGCAGCAATCGGTTAGCTGATGTTTAAAGTTAGTGAGGGAAATATAAGTGTCACGTCCTGGCCAGTATATAAGGTTAATTGTTTTGTAGTTTGGTCAGGGCGTGGCAGGGGGTATTTGTTTTATGTGGTTCGGGGTGGTGTGTTTGTGTAAAGGGTGTTTGATTTAGTATTTCCGGGTTTTGGTTTATGTTTAGTTAATTCTATGGTTAGTCTAGTGTGTGTGTTTCTATGTTTGGTTGATTGGGGTTGGGACTCTCAGTTGAAGGCAGGTGTTGTCTATCTGCCTTTGATTGAGAGTCCCATATATTAGGGTGTGTTTGTATGTGTTATTTGTGGGTGATTGTTCTGTGTGTAAGCCGTATGCTTTACCAGACTGTATGTAGTTGTTCGTTCGTTTCGTTTTGTTATTTTGGTGTTCATTTTTGTAGTTAATAAAAATCAAGATGAGCATACACGTACCTGCTGCGTATTGGTCCTCCTTCACCGACGACAACCGTGACAATAAGTCTCCAGCTTCAGCAATTTTTGCAATTCGTTCCAGTCATTGGCAGCAGAGAACTGGAAGGAAAGGCAGCCAAAGAAGGTGTTGGCTTTGGGGATAACCAGTGAAATATACCTGCTGGAGCGTGTGCTATGGGTGGGTGTTGTTATCGTGACCAGTGAGCTGAGATAAGGTGGAGCTTTACCTAGCATAGACTTATAGATGACCTGGAGCCAGTGGGTCTGGCGATGAATATGTAGCGAGGGCCAGCCGACGAGAGCATACAGGTCGCAGTGGTAGGTGGTATAAGGGGCTTTGGTAACAAAACGGATGGCACTGTGATAGACTGCATCCAGTTTGCTGAGTAGAGTATTGGAAGATATTTTGTAAATGACATCGCCAAAGGCGAGGATCGGTAGGATAGTCAGTTTTACGAGGGTATGTTTGGCGGCGTGAGTGAAGGAGGCTTTGTTGCTAAATAGGAAGCCGATTCTAGATTTAATTTTGGATTGGAGATGTTTAATATGAGTCTGGAAGGAGAGTTTACAGTCTAACCAGACACCTAGGTATTTGTAGTTGTCCACATATTCTAAGTCAGAACCGTCCAGAGTAGTGATGCTAGTCGGGCGGGCGGGTGTATACAGCGAACGGTTGAAAAGCATGCATTTGGTTTTACTAGCGTTTAAGAGCAGTTAGAGGCCACGGAAGGAGTGTTGTATGGCATTGAAGCTCGTTTGGAGGTTGGTTAACACAGTGTCCAAAGAAGGGACAGATGTATACAGAATAGTGTCATCTGCGTAGAGGTGGATCAGGGAATCACCCGCAGCAAGAGCGACATCGTTGATATATACAGAGAAAAGAGTCGGCCCGAGAATTGAACCCTGTGGTACCCCCATAGAGACTGCCAGAGGTCTGGACAACAGGCCCTCTCTTTTATCGATGGCGGTTATGATATCGTTTAGTACTTTGAGCATGGCTGAGGTGCACCCGTGACCAGCTCGAAAACCAGATTGCACAGCGGAGAAGGTACGGTGGGATTCGAAATGGTCAGTGATCTGTTTATTAACTTGGCTTTCGAAGCCTTTAGAAAGGCAACTTAGGATGGATATAGGTCTATAACAGTTTGGGTCTAGAGTGTCACCCCCTTTGAAGAGGGGGATGACCGCGGCAGCTTTCCAATCTTTAGGGATCTCGGACGATACGAAAGAGAGGTTGAACAGCCTGGTAATAGGGGTTGCAACAATGGCGATGGATAATTTGAGAAAGAGAGGGTCCAGATTGTCTAGCCTAGCTGATTTGTACGGGTCCAGCTTTTGCAGCTCTTTCAGAACATCTGCATTTGGGTGGAGAGGCCTGGACAAATAGCTGCAGGGGGTGCGGAGCTGTTGGCCAGGGTTGGGGTAGCCAGGAGGAAAGCATGGCCAGCCGTAGAGAAATGCTTATTGAAATTCTCAATTATCGTGGATTTATCGGTGGTGACAGTGTTACCTAGCCTCAGTACAGTGAGCAGCTGGGAGGAGGTGCTCTTATTCTCCATGGACTTTACAGTGTCCCAAAACTTTTTGGAGTTAGAGCTACAGGATGCAAATTTCTGTTTGAAAAAGCTAGCCTTTGCTTTCCTGACTGACTGCGTGTATTGGTTCCTGACTTCCTTGAAAGTTGCATATCGCGGGGACTATTCGATGCTAGTGCAGTCCGCCACAGGATGTTTTTATGTTGTTCGAGGGCAGTCATGTCTGGAGTGAACCAAGGGCTATATCGGTTCTTAGATCTACATTTTTTGAAAGGGGCATGCTTATTTAAGATGGTGAGGAAATTACTTTTAAAGAACGACCAGGCATCCTCGACTGATGGGATGAGGTCAATATCCTTCCAAGTCGATGAGAAAGGCCTGCTCGCTGAAGTGTTTTAGGGAGCGTTTGACAGTGATGAGGGGTGGTCGTTTGACCATGGACCCATAGCGGATGCAGGCAATGCGGCAGTGATCGCTGAGATCCTGATTGAAAACAGCAGAGGTGTATTTGGAGAGCAAGTTGGTCAGGATAATATCTATGAGGGTGCCCATGTTTACAGATGTAGGGTTGTACCTGGTTGGTTCCTTGATAATTTGTGTGAGATTGAGGGCATCTAGCTTAGATTGTGGGACTGCCGGGGTGTTAAGCATATCCCAGTTTAGGTCACCTAACATAATTACCTCTGAAGATAGATGGGGGCAATCAATTCACATATGGTGTCCAGGGCACAGCTGGGAGCTGAGGGGGGTCTATAACAGGCGGCAACAGTGAGAGACTTATTTCTGGAGAGATAACACATTTTAATTAGAAGCTTGAACTGTTTGGGCACAGACCTGGATAGTATGACAGAACTCTGCAGGCTATCTCTGGAGTAGATTGCAACTCCTCCCCCTTTGGCAGTTCTATCTTGACGGAAAATGTTGTAGTTGGGTATGGAAATCTCAGAATCTTAGGTGGCCTTCCTAAGCCAGGATTCAGACAAGGCAAGGACATCAGGGTTGGCGGAGTGTGCTAAAGCAGTGTCAAAGGAATTATTCTATCCCAATGATAATAATTAACAATCAATAAGCCTTGACTAATTCCCAAGGTTTGTAAGACAATGGGTTAATAATTAGGCAAGGACTCAGCTTTCTGCAAAAGGTTTGTATGGTTTATTCAGAGAAAGTTCTGCCCAACATTAACAAAGAAGTTCATTTTATTCTCTCTCTCCACTTACGCACACAGCTCCACACAAACAGTAGGTGAATAGTATCTCTCCCCTGACTTCCCACCACTGTTAATCACTATCCAGCGCTGCCTGTTCCTTTCCCCCGAGATTAGGAGAACCTTGAAGGCTACTCCCGGTCTCTTCACACACACACGTCTACGGTTCCCTTAGGCCTACTAATCACACACACACACACACATACACACACACATTTCTCTCCCTTCCGGGTCTCTACTAGACCTTATGGGACTAACGTTCAGTACTTTAATTATTCATTATCCATGCTACATAACTACTAATTAATAATGGATTATTGATTCATTTACCTTTATTAGATAATTCTCTTATCCAGCAGTGAGAAAAACAAACTTAGGAAGGAGGCTTCTGATGTTAACATGCATGAAACCAAGGCTTTTTTGGTTACAGAAGTCAACAAATGAGAGTGCCTGGGGACACGCATGGCCTGGGTTAACCTCCACATCACCCGAGGAACAGAGGAGGAGTAGGATGAGGGTACGGCTAAAGTAGGGTGACCAGACGTCCCCGTTTTCCGGGAACAGTCCCCATTTTTGGTGGCATGTCCTGGGCTGGAGCTGTCCCCGGAAATGTCCCCGTTTTTAACTGTGTGTTAAAAACAGACCGCAAAGTGAAATATTTTACTTGGCAAGAAAGACCGGGCAGCAGAGCCTACCGGTTGACGTCTCAATCGCGTTGTGCTTGTTTAGGCCAACAGAGGGTGCTGCTCGCTATAGCAGCTTCATTCACTCTTCTTCCTCTACTAACTACTTGCTCGCGATAGTTTTAGAGAAAACTGCTGTGGAAAACTCGACCAGAAGCTAGCAAGTGTCAAGTGAATCCACAACATCACCACAAACATCTTTTCAAGCCGGGTAAGTTAAAATCGTTTGAGAGACTAGCTAGTGATGTTATAATGTCACAATTTATTATATAGATAGATGATCTGCTCTATAAGGTTTTAAATAAGTTATGCTAGCTAACATTAGCTATGAAGACTAAGTTAGCTAGCTAGGTTAGCTAGCTACTGTTATGGTAGCTAGGTTAAAAAATGTTCACATGTAAACATGCAGTGGACGGGCTATTTTGAAAATATGATTATATTAAATTAATGCAGAAATACTTATGAGAATATTTTTGTAGATTACAATTTTTATGGTTTGGCATTATAATACGTAGTGTGAAAATATATTTAGAAATGTTCATGGATAACATTAGCAGTGGAGAGGAAGGAGAGGAGGAAGACTGGATAGGAAGAAGAGTGAAGGAGATAGAGGAAAGGTAAAGATATGATTACAGAGCCTGCCAATTTATTATTCTAAACAATGTTTTGAGATAAAATACAAAAATGAGGCAAGCAATGGGAATCTGTTAACCAAAGTATTTTATCTAATAGTATACTAATTATTACAGATTGGAGAGGAAGGAGGAGGAAAAATGCAGGGAGTAAAAAGAGTGAAGCAAGGAGAGAGTAGAAGAGTGAGGTGGAAAGGTGAAGAGAAGGAAAGGAAGAAAGAGAAGGAAGATGAGTGAAGAAAAGAGGAGAAAGATTGGAGGAGAAGAAAATGTTAAGAGAGTAAGAAGAGTGACACAAGGAGAGTGAAGAAGAGCAGACAGAGGAGATACAATGACTCTTTCCAAGAAATGGAAATGCACTTTTTATGAAAAACATGAGAGAATGGCCATTTATACGCACAGGTCAAGACGATAGAATGGTTCACTGCACCCGTTGTAATTCCTCTCTTTCAATTGGCTGCCGGAGAAGAACGGCAGTGGTAGAACATCAGCAGACGAAAAAGCATAAAGCCTCTCTGATTGCCCGTGTTGGTATGCCCTCTGTCACCACATTCTTCAAGAAGGTAGAGCCTTCCCAAGAAGAATATGGTTTAGCTGTGCAGGAGGGTGTCTTTGCATACCACACTATCCGACACAATCATAGTTACAGATCTATGGACTGCACAGCACAACTGACACGGAAGCTTTATGAACCAATGTTTACATGTGCTAGGACAAAATGTGACCCCATAGTGAGTAAGGTGTTAGCAACATGTGCTAGGACAAAATGTGATGCCATAGTAAGTAACGTGTTAGCACATGGGCACTACTTTGCTAACACAGGACCTAGACCAGGTTGAATTTGTGTCCCTGTCCATTGATGCGTCCAATCATGGACATGTAAAGCTGCTGCCAATAGTAGTCAGATATATGATGGCAGCACATCTGTGGAATCAAAACTGCTTGATTTTGTTGATTTGAACGGAGAAACAGCAGAGGAAATTGCAGCTGAGGTCCTGGTGGTCATCCAAAAATGTAACCTGGAAAACATTCTCTGCCGACAACAAATACCAACTTTGGAGGACTGAATAGGCTGCGGAGGGTCAATGTCCATACCAAAGTTAAAAATGCTCTGCAGCGGGAGGTGATTGGCTTAGGTTGTCCTGCCCACATCATTCATAACACGGCCAGAACAGCTTTGGATATGATTCCCATTGATGTTGAGTACCTGCTCACAAAGTGTTAGGAGAATTCTGTTCCCAATGTTCATAAACTGAACTTCAATTAAACTACTCAGTCTGCACCCCAGAGTTTATAAGATTCTGGTTAAATGACACAGACAGAGGCCCAGCTTACAATAGTCAACAATGTTTATTCATGAGAACTCTGCCTAAAAATGAGGACACAGTCTTTTTATATGTACACACACACACACACACACACACAGACACAAATGATCTCACATCAGTAGAGAACTCTACCCCGCTTTAGGCGGCTGTATTTTTCCACAGGACACATACATTCTTTATCACACTTCTGCAACCTGTCTCCTAATCTTCTGCCCGCCTAGCCGTTTTCGGGCAGTTGTTCCCCTCCCTAACTCAGGGAGGTCCCTTTTCTTGTTACTTTCACAAGGTCGTCTTATCAACTATGCCCTGCTCATTTTGAAATAGTAACAGTGTCCTAGTCTTACAAAGTCTACTCACACACAGTATTGGATTATAGTCTTTAACACATTATAGCCTTATAATTCTAATATATTTCACAAAGTTATATGGTTTCCGAATGGAATACTTTAGTCAAAACCTTAAACAGATCAATTATTTTATCACAAAGATATTTGGATATGTTCATATTTTCACCGTCAGAGTAGAAAGACTGAAGGGCTTTTGTGAGTTTGTTGGCCAGGAGTACCATAACATTTTAGGACACAGCAATGTTCGCTGGATGTCCATGCTCCCTGCTCTAGAAAGAGTGCTGAAAATGTGTCATTGAAATTCTTTTTTCTTACTGAAGACAAATGCCCTGTTGTCCTGTGAACAATGTTCGAAGATCCACTGACTGAACTTTGGCTGGCCATTATCCATGGAAACTTGACCGTATTCAGTGACACGATCAAGATGCTTGAAGGCCCCAACCACTGTGAGGTGGAGTCCGCTGCAATTCTGAGAAACGGTGAGGCAAAATTGACTGCAAGACGTGATGACAACTTCATTCCAGTTTTGGTCAGAGGACTTCTGAGAGAGCTAGAGGAAAATGGAGCCGTCTAAAGAGAGCTTTCTCAAAACATCCCAATCATTCTTCACTATAGCTGTGAACTACTTGCAAGCATGGGGAAAGTACACAGATAATCTAAAAGATTTACATTGTCTCCTTTTAAAAAGGCAACCTCAGCGTGAAGAGATCCAGAATGCAGCAGGCACACTGCAGGAAAAATGCCCCAATGTGACCATCAATGAGGATGCATTGTGTGACAAGGTTATTGGCCTGCAAGAGTTCCTAAAGGGGGGATCGCTTGAAGAATGGAAAACATCGGAGACAACGCTTAGTCAGAGATGGAGCATGGTGGTTACCCACTTCAAAGAGAATGACATCCCACACACTAACCTGGCTAGATTAGCGTCTGTGGTCATGTGCTTACCTGGAAGTAATGCACCAGTCGAGAGAGTGTTCTCCCAAATGAATGATATATGGACAGCAGCAAGAAATAGGTTCACTGCTCCTACCATCAAGGCCATGCTTATTGTATTTCACATATACTATTGTCTGTTTTTTAAATTTTGCTCATGTTCTCTTCTGCTCTTATTCTACCAGGACCACTGAATGGCTGTTCAGGTAAGACAGTTCTGTCTTGTCTGTAGTGTTTCTGTAATATAGTTGTTTTCTCTATCACAGTGTGCCTGTTAGACTAAATACATGAAACCGGAATTGTCCCCCATTTTTATTTCATAGAAAATAAAATGTGATATTTTAATTATATATTGACCGTCGAACTGGAAATGTTTTAATTTCAGAAATCTGGTCACCTTAGGCTAAAGGCTATCAAAACTGGTCATCTAGTGCGTTGGAGACAGAGAATAAAAGGAGCAGATTTCTGGGCATGGTAGAAAAGATTCAGGGCATAATGTACAGACAGGGATATGGTGGGGTGCGGGTACAGTGGAGGTAAACCCAGGCACCGAGTGATAAGAGAGGTTGCATCTCTGGGCAGGCTAGTTATGCTGAGTGAGGTCACTGCATGTGTGGGACAAAGGAGGTATCTGAGGCATGTTGAGTGGGACTAGGGGCTCCGCAGTAAACTAAAACAATGATAACTATCCTAAACAACAGTGTACAAGGCATATTGACATTTGAGAGAGACAAAGTGAGGCATAAAGAAATCACAGGTGTTGATTGGGAGAGCTAGCTAAGTCAACAACGGGTAAGACAACAACAGCTAATCAGCTAAGACAACAACAGGTAAAATGGCGATGAATGGGCAGAGAGGGTCGGTTAACTACACACAGGGTCTGAGTTCGGGGCTAGGGCCGACAGATAAACAAAATGGAGTACCGTGATTAATGAACAGTCCAGCAGGCATCAGCTATGTAGCCAAGTGATAATAGGGTCCAGTGAACAGCAATAGATGGAACAGGGAAGCCGCGGGGTAGTCATTACTACACTAGCACGCGGGAGACACGGTGTTTAAAGTTAGCAAACCGGGGTAAGTAGAAGCGTCTGCCCCGACATTCGGCAAAGGCCGATGGAGGGTACAGAGGATGGAGTTAGGTCGGCGGACCAGTCGTGGTGGTACGGCGGGGCGCCGTGGTGACAAAGGGTCCGGGCCAGATGGTGAAAGAGGTATTGTAGTTGTAGTAATTTTGTTTGCTAGCCGGGAGATTCGCCTGGCTCGCGGCTAACTGGTGCTAGCTTCGGGGCGGGGGAGTTAGCCACTATAGTCACTCAGTAGCAGCTAGCTAGCAGGGATGATCCGATGCAAAGGTCCAGAGCTTACGGCAAGGATCTGGTGGAGTAGTGGATTCTAGCCATGTTGGGGTAGAGCCCGGGAGGCATCGGCTGAGTAGCCGAGTGATCACAGAGTAGGCCGGGAGGTGGGCCTCGCTCCAGGCTAGCTTCGGGGCTGGGTGACTCGGTGGCAGCTAGCTAGCTGTGATGATCAGGAGTAATGGTCCAGGGTTTACGGCAGGAATCCATAAATTCTTAATCCTTTACTTAGATTTGTGTGTATTAGGTATTTGTTAGATATTACTTGTTAGATATTGCTGCAATGTCGGAACTAGAAGCACAAGCATTTCGTTACACTCACAATAACAGCTAATGGATGTACGCTGTCCCCAGTACTGAATGTTGTGGGCTCTAGACATTTTTTTGCTAGGTGGACCAGGTCAAACATCTGTGACCTGGGTGTCTTGTCAGGTTGATACATCCAAGAAAAAAAAAACTGCTGTACCCTCAGAGACAGTGACTCCCAACCATGCTAATATTTCCTTCAGTGTGTCATAGTCATTGGCTTCTGTTGCTTCCAGATCAGACCACACCTATTGTGCTTCCCCACAAAGAAATGGAGCCAGTATTCCTGCCCATTTTATCTGTGCCATGCCTCTCGTTCTGCCGTGCGCTCACATTTCTTTAGGAAAGTCTCGCCATCATTTTCTGCAGATACCGAGAACCCACGATGGGTAGACCAGCGGTCTGTTGAGCAATTTTCACTGCAGTGATTTCAGCAGTTAACTTTTGCATGTCCATATTCATCTGCAGTTGACACTTCCTTTGTTGCTCCAATAACAAGCGATTGGTTTCCGCTTGCTGACAATTGGCTTCTTGTTGCATGTTATTAGAAGTAACTAATTGCTTCAACAGATCTTCCATGGTTGTCTGTCCTTAACCCATTCTCCACCAATGTGGCGGTTTCAGCACCGGGTTCTTTGTAAGGCAGAGTTTACACATACAAACGCAGCACCAGTCCAAGTGAAGGGTTAAACCGGTTTATTACTATCAGGCTTCGTTAGCATTTTTGATATACAAAACCCAAAAACAAATATAGTAAACACTTCATCACCAGTGGAAGGTCCTCCAATCTTGGTCTTTGGGGGTTCAACCTTGTTGATTTCAAAATCTTCTTTAAAACCTCCTCCTCCACCGGATGTTCTGTCTCTCCAATAGCCTCCAACTCCTTCACCTGCCAGGGTTAAAGGAAAGATCAAGAAAGAAAACCCAGGGCGCGGTTAAGTAGAGGAACTGATTGGTTTCACCTGTCTGCAGTTTGGATCTGATTACAACTGGAGACAGTTGTGGCTGTTCTGCTGTAGTCTCTGCTGCAGTCACCTGAGTGTCAGTGTCAGCCTCTGGGGAATACTTAACATTGTTTTTTGGCTGCCAGGACCATGGACAGCAAAGAAACCTCGCAGGCACATAACGTCCATCCACAACACAACCCCTGAAACCGCTACAGTATGCTATTCTGTTCTTCTGAAACAGATTACATTTTCTTCATATGTTTCTTTAGACCTGTTTAAAATAAATAATGGATTTATTGTGATGGTGTAGGCTATATTAAATAGAATTTATTAGACTTTTTAAAATGTAGATGTTCCAAAGGTCTGCATAAGTGGTTTGTAGACATGGAAGGCAGGAGGTGCTAAATGTGTTTATGTTAAATAATGGTCAATTACAGTGAGACCAGCAGTTATTTGTTTGACAATCACTACCTGACAAAACAGGACCGTCGAGTGCTGAAGCGCATAGCACGTAAAAATCGTCTGTCCTCAGTTGCAACACTCACTACCTGAGTACCAAAACTTGACTGGCCTGCACAGAGCCCTGACCTCAACCCCATCAAACACCTTTGGGATGAATTGGAAAGCCGACCGCGAGCCAGGCCTAATCACCCAAAATCAGTTCCCAACGTCACTAATCCTCTTGTGGCTGAATGAAAGCAAGTCCCAGGAGCAATGTTCCAACATCTGCTGGAATGCCTTCCCAGAAGAGTGGAGGCTGTTATAGCAGCAAAGGGGGGACCAACTCCATATTTATGCCCATGATTTTGGAATGAGATGTTTGACATACTTTTGGACATGTAGTGTATTTTGCATGATGCTTCCATGACTAGAATACTAAAGTTACAGAACATTCAAAAGGCAATAAAACACATTTCTGCATATGACCAACTTCTGCATTTTTTGCTTACACATCTATGTGTTTTTACAAATATATTTTTTTGCCTAGGCTATGAGGATTACAGTGAGTTAACGGCCCAGAGCCATAGCCTATTTGCTCACATTGAAAATAATTGTATTATCAGAGCATACTAGTGGACTTCTGGTAAGTAGGCCATGCTTTAGTGAGAAAGTGTTGGGATCAGGTACAACCAATGCGTACAACTATGAATAGCCTACTGAATAGCCTACATGTTTTATTTTATTTGAAGGGGTTGGGAAAAGGTTGCAATTTGGGTTGAGAGCTCTAAATTGTAGAAATGGCCGGTGTTATAGGGGTTTATGACCAAAGAAAGACAGTACAATATCAAGATAGGCAGAAAATGCTTGTGCACATAGCAAATCAGCCTATCAGATGTCATATCGACGTTGACTAGCTAAGCTCACGCGCAGAAACACGTAATCGGGTCTAACGGTTGTCTCACGCCAAACCGCACATGTGCAGGCGGTCAAACGAAAGGCACTCCTTCGATATTTTACATTTTTTAATGTAACCTTTATTTAACTAGGCAAGTCAGTTAAGAACAAATTCTTATTTACAATCACGGCCTACATTGTATTTCTAAAATGGTATTCGTATGTCTAGTTCTCAATTCAAATCGAGGCAGTTACACAGAACATTGTTGTTTATTTATAATTGACAACATTGAAATTTCAACTTAAATGGATATCCTCAGTATTTGCAATGTACTCAAAGTAGAGTCTATCATAAGAAGGAGAAAGCAACAGAAAGCATGAAACTTGAAGAAGCCCAAGTAATGGTCTAGAGTCTTGCGCTTAGTGTCCATATTTCTGAAATATAGTTGTTTTTGACTAAAATGAAAACACGTCAGTTTGTCACCTTCACGAGGTTGGAGTAAGAACATGTTCAACTACTTATGACATTGGGATCGGTGTAGCCTACTTTTTGAGTCTGAAATCAAATAACACATATGCCTGTCACGTTTCTCTAAGACAGAACCCAGAAGCAGACCAGGACAAGGTGAGTAAAATGAAGGTGAGTATTTATTGGTAGTCTTGATGTGTAAATTGAATAATCCAGGAGACGGAACGGCAGAGGAGGTGAGTTGATGAGAGTGAATGGGTTGATCCAATGAAATCACTGAATCCACCGACGGCCAGGCAAGGGAATTGAATGTTCCGGGAGAATGACTGTAGACAGAGTAAACGGGAGTGAGTAACCGGCAACAAGTACAGAATAACAAAACAAACTCAGGAAACATGAGGCTGATACGCTGGCACAACATACTGTTCGTTGCTAACGATCCGGCAGGGAATGGATGTCAGGTCAGGGCTTATGAAGAGGTGATGATCAGGACCAGGTGTGCAGATGGTTGATGAGATGCAGGTGCGGGTAATCAAAAGTTCTCCCGCCTAGCTTTGTCGCCTGGCAACCAGACAGGGTGCGTTCAGGAACCTCAGACAAAAGACTCCAAAACAAAAAACAGTCAGCTCAGGCAGAAAACAGACTCAAGAAGCGGGATTCCTGACAAGGCCTAAACGGTTTAGTTTTTAGTTTTTATTGTCTAAAGAAAATATTAAATAACGAGAAAAGCAGTAGGGCCTATTGATTAGATTATTCAAATGTGTTTTTAATGATCGGTTCTGGTTCAACCCATGCACAGTACGGTTTGTTTTGTTGCTTCCAGACGACACAGAAAATTATAAATGGGTCGTTCTTCATGTTTTAATCTTACATATTACAGTGCCTTGCAAAATAATTCATCCCCCGTAGTGTTTTTCCTATTTTGTTGCATTACAATCTGTAATTTATATGGATTTTTATTTGGATTTCATGTAATGGACACACAGAATATTCCAAATTGGGGGGCTCTACAATAATAAAATCCAAGTAATTGATCAAATATTTATTAAATATCTTGTTTTTAATGTTCATTAATCACCGTTTTCATTTGTCCTTTTTAACTCATTGAGTAAAAGGAGTTTCATAAGGAGGCTCATAAGAATGTCCCCAGATATACAACTAAAATGGTTTTACAGATGCTGGATGAGGAAGCCATTGGTGCGTCCTACTCAGAATCTGAGGTATCCAATTCAGATGACAAAGACTATGTGCCTGTGGGTCAAGCTGGAGTTATGGAGGCACCTGGTAGTCCAGCTGTCCTAGATGATTCTACAGATGGGGGGGACTCCTCCCCATCTGTGAAAAGCAGTCAAATAGATTGAGTAAAAAGGGGTCTTACTGGAGTGAACTGGATGAGCAGCTTTCTTCCAGACGTGACGCTTGGCATTCCATCCAAAGAGTTCAGTCTTGGTTTCATCAGGCCAGAGACTCTTGTTTCTCATGGTCTGAGAGTCCTTTAGGTGCCTTTTGGCAAATTCCAAGCGGGCTGTCGTGCGCCTTTTACTGAGAAGTGTCTTACGTCTGGCCACTCTACCATAAAGGCCTGATTGTTGGAGTGATGCAGAGATGGTTGTCCTTCTGGAAGGTTCTCCCTTCTCCACAGAAGAACTGAGTCAATGGAAAGATGTGGGGTGATGAAAGAGAGCCATGCCACCACCACTCAGAGCAGCCAGGGCCAGAAGAGGAAGAGGTGCCAGCTCTGCCCAAAACGCAAAGGATGGAAAAGTCAGCTGCTGGTGTTCTCAGTGCAACACAGCCATCTGCAAAGAGCACAGTCACATGCTTGTGGTTTGTAACAAATGCATGGTCTAAGACAGCATAAGTCAGCATCACACACACACACACACACACACACACACACACACACACACACACTCTGTTCCTTTTAGTGTTCATGTTTTCTAAATTCACAATTGTTAGTTTTGTCATTTATACTGATGAACTTTTGATTTTCAAATAAATGTTCTGAAATATTATTAAACATGCTTAAGGTGGTTTTATTTTGTTATTCACACTAAAAGGTTGAATGTGAAACTTTGATTGTAAGATTGATTGTATGAAAAATATGCTAATATATTCAACAGCTGTTATAATTTTCATAATATGTTATCATTGAAATGTGTATCAAACTGGTGAAGAGTGACTAAAAACATTAAAATAATTATTGATAGGTTCAAATCATCACTCAAAATAATGATGTTCCACATAATGGATAATATTTTAGACCCATATAAGTAAAAAAACAGATATTACATTATCGGGTCATTTTGACCCGTCATATGCATTATTGGGGCGTCATGTTTACTATGCATCCTAGGGTTAAAGCTAAGTTCATCGTAAGAACCATAGGATCCTATGGTTCTAACGATGAACCAAAATTATTTTGGGAATCAAGGCCCTGGTCTTTACCCATGATTGCACATCAGAGAGTTTCAAAGGACGTATCATATGCTATAGGTCTGTGGACAAAGCTCTCTTTTTTTTTATATCATACCTTATTATTGATGTACCTTATAGGCTCATCACAAATAGCCAGATCCTGATGTAGGCAAAACTAAAAACTGTTCTCCATTGGTCATGACCACTGTATAGATAATTGGTCATGAACCGCAAATATCATCGGACTGACTGCCCAAGTGGTTATGTTGTCTATTCTCATAGGCGCTGAATCTTGTAGTGATCGGTGGCATGTTATAGAGCAGGGGTACTTAACTCTTACCCTACGAGGTCCGGGGCCTGCTGGTTTTCTGTTCTACCTAATAATTGATTGCACACACCTGGTATCCCAGGTCTAAATCAGTCCCTCATTAGAGCGGAACAATGAAAAAAGTGAGATTTTTTTTGGACTCAGGACATGTCACATAACCCACTACAGTGGACTGTCAATCATCAAATCATTGGAATGATACTTTAAAAAATATATATAAACAACATTTATCTGTTTATTTCGATTACATGTATCGATCAATAACACGAAGAAAGACCCATTTATCAGTTTCTGTGTTGTCAAGAAACCACGACTATTCATTGACCAAAACGTATGGTGCAGGGGTCGAACCAGAACCGTTAATTAAAAACACAACATTTGAATAATCAAATAATTATTCCGTTTCTCGTTATTGAATAATTCATTCAGACAATAAAAAAAACAAAAAACAAAACTGTTAATGTGTTGTTTGATTTCAGATTCAAATCAAATAAATTAGGTTTGACCTTTTTTACTCTTTTGTATCTTGTTATCTGATAGGAAACAATAATTGAACAGAAATTACATGGACCCATGAACTAAAATCTAGGTTATAGGGTTATACCTTTAGATTTCGAGAAAATGTAAAACTAAGAAGAATTTTTAAATTCTCTCATTGACTTCACATTTAAACCCCGGTGTGGTCTGCTTGGTCTGTTTCGCAAGCGTTCCCGGAAGTCTTGCGATGTTGCAACTCCGTAAGACTTATGGTGGGTATAGAAACTAGTGACATAGGAAGAAACTAGTGACAGAGGAAGAGACTAAAGTGAAAATGTCAACATATTATTCGAATCCGAATGCAAGATATCGTGGTGGCTCTCGTCGTTTAGTTAATCATAAAACTAATATTTGTTACCTTGGAACATTTTGTAAAAGCTACGGCGTAGTCCTACATCGTTATCTTGTGCGCCGCTCCGGAGTTAGTGGGCTTCTAATGATAATAGGAACAGGTCTGCGAGCAGTGCTAAAATTGGCTGCTAAATTGTCTACTAAATATCTTGTTTTTTATGCACAAACGCACTTTATTACTGGTTCCAGTTCTCGCCTACATGGGCTTACACTGGAGGTCGTTCATACCAAATTGTTGGCCTTGGCTGGAACGCATCTGGAGATTTATCATGCCAAGTTATCCTAGTCCGAATTCCCTTCCCAGAGATGAAGTGGAGAGTCAAGTGTCTCTAGTAAGTGTAGTAGTGGAGCCTTCTGATTCCCTCTCCCAGAGAAGAAGTGGAGAGCCAGGAGTCTCTAGGAAGTGTAGTAGTGGAGCCTTCTGATTCCATTCCCAGTGGAAAAGTGGAGGTTCCGGTTCTCAGGTCACTTAGGTCATTTGATATTGAAGACACCAATGAATACTACTGCATGTATGACTCGACATGGGAGGATCATCCAAGCGAAGAAACAAGTGAAAGAAGGACCAAACATGTACGTATGCTGGCTCTTGGGCCCTGATAATGTTTTTGGTGAGGTCTCTCAGCAGATGAGTTTCAGAATACTGTAGCCCATCATCAAACGTCTCTTATTGGCACCATAAAATACAACTGACATATTTAATTTCCACAAAAAACATTTACATTTAAAACAAAATTCCACAATGTAAAATAATGTTAACATAATCTTTATAACGCACTCCACAGAGCTGGGCTTTATGGAAGAGTAGCCAGAAAAAAGCCATTGCTTAAAGAAAAAAAATAAGCAAACACGTTTGGTGTTCGCCAAAAGGCTTGTGGGAGACTCCCCAAACATATGGAAGAAGGTACTCTGGTCAGATGAGACTAAAAATGTAGCTTTTTCGCCATCAAGGGAAATGCTATGTCTGATGCAAACCCAACACCTCTCATCACCCCGAGACCACTATCCCCACAGTGAAGCATGGTGGTGGCAGCATCATGCTGTGGGGATGTTTTTCATCGGCAGGGACTGGGAAACTGGTCAGAATTGAAGGAATGATGGATGCCGCTAAATACAGGGAAATAATTGAGGGAAACCTGTTTCAGTCTTCCAGAGATTTGAGACTGGGACAGAGGTTCACCTTCCAACAGGACAATGAGCCTAAGCATACTGCTAAAGCAACACTCGATGTGGTTTAAGAGGAAACATTTAAATGTCTTGGAATGGCCTAGTCAAAGCCCAGACCTCAAACCAATTGAGAATCTGTGGTATGACTTAAAGATTGTTGTACACCAGCAGAACCAATCAAACTTGAAGGAGCTGGAGCAGTTTTGCCTTGAAGAATGGGCAAAAATCCCAGTGGCTAGATGTGCCAAGCTTTATACCCCAAGAAACGTGCAGCTGTAACTGCTGCAAAAGGTGGCTCTACAAAGTATTGACTTTGGGGGGTGAATAGTTTTCTGTTTTTTTGGCTTTTGTCTTTGTTTCACAATAAAAATATTTGCATCTTCAAAGTGGTAGGCATGTTGTGTAAATCAAATGATACAACCCCCCCAAAAAAATCTATTTTAATTCCAGGTTGTAAAGCAACAAAATAGTAAAAATGCAAGTGGGTGAATACTTTCACACTGTAGGCGTCCTTCGGAACTCAGTTTCCAGAGAGGAAGGAAACTGCTCAGGGATTTTACAGAGTCCAATGGTGACTATAAACCAGTTAGAGTTTAATGGCTGTGATAGGAGAAAACTGAGGATGGATCAACATTGCAGTTACGTCACAAAATGAAAGTAAATGACAGAGTGAAAAGAAGGAAGCTTGTACAGAATAAAAATATTCAAAAATATGCATCGTGTTTGCAATAAGGGACTAAAGTAAAACTGAGAAAAAAAAGATGCCAGAGAAATTTACTTGAAGTTCTGAATACAAAGCTTTATGTTTGGGGAAAATCCAACACAACACATCACTCTTCATATTTTCAAGCATAGTGGTGGCTGCATCATGTTATGGGTATGCTTGTCATCAGCAAAGACGAGGGAGATTGTAGGATGGGAAACGGAATAGAGCTAAGCACAGGCAAAATCCTACAGGAAAACATGGTTCAGTCTGCTTTCCAACAGACACTGTGAAACAAATTAATCTTTCAGCAGGACAATAACCTAAAATACAAGGCCAAATATACACTGGAGTTGCTTACCAAGACGACATTGAATTTTCCTGAGACATTGAATGTTGCTGAGTGGACTAGTTACAGTTTTGACTTAAATCGTCTTGAAAATCTATGGCAAGACTTGAAAATGTCTGTTTAGCAATGATCAACATGACAGAGCTTGAATCATTTTTAAAGAATATTGTGCAAATATTATTCCATACAGGTGTGCAAAGCTCTTACTTACCCAGAAAGACACAGCTGTAATTGCTGCCAAAGGTGATTCTAACATGGATTGACTGAGGGGTTTGAATATTTAGATATGTCTGTATTTCATTTTCAATACATTTGCAAACATTTCTAAAAACATTTTTACTTTGTCGTCATGGGGTATATTGTGTGTAGACGTGGAAAAAAATAAATGTAATCCATTTTGAATTCAGGCTGTAACACAACAAAATGTGGAATTAGTCAAGGGGTATGAATACTTTCTGAAGGCACTGTATATGCCAACATCTGCAGAGAAATGTCAGGCCTATGAATCACTATTGTCCTTTGTACCACATGCTCACTGTTGTATTTCCTCAGGAGCAGATAAACCAGTATACCGGTTGGTTGCAACAAGTAAATGCTTTGTTCTTATACTTTATGTACTTATACATTGAGAGACAGGGTTTTGGGACCTCCTTTCTAAATATTTATTTAACCATTATTGCATTTGTACAACATTGGGTCTCAAATTGATGAGTAGTTGTATTGAGTAATGTAAGGCTATCGCTCACCATGCAAAGCTTTAGTCAAGGGTTTAAGAATTGTTATGTTTTTATTACGTCCGTCTAAAATGGATATGACTAATAAGCAGCTAGTAAAAGTTTCCCTCCAAGTTTGTTTTACTTTATATAGCTCAGACACGTGGGCGTATCAGTATTGTTCAGGTCAGGTGTTTCCAGTATCTGCCATTTTGTGAACTCATGGAGTGAATGTGTTTTCAGTCAAACAAGTTTAACAGATTCAGAAGTGCAGCAAGGGATATGCAGAAGTACAGGCATGATTATCCAGTAAGTCATTATTCTCTTCACACAATCTTACACACTTTATGCTATAAAATATATCCACCTCAATTATATTATGTTACTGCTGCTGACTATCAATCAGTCAATAGTTTGTACATAGTCTTTAGACCTTTGTTCTTGTTTCCACAGGGGCAAGGATCAAACTTGTACTTTGGCGGGCAACAACAAGTAAGCAAGTCCTCATCTCTTTATGTGGTACATGGAAAAGTGGGACGATTTGAGTCATAATTTTACTGGCCAATTCCTCTGTGATTATTGTACTGTTTCAATACAGCTCTCTGAATTATCCTCATTTCTGAATTTGCATGACTTTCCCCCCCAGGATGATATGCCTAATTTACAGTTCTACCGTGGACAAATACCCTCCTCCGCTGATGGTAATCTATTTACTGTTTCTGTCAGCGCATTTTCTATTTGACAAGACTTGGACATGTTTAACTGTAAACTTTGCTCTGATTAGGTGTCTTCATTGAGGACTTTCACAATAAATGGCACAGGAAATATTCAAAAATGGAAGAAGTTCACTCATACATCCAATGGTCAGTTTCCTTTACATTTTTAAGTTAAATTGTTTAAAATATTTGTTTAATACACAAACATTATATTTAGGTGGTTCCCACTTCAAGAACCAGGAATGAATTATCAAGCCAAGGAACTCACCAAGAAGGAAATTGAGGTACTTCTAGTAGTTTCTTTGAGCAAGGAAAGTGTTCTCTGCATACTGCATTTACATATGTCATACATTATCTATTGACTGGGGGCTTAGAAACAAATGAAAATATGTGTTCATAATCATTCTGAATGACAATCCCCTTCCTCCTCAGGCTTTCCTTGAAGATGGCACAGCAAAGCAGAGGCTGGTCATGTCCTACAAGCTCATGCTGGACTTCTACGGCATAGAGCTGTCAAATGACATAACAGGGGAAGTGAAACTTGAGAATAACTGGCGTGAGAGATTTGACAACCTGGAAAGGTTAGAAATTTCTTCATTTGATCATTTAACTGTTATTATTAGATAGTGATTGCGATACATAATAGCTAAGATTTCAGTTTTCAAATTAATTCTGAGAATAACAGTGCTTTTGAGGTTAACAGTACCCTTGTATTTTTGTTGTTCTTGTGTTTTTGTTCATGGCAGAAACACACACAACAACCTGCGCATCACCCGCATCCTGAAGTGCCTGGGAACTCTGGGGTTTCCCCACTACCAGGCCCCACTGGTCCGCATCTTCCAAGAGCAGACTCTTGTCAAAGGCAAGCTGTACAATGTGAAGGAAAGTGCCCTCAACTACTTCATCTTCGCTGTCATTGCTAAGCAAGAGCGCAGGAATTTAGTTAAGTATGCCTATGCACACTATGAGCCCAAACATGAGTTTGTGTGGTGCCCCAAGACAATCCAGAGTATATTTAGGGGAGAGACATTCCCAGATGAAAAACCCAATTGATCTGAAACAGGATGACATTGACGACAACACTGCCAGTTATCAGTCTGTCTCTCACGATGTTAACAAGAATGAGCCAATGGATAGGAGTGGAATGGCAGGTGAGGTTTGTGACTTAATGCGATTTGGGTCACCAAACGATGCATGGTTGAGACATGTATCCATACCTCATGATAATGTGCCTGATCTGTCGACGAGGTACACTCTGAGAAACAAAGGGACCAGTCAGGGCACAAAGTCTACTGGTGGAAGGAATCAAAACACCAATGGTGATTCATCTCATGAGGATCTACCAATTAGGCAAAACGATATTGCTCAATCCAGTTATGGAGCTTGTGATAGAGGTAGCTCTATAACTACCCCCTACCCTAGTCAGCACCCCACCATCGATTCTCCGAAGCAATCAGATTGTCAACCTAGCAGTGGACATTCAGAGGGAAATACTAATAATTGGAGAAAGAGAGCTGCAGATAAGACAACAGAGCATGAACTTCCCAAACGTATCAACGTTTCAGAGGGAATGACTAATGCTGATCATGATGAAAGAAAGAATAAGAGAGCTGTGGGTAATAAGGGAGCTGTGGGTAAGGAAAGACTAATGCCAATGATCATAAGAGTGGGGTAGCTACAGACAAGAAAGCAGAGAGTGGCAGTGGTCTGGGTAGCCATTTGATTAGCTGTTCAGGAGTGTTATGGATTGGGGTAGAAGCTATTTAAAGTGAATCAATTTATTACATCTGATTTCTGATCACATGTATAATATATCAGTGTGTTATTATCCACATTTTTCAAAACAATACAAATGTTATACTATTGATTATGTTAGTGGTTTATTTTGTAATAGCATATTTTTAGTTTTGGGAATTTGTTATATTGATTTGGGGTAAATGTTCAGATTTGAATGCTTATGCTTGCCTCAAAAGGTATTTCAAAATACTTTCTACTGCTTAAAATATTTAAAATAGCTTTAGTGCCTAACCATGTGTACCACCAGGGGTGCCTAATGATTTGCATAAACATGACTTCGAAATGTGATTTTAATAAAGATTAGATAAACGGAGTCTATGTGGTGTTTATTCAGTCTCTGAACATTACATTTTTTTGGTTTGAGGTGTAATGGAAAGACATAATCCATAAATGACAGAAAGGTTGCCATACAGTAGGTTTAATTGACCAAGTTTAAACAAAATGACTGCCAACTGTAATTAGCAATACTATAGATGCATCCATTCAGTGGTAACTGCTGAACATACAAGCACATACTGTCCGAGGAGGAGAAACATGACTGCTGTTCCGAGCCCAGACGGAAGGCTACATGATACAAAGCTCTCCAGTTGAGACATGGTAATTTCCGAACTACCTACGAATACAGCGTGAGTTATTCAGGCTATGTTAGGCTGTTGACTTTTCGTTGTCCCTCCAGCCTCCGCATTGCCTGCTAACACTCAGACACGGATCTTCACGTCGAATCTCAGATTGCCCGCCAATACTGGTAGGCTATAGAGACGGACACCATGGAATACTCCATAAACCCCGTACTATATTATAAGATATATGCTATCGTAGGCCTATTCATTTGTAGCGTAATCCGAATCGTGGGCTATTGTCCAATCGCAGTAGCCTATAGGCCTATTTCTATGAACCATTTCCCTCACAATAGGCTACTGAAAAAATACCATAATTTGTGAAATCGTTGGGAAGTAATTTATCCGACGCATTTGATCATATACGTTTAGGCCCAATAGGCTATATGGGCCCATCTGCGTCACAGAATAGGGGCAATAGTAAAATCGCTGGAAATTCGGGAAGCAAGGAATTCTAGAAAATTGTTGCTGGTCGTCAGTGAAATAGCAGCTCAGAGTGGCAGAGTAAAGTCCGTTTCAGGTTGATCGATATCCACTTGTAGGCATAGGCTACTTTTATCCATCTTATATGGCGAGCAACGGCATATAGCCTACATAATTGGACAAATAACCATTGTAAACCATTGCGTAGCCTACTTCATTGCCAATTTGGTTTTCAAAGTGGGAGGCAATTTTCCGCGGGACTGTCTGGAGAACACTGAAGGTGACAGTCCAAGAGAGACCGATAGATCAGTCAGGGCCTAGTTTCGCAGTTTTGATGTAACTTCAAGGGGCAATCAGTAGTCGCTACATACATTTTTTGGACTTGAAGAATATAACTTATAAATCATCATGAGCTTAGTTCAACTGTCATACCCCATCAGAAACCAAAATATAAGCCTGTTTTACTCCAACTTTAGAAACCCCCCAAAATTAACAAACGTATATAGTCTCAAAACATGGTTAAAACCATCATTTTATATCATGGATGGTCCTGGCATCCATAGCTCTGTCTATGAATTTGAGAGTGGTAGCATTTTTCCAGCCCCATCCCACGGCTTTTTACCAAACCAAAGGTGAGGAGTCCGCTTTGTTATTGTTGCTATACTGCTGATTGCCGCATTAAGCATTTCATGGTCGTAGAACTTTTTAATAGTTTCCCAAGCAAGCACGCTGAGTTAACCTGTAAGAGCGTCAGCTAAGTGCGTTGTTGTTTGGGCAATGTTTGCTTTTTCACGATTCCTTTGGGGGAGCTGTCCAGTTCCATGGTGTTAAAATAGATGCAGCCTGCGTCATAATCAAACACCACTAAAAGTCATTTTATGCTTGATCTGAAAACGTGGTCAGATGCGTCGTATGGATGGTGTGACGCAATCGCGGAGCCTCTGGAAGCATGCAGAGGCCGAATGTAGCTCTGTGCCGCATCACTGTGCGCCGCCCAAATTTTGTAACAATGCGGTGGCTCCATATAGCTCCCCATTGACATGATTTGTTGACGGTAGGTAAAGGGCGGAAGATCCAGTATAAACACAAACTGACTTCCTTGAAAACGTCCTTTGCAACCACTGCAGAGCCTTTAATAGCCCACATTTCACGTGAAACGTAGTCTAGGCCTATATATTTCGCAGACTCGTTTTTATGAATGAAAATAAATAACACCATAATCTCCAAACAAACCATTTTCGTCATGTAATGTTGATTTGATTTGATTTGCACACTGCATCACAATGTTTAGACTTCTGTGTTACGTCCTGATCTGTTTTGTTTTTGTTTTGTTTAACTGTATGATGTGTTTCTGTTTTGTATATTATGATTCCATGTCTAGATGTCACCCTGTGTCTTGATGTTTTAGGGATTACACATGGAAATGTTCCGCTGACATGTGGCAATGTTTTGGCGTTTCCAGTGTTCCCAATTTGTACCGGATAAGATTCAGCTTGGGATGTTACAACGACATTTTTAAATATCACATTTGATCCTATATATTACCCAAATAAAACATGTATCATTGTATGACCATTTACACTAAACTCTTATAAATGGTTGTAGAATTATATCACGTTAGTAACGAAGGCTATGGGAAACACCTCGACTACTAAAATGGTTCTAACGATGATTTTAACACTATACGAAGGCTCTGGGAAACGAGGCCCAGGGCTCGATTTTCCAAAAGGATCTTAAGGCTAAGTTCATCGTAAGAGCCATCGGATCATATGGTTCTAACGATGAACAAAATATGATTTTGGGAAACAGGGCCTTGGTCTTTACCCTTGGTTGTGCATCAGCGAGTTTCAAAGGACATGTCATATGCTATTGGTCAACTGACAGAGCTCTTTTAAAAAATATAATACCTTGTTATTGATGTACCTTATAGGCTCATCACAAATGGCCAGATCCTGACGTAGGCAAAACTAAAAACTGTTCTCCATTGGTCATGACCACTGTATAGATAATTGGTCATGAACCGCAAATTTCATCGGACTGACTGCCCATGTGGTTATGTCGTCTATTCTCATAGGCACTGAATCTTGTAGTGATCGGTGGCATGTTATAGAGCAGGGGTACTTAACTCTTACCCTACGAGGTCCGGGGCCTGCTGGTTTTCTGCTCTACCTGATAATTGATTGCGCACACCTGGTATCCCAGGTCTAAATCAGTCCTTCATTAGAGAGGAACAATGAAAAAAGTGAGAAAAAAATTAGACTCAGGACATGTCACATGACCCACTACAGTGGACTGTCAATCATCAAATCATTGGAATGATACATAAGTGTAATATAAAATAAAATACGTAACTGTACCCGATCCTGTAGGTTCATGCTCTACAACATTCGCAGAGTACGACCCTGCCTCACACAGGAAACGGCGCAGGTCCTAATCCGGGCACTTGTCATCTCCCGTCTGGATTACTGCAACTCGCTGTTGGCTGGGCTCCCTGCCTGTGCCATTAAACCCCTACAACTCATCCAGAACGCCGCAGCCCGTCTGGTGTTCAACCTTCCCAAGTTCTCTCACGTCACCCCGCTCCTCCGCTCTCTCCACTGGCTTCCAGTTGAAGCTCGCATCCACTACAAGACCATGGTGATTGCCTACGGAGCTGTGAAGGGAACGGCACCTCCATACCTTCAGGCTCTGATCAGGCCCTACACCCAAACAAGGGCACTGCGTTCATCCACCACTGGCCTGCTGGCCCCCCTACCTCTGAGGAAGCACAGTTCCCGCTCAGCCCAGTCAAAACTGTTCGCTGCTCTGGCACCCCAATGGTGGAACAAGCTCCCTCACGACGCCAGGACAGCGGAGTCAATCACCACCTTCCGGAGACACCTGAAACCCCACCTCTTTAAGGAATACCTAGGATAGGATAAAGTAATCCCTCCCCCCCCCCCCCCCCTTAAAATATTTAGATGCACTATTGTAAAGTGGTTGTTCCACTGGATATCATAAGGTGAATGCACCATTTTGTAAGTCGCTCTGGATAAGAGCGTCTGCTAAATGACTTAAATGTAAATGTAATAACCAACATTACTCATCTCATATGTATATACTGTACTCTATACCATCTACTGCATCTTGCCATCCTGATGTAATGTATCACTAGCCACCTTAAACAATGTTGCTTTATATGTTTTCATACCCTACAATACTCATCTCATATGTATATACTGTGCATCTATTACATCTTGCCTATCCCGTTCGGCCATCACTCATTTATATATTTGTATGTACATATTCGTATTCATTCCTTTATACTTGTGTGTACAAGGTAGTTGTTGTGGAATTGGTAGATTACTTGTTAGATATTACTGCATGGTCGGAACTAGAAGCACAAGCATTTCGCTACAGTTGCATTAACACCTATTAACCATGTGTATGTGACAAAATAAATAGGATTTTGATTCAAATCCCGGTCTGCTTGGTCTGTTTCGCAAGCATTCGCGGAAGTCTCGCGATATTGCGCCAGTGTTTCGATTTACGTTGAGTATAGAAGCTAGTGACACGAAGAAACGAAAGTGAAAATGTGAACATATTATTCGAACCCGAATGCAAGATATCGTGGTGGCTCTCGTCATTTAGTTAATCATAAAACTAATATTTGTTACCTTGGAACATTTTGTGTAGGCTACAGCGTAGTCCTACATTATCTTATGCGCCGCTCCGGAGTTAGTGGTCTTCTAAGGATAATAGGAACAGGTCTGCGAGCAGCGCTAAAATTGTCAGCTAAACTGAGACGACACATGTCAAGGATGTTTCCCGGGATTGAATGTTTTAGGCACAAACGCACTTTATTACTGGTTCCAGTTCTCGCCTACATGGGCTTACACTGGAGGTCGTTCATACCAAATTGTTGGCCTTGGCTGGAACGCATCTGGAGATTTATCATGCCAAGTTATCCTAGTCCGAATTCCCTTCCCAGAGATGAAGTGGAGAGTCAAGAGTCTCAAGTAAGTGTAGTAGTGGAGCCTTCTGATTCCCTTCCCAGAGAAGAAGTGGAGAGCCAGGAGTCTCTAGGAAGTGTAGTAGTGGAGCCTTCTGATTCCCTTCCCAGAGAAGAAGTGGAGAGTCAAGAGTCTCTAGTAAGTGTAGTAGTGGAGCCTTCTGATTCCCTTCCCAGAGAAGAAGTGGAGAGTCAAGTGTCTCTAGTAAGTGTAGTAGTGGAGCCTTCTGATTCCCTTCCCAGAGAAGAAGTGGAGAGTCAAGAGTCTCTAGTAAGTGTAGTAGTGGAACCTGAATCCATTCCCAGTGGAAAAGTGGAGGTTCCGGTTCTCAGGTCATTTGATATTGAAGACACCGATGAATACTACTGCATGTACGACTCGACATGGGAGGATCATCCAAGCGAAGAAACAAGTGAAAGAAGGACCAAACATGTACGTATGCAGTATGCAGGCCCTTGGGCCCTGATAATGTTTTTGGTGAGGTCTCTCAGCAGATGAGTTTCAGAATACTGTAGCCCATCATCAAACGTCTCTTATTGGCACCATAAAATACAACTGACATATTTAATTTCCCCAAAAAACATTTACATTTAAAACAAAATTCCCCAATCTATAACTCAATCTTTCAGAATTTTGAGATAGATATGTATTATATAAAATGCTTGCTTCAATGGCTCATACATGTACTCTCTCATACAGTGCCTTCAGAAAGTATTCACACCCCTTAACTTTTTCCACATTTTGTTGCGTTACAGCCTGAAGTTAAAATAGATTACATTTAGATTTTGTCACTGGCCTACACACAATACCCCATAATGTCAAAGTGGAATTATGTTTTTAGACATTTTTACAAATGAATTAAAAATGAAAAGCTGATATCTCTTCTGTCAATAAGTATTTAATCCCTTTGTTATACCAAGCCTAAATAAGTTCAGGAGTCAAAATTTGCTTAACAAGTCACCTAAGATGCATGGACTCATTATGTGTGCAATAATAGTGTTTAACAGGATTTTTTAATGACAAGTTAATCTCTGTACCCCACACATACAATTATCTGTAATGTCCCTCAGTCGAGCAGTGGATTTCAAACACAGATTGGATCACAACAACCAGGGAGGTTTTCCAGTGCCTTTCAAAGAGGGGCACATATTGGTAGATGGGTAAACAAAAAAAAGAAGCAGACATTGAATATTGCTTTGAGCATGGTGAAGTTATTAATTACACTTTGGATGGTGTATCAATACACCCAGCCACTACAAAGACACAGGCATCATTCCTAACTCAGTTTCCGGAGAGGAAGGAAACTGTTCACACTGAGGCCAATGGTGACTTTAAAACAGTTAGAGTTTAATGGTTGTGATAGGAGAAAACTGACGGTGGATCAACAACATTGTAGTTACTCCAAAAAATGAAAGTAAATGACAGTGAAAAGAAGGAAGCTTGTACATAATAAAAATATTACAAAATATGCACCCTTTTACTAAAGTAAAACTGAAAAAAAATGTGCCAGAGAAATGAACTTTAAGTTCTGAATACAAAGCTTTATGTTTGAGGCAAATCCAACACAACACATCACTGAGTACCACTCTTCATATTTTCAACCATGGTGGTGGCTGCATCATGTTATGGGTAGGCTTGTCATCGGCTAGGACTAGGGAGTTTTAGGATGAAAAGAAACGGAATAGAGCTAAGCACAGACAAAATCCTAGAGGAAAACCTGGTTCAGTCTGCTTTCCAACAGAAACTGGGAGACAAATTAATCTTTCAGCAGGACAATAACCTAAAACACAAGGCCAAATATACTGGAAATGCTTACCAAGATGACATCGAAGGTTTCTGAGTGGCCTAGTTACAGTTGTGCATTAAATTGTCTTCAAAATCAATGGCAAGACTTAAAAATGGCTGTCTAGCAATGATCAACATGACAGGGCTTGAATAATTATTTTCAAGAATAATGTGCAACAATTTTTGGGGTAACTTAGAAATGTCCTTGTTTTTGAAAGAAAAGCAATTTTTTTTGTCCATTAAAATAACATAAAATTGATCAGAAATACAGTGTAGACATTGTTGATGTTGTAAATGACTATTGTAGCTGGAAACGGCAGATTGTTTATGGAATAGGTGTACCCATTATCAGCAACCATCACTTCTGTGTTCCAATGGCCAGTTGTGTTAGCTAATCCAAGTTTATCATTTTGGATGGCTAAGTGATCATTTGAAAACCATTTTGCAATTATGTTAGCACAGCTGAAAACTGTTGTCCTGATTAAAGAAGCAATAAAACTGGCCTTCTTTAGACTAGTTGCGTATCTGGAGCATCAGCATTTGTGGGTTCGATTACAGACTCAAAATGGCCAGAAACAAATAACTTTCTTCTGAAACTCATCAGTCTATTCTTGTTCTGAGAAATGAAGGCTATTCCATGCGAGAAATTGCCAAGAAACTGAAGATCCCGTACAACGCTGTGAACTACTACCTTCACAGAACAGCGCAAACTGGCTCTAACCAGAATAGAAAGAGGAGTGGGAGGTCCTGGTGCACAACTGAGCAAGAGGACAAGTACATTAGAGTGTCTAGTTTGAGAAACAGACACCTCACAAGTCCTAAACTGTCAGCTTCATTAAATAGTACCCGCAAGTCACCAGTCTCAACGTCAAAAGTGAAGAGGCGACTCCGGGATGCTGGCCTTCTAGGCAGAGTTCCTCTGTCCAGGGTCTGTGTTATTTTGCCCATCTTAATCTTTTCTTTTTATTGGCCATTCTGAGATATGGCTTTTTCTTTGCAACTCTACCTAGAAGGCCAGCATTCCGGATTCACTTTTGACGTTGAGACTGCGGTTTTGCGGGTACTATTTAATGCCAGTTGAGGATTTGTGAGGCGTCTGTTCACCATGCAAAGCTTTAGTCAAGGGTTTAAGACTTCTGATGTTTTTATTACGTCTGTCTATGTGATCTAATAACTTCCAGACACATAAAATGGATATGACTAATAAAGTGTGCTAGGCCCGTCAGTAGCCAAGTAGAATACAAGCCGGCCTTTGCAGCTAGTAAAAGTTTCCCTCCAAGTTTGTTTTACTTTATATAGCTCAGACACGTGGGCGTATCAGTATTGTTCAGGTCAGGTGTTTCCAGTATCTGCCATTTTGTGAACTCATGGAGTGAATGTGTTTTCAGTCAAACAAGTTTAACCGATTCAGAAGTGCAGCAAGGGATATGCAGAAGTACAGGCATGATTATCCAGTAAGTCATTATTCTCTTCACACAATCTTACACACTTTATGCTATAAAATATATCCACCTCAATTATAGTAAGTTACTGCTGCTGACTATCAATCAGTCAATAGTTTGTACATAGTCTTTAGACCTTTGTTCTTGTTTCCACAGGGGCAAGGATCAAACTTGTACTTTGGCGGGCAACAACAAGTAAGCAAGTCCTCATCTCTTTATGTGGTACATGGAAAAGTGGGACGATTTGAGTCATAATTTTACTGGCCAATTCCTCTGTGATTATTGTACTGTTTCAATACAGCTCTCTGAATTATCCTCATTTCTGAATTTGCGTGACTTTCCCCCCCAGGATGATATGCCTAATTTACAGTTCTACCGTGGACAAATACCCTCCTCCCCTGATGGTAATCTATTTACTGTTTCTTTCAGCGCAGTTTCCATTTGACAAGACTTGGACATGTTTAACTGTAAACTTTGCTCTGATTAGGTGTCTTCATTGAGGACTTTCACAATAAATGGCACAGGAAATATTCAAAACTGGAAGAAGTTCACTCATACATCCAATGGTCAGTTTCCTTTACATTTTTAAGTTAAATTGTTTAAAATATTTGTTTAATACACAAACATTTTATTTAGGTTGTTCCCACTTCAAGAACCAGGAATGAATTATCAAGCCAAGGAACTCACCAAGAAGGAAATTGAGGTACTTCTAGTAGTTTCTTTGAGCAAGGAAAGTGTTCTCTGCATACTGCATTTACATATGTCATACATTATCTATTGACTGGGGGCTTAGAAACAAATGAAAATATGTGTTCATAATCATTCTGAATGACAATCCCCTTCCTCCTCAGGCTTTCCTTGAAGATGGCACAGCAAAGCAGAGGCTGGTCACGTCCTACAAGCTCATGCTGGACTTCTACGGCATAGAGCTGTCAAATGACATAACTGGGGAAGTGAAACTTGCGAATAACTGGCGTGAAAGATTTGACAACCTGGAAAGGTTAGAAATTTCTTCATTTGATCATTTAACTGTTATTATTTTATAGTGATTGCGATACATAATAGCTAAGATTTCAGTTTTCAAATGAAACTTCTGAGAATAACAGTGCTTTTGAGGTTAACAGTACCCTTGTATTTTTGTTGTTCTTGTGTTTTTGTTCATGGCAGAAACACACACAACAACCTGCGCATCACCCGCATCCTGAAGTGCCTGGGAACTCTGGGGTTTCCCCACTACCAGGCCCCACTGGTCCGCTTCTTCCTAGAGCAGACTCTTGTCAAAGGCAAGCTGTACAATGTGAAGGAAAGTGCCCTCAACTACTTCATCTTCGCTGTCATTGATAAGCAAGAGCGCAGGAATTTAGTTAAATATGCCTATGCACACTATGAGCCCAAACATGAGTTTGTGTGGTGCCCCAAGACAATCCAGAGTATATTTAGGGGAGAGACATTCCCAGATGATGAAAACCCAATTGATCTTAAACAGGATGACATTGACGACAACACTGCCAGTTATCAGTCTGTCTCTCACGATGTTAACAAGAATGAGCCAATGGATAGGAGTGGAATGGCAGGTGAGGTTAGTGACTTAATGCGAGTTGGGTCATCAAACGATGCATGGTTGGGACATGTATCCATACCTCATGATAATGTGCCTGATCTGTCGACGAGGTACACTCTGAGAAACAAAGGGACCAGTCAGGGCACAAAGTCTACTGGTGGAAGGAATCAAAACACCAATGGTGATTCATCTCATGAGGATCTACCAATTAGGCAAAACGATATTGCTCAATCCAGTTATGGAGCTTGTGATAGAGGTAGCTCTATAACTACCCCCTACCCTAGTCAGCACCCCACCATCGATTCTCTGAAGCAATCAGATTGTCAACCTAGCAGTGGACATTCAGAGGGAAATACTGACGATCATTCAGAGAGAATTACTGACGATCATTCAGAGAGAATTACTGACGATCATTCAGAGAGAATTACTGACGATCATTCAGAGAGAATTACTGACGATCATTCAGAGAGAATTACTGACGATCATTCAGAGAGAATTACTGACGATCATTCAGAGAGAATTACTGACGATCATTCAGAGAGAATTACTGACGATCATTCCGGGAGAATTACTGACGATCAGAGAAAGAGAGCTGCAGATAAGACAACAGAGCATGAACTTCCCAAACGTATCAACGTTTCAGAGGGAATGACTAATGCTGATCATGATGTAAGAAAGAATAAGGGAGCAGATAGTGAACCAATCAATGACGTTTCAGAGGGAATGACTAATGCTGATCATGATGAAAGAAAAAATAAGGGAGCAGATAGTGAACCAATCAATGACGTTTCAGAGGGAATGACTTAACACCAATGGTAATGAGAGTACAGATGAGCAACCAGAGGGGGACAGTGGAGATTTGGAGGGAAACACAGACAGCAAAGATGAATATGATGGTGATGGGGAGAATAAGGGAGCATTTAGTGAGCGAACCATGCAGTGATGTTTCAGAGGACAATATTAGCACATCCCGTGACAGTTAATTGAATAAGAAACCTACCGAAGAGGTACTGCTGAGCCCAGCAAAGGAAAATGAAGATAAGATACCAAAAGGAAATATTCAGTGTTTGAAGTAATAGTGACGATTGATTAGACTATTCAACCATGTCATGCACTAATAAAGGAACTGTTATGTATTCTAATCATTTCCATTTATATGAACAAATGTTAGTGAATCAATTTATTACATCTGATTTCTGATCACATGTATAATATATCAGTGTGTTATTATCCACATTTTTCAAACAATACAAATGTTATACTATTGATTATAGTTTTCAAACCAGCAACGATAATGTTAGTGGTTTATTTTGTAATAGCATATTTTTAGTTTGGGGTAAATGTTATAATGTTATATTGATTTGGGGTAAATGTTCAGCTTTGAATGATTATGCTTGCCTCAGGTTTTTCAAAATACTTTCTACTGCTTAAAATATCTTTAGTGCCCAACCATGTGTACCACCAGGGGTGCCTAATGATTAGATACATTTGATTTTAATAAAAAAAAATAGATAAACGGAGTCTATGTGGTGTTTATTACAGTCTTTGAACATTACATTTAAGTCTGAGATGTAATGGAAAGACAGAGCCCATTAATGACAAAGATTGCCATAAAGAAGGTTTAATTGACCAAGTTTAAACAAAATTAATGTCAACTGTAATTAGCAATACTATAGGTACATCCATTCAGTGGTAACTGCTGAACATACAAGCACATACTGTCCAATGACTTCAGACTATAGCAATCAATGTTTCCTAAATTCTCACATTATCCATTCCAGATATATGGCTTATAATTTCTCTACTTAGAAAAATGTGATTAAAAACATACCGGTATATACACAAATACATTCATATTTACATTAAAGGTCAGGGAGTTAATCAGTTACTTTCATGTGTTTCTTAGAAAAGGTACTTTGACAGGAGAAAGGTACTTGTATGTAAATGACAGGGTATCATAGTCAGATGAACTTAAATGACCTCAATATTAGTTTCAAATGTGATAACATTCATAAAATATGAAGTGGCAAAAAATGTTCCGACCTTTCAAACTACAAGAGTATTGTACCATGAAATCATTTGTCATGTAGAAACACATTCCCAATGTCTATTTAGATTTAGTTATGCTGCTGAAAGTAAAAGTTACAGGGTGATTGATTTACTACAGTGAAAAGTCCTCAAAAGTAAGACATTACGATGTGTTTTTATCAGTTTCCACCTCTGCAGGTTTATCGCTCTCCTTTGGGACATCAGATTTGTTTGTTTCTTTTTTGTCTTCTCTCTTTTCTTTGCTCTTGCTCCTGTCGCGCCGGTCCCGGTCTTTATCCCTCTCTCTATCTCGGTCTCGTGCTCTGTCTCGGTCGTTGTCTCTCCTGTCAGGCTCTCTTTCCTTGCCTCTGTCTCGGTCTCTGCTCCTGGACCTGTCCCTTCTCCTGTCGCGGTCTCTCTCCCGGTCTCTGATCCTGGGTCTGTCTCGGTCGTAGTCTCTCCTGTCAGGCTCTTTCTCCCTGCCCCTGTCCCTCTCTCGGTCACGGTCTCTCTCCCTGTCCCTTCTCTTGTCCCCCTCCGGAGCCCTGTGTCGGTCCCCCTCCGGCGCCCTGTGTCGGTCCCCCTCCGGCGCCCTGTGTCGGTCCCCCTCCGGCGCCCTGTGCCTGTCCCCCTCCGGCGCCCTGTGCCTGTCCCCCTCCGGCGCCCTGTGCCTGTCCCCCTCCGGCGCCCTGTGCCTGTCCCCCTCCGGCGCCCTGTGTCTGTCCCCCTCCGGCGCCCTGTGTCTGTCCCCCTCCGGCGCCCTGTGCCTGTCCCCCTCCGGCGCCCTGCGTCTGTCACCCTCCGGCGCCCTGCGTTTGTCACCCTCCGGCGCCCTGTGTTTGTCACCCTCCGGCGCCCTGTGTTTGTCACCCTCCGGCACCCTGTGTTTGTCACCCTCTGGTTCCCCATGTCGCTCTCCCTCCCTCCCTCTGCTGCGCTCCCTCTCCCGGCTTCGTTCCCTCTCTCCCCTGTCTCTCTCCCTGCCTCTGTCCCACTCTCTCTCCCGGCTCCAGGGCTTGCTCTGGCCCCTGTCCCATGGCCTGGCTCCATGGGGCCCCTCTCTGTCCCGCTCCCTCCTGCGGTCCTCAGACAGGTCCCTTTGCCTTTCCTCAGACAACCGAGAGGAGCCAGGGATTGGCTCCCGGTCTCTGTGGCCCCCCTCAAACCGACTGGGCCTGTCTCCACCGCAAGGTTCTGAGCCCTCTCTGGTGGAGCTGCTCCTTCTCCTCATATCAGGCGAGTGTCGTCGCCAGTGGTCATCCCTGTGGGACTCTGGGCTGTGACCCCCCATGCGGTTTGGTAGAGGTATGGGGCCCTCTGGTGGGGTCGGGAGCAGAGGCCCACTGTGGCGAACTGGTCTTAAGTCCCCTGGACTGTCAAGGCGATACTGGTCAGGTCCTCCAAAATGCTGTGGTGGGGCCCCACAGTGGTCCTGAGGGGGTCTCTGATCATCATAAGACCCCCTGTGTGGTGGTGGAGAGGGTGCTATAGAGCCCCGAAACTGGTTAGGTGGATGGAAGCGTTGTCCACCCATATCTCCACTGGGAGGCGGGCCTCTCCGCCCCTCATACTGGTTGTGTGGAGGTCCTCTGTAAGAGGGGCCTGGTGGGGGAGCCTGGTTGTCTTTGTACATGTGTGGAGGGGTCTGACCCTGGTGATGGTCCATGCCCTGCTGGTAGGACCCAACACTGACATTGTTGTACTGATCTACAGGGCCTCTTGGTGGGTCAATCATGTGGGCTTGGGACCCATGATCCCCAAAATGAGAAGGTGGACCTCTGGGCCCAGGGAAATGGGATGGAGGTGGTCCTCTGTTGTCAAAGTGGCCTGGGGGAGGCCCTGTGAAGGGTGGAGGGGGTGCTCTGGGTCCAGGGAAGTTGAATGGAGGAGGGGGTCCACTGATCCTTGGTGGAGCTAAACCATTTTGCCCGTCAAAATTAGGTCTGGGAAGGCCATGGCCCTCCATGAACTGGCCTGGAGGGGGGCCTTGCTGCCCCATGTGCTGGGGAGGCATGGAGCCCATGGGGGCATTGAACATCTGGGGAGGTGGGGCTCTCGGGCCCATCGGCTGGAATGGAGGGGGCCCCCTGGGTGGCATCATGGTCTGGGGTGGAGGACCAGGGGGGCCCTCATACTGCTGCTGAGAGCCTCCCCATTGGTTCTGATAGGGAGGATAAGCAGCAGGAGGTGGCCCATATTGGGAGTACGGAGGCTGGTTGCTCTCCACTTGCATGGGTGGAGGAACTTGAATGGGTGGAGGAGGTCTCTGCATAGGTAGAGGGCCTGACAAGGAAGGAATACTCTGCATGGGTGGGGGAACTGACATGGGTGGTGGCCCGAGCATTGGGGGTGGACCCTGCATTGGTGGTTGTACAAGCTGGGGTGGGAAGGTGGTTGTTGGGAGAATGTCAGGAGGAGCTCCATAGTCCATGTAGCTTGATGTTCCCATATGTGACATGTGGGAGGTTTGAGTGTCCACCAGGGTGGAGCTATCCTGGGTGACATTCTGCGACAGTACATTAATTGTAGGTGAAGCTAAGGTGTTGTTGTTTGTGGACATGTTGAAGTAGCCAGAGGAGGTAGGCTCTTGACGGTTCTTCTCAAAACTAGAGATCTCCCCTGTTTTTAAAATGCTGTCTGCATTTGGCCAAATACTGTATTTGTCCAAGTCACTCTTGGTTGTGTCGACTTCCTCAGATTCAACAGTTTGTTCCTCCATGTAATTGACCTCCGTAGCAGGTTCTACATGCTCACCTAACAGGGGAATGGAAACCTCTGTTGCGTCTGATTCCAGAAAGGGAAGAGAATCTGTTATAACCTCTTCTTTGGGCAGTGGTGTTTCTGGTTCTTGGACATCAGTCTGTGGTGGTGGCGTGGTGTCTTTGGCAGGAGGTATCTCCACTTTTTCTATTGAGTCTGAGGTTAGCCTCCTGGGATCCCTACTCTGTCTTGGGTCCCTTCTCTGGTTAATCAAAGGAGCAGCAGCAGAAGATTTCACTAACTCTTCAACTTTTTTGCCCAGCTGCAGGAGCCGACTGTTGGCCAGTAGGGATGGCTGTGAGATCAAACCGTCTGTGACTGAGAACGAGGCAGCTGATGTCCCTGTGGACGACTTTTTTTCGTGGATGGATTCCTCCTGCTCCACCAGCTGCTGTTTCTGCTCCTCAATCTGTTTGTTGAGATCCTCCACCATTTTCTGCTGTTTGGTCAGATCCCCGGTGGCCTTGGCTTGACTAGGGACCTCAGTCTTGACCGCCTCAAAAATGGTGTCATCCTCCGGGTCATAAGCCACATCATCCACATCCGTAGCCTCTGGCTGCTTGATGACCTCAGGTTCTTTAACCGACTTCTGGGGTGCTCCATAGCCCATGCCTGGGTCATATTCCTCCTCTGGGTCGTATGGTCTGTCATCCTCATCTTCCTCCACCTGCTTCTCCTTAGAAATCTGTCCAAATTGCTGAACAATGGGATCTAGCAGAGTAGCAGGCACGGCTGAGACGTCAACAGCACCATGCTCTGAGGGAGACATGGAGGCCTCAGAGTCTTGCCTCTTGTTCCCAAACAAAGTCTTCAGGATGGTCTGAAGGGGAGTGGCATTGGCAGCAGATGATGCAGCAGAGCTCGAGGCAGGTGACTCTTTGTCTGTAGCAGGGGCTTTGACAGAGGACAGGAAGGACAGCACTGATAAGGCTGCCATGGACGTGGAGGTCTCTGAGGAGCTGAGAGGGGGAGGTGTACCTGGGGGGGTTGTGCTGAAGGGAAGATCCTGGGTGTACCGCAAGGCTTTCTCGGCTTTGACTTCAGCTTTGATGGTGGTGGTTGGTTTTGGAAGGCCAGTATCATCTAGGTCTCTGATTTGGATCTTGGAACGCTTCTCCTCAGTCTCCAAAGAGGCTCCAGCACGCTTCTTGTCCTTCTGGCAGATCACCAAACCAAGCAGGAGGTTAGGGCGCGCTGGTTCAAGTCCTACAAGACAAAGTTAAAACAATTAGTGAAAATTGAATAAAAAGCATTCTAGAACATATCCTTTATCCACTTACATACTTGTGTACCTCCGATAGATTCGTCTGCTAAATGACTAAAATGTAAAATTTCCAGAGATACAATTTGTTTGAAGTGAAACTGTGAAATGAGAGCTTGTTTCAAACACCCGATGCTATGGAGGACAACAGACAAGCGTATTTCACAGAGACCGGGAATCACACAGATCACAAACAAACCAAAACTGATCACAAAAAGGTCTGTTGATTTAAAGCCTCAAGTTGTGGTCGTCACTTTCCATTTCAAATTGTTCTAACAAAAGAAATATGAGCACAAAACACCTATATAATCAGCTTTAGGTATAACCATTAAATTAAAATATTAATGTGTCAAAAGAATACAAACAAGAATTGTAAGCTACAGGCAACCTTTATAAGAGTGCTGAGTCATCACACTGCTGAGCAGTCTTAAACTCCCCACGATAATTTGAGAACTGTGACTGTCTGTGCACTGCATTAGACTACATGTTTCTGTTGTTGATCTAACATCACACTTTGCAGGTACACAAAAACGCAACATTCGCCACTTTCACTAAGCTTCTCATCTTGCTAGATTGTCATTAGCATGCATTCTCATGAAGTCACATGTCAATATTAGTGGACATTTCCATATTCTTTACTATTCTATATAAAAAGGACAATATGTGTTGTACAGTGCATTCCACTGAACTTATATGAAACGTTTTTAATTATGACACTACTAATCCAACCTCTGCTGACAACTAATTATATGGATGGTTAAGTGTTTGTTTCTTCAATTCAGTAAGTGTTTGAGATCCATAGATTCTTCTCTTGTCCTTCATCTTCTTTAAAACGCCAACATGAGTAGAACCATCTCTGTCCAAGGCTCTCCAAGCTGGACCTCTCATAATAACTTACCATGGCTTTCCAGGCATTGTTTGTGGTATGGGATGGACTAGGTGTAGGTCAGGTGCTGCCCATTCAGTTATGATGTGTGGGTACTGGAGATGCAGGTAGATCCACTAACACAGTACACCAAGTTGCAGTGAAGGGTAATTTAAATGTAAGACATTGTGGCAGATGTCATTTTCAGAAACACCATCATTACCCAAACATTTCACACGAGTATCTACAGAATAAAAGCTGAGCCTTAAAAACAACAGGCTGAGACTGACGTCTAAGGCCGCACCAACCTGTGATGCACAACATCCTTTATTTAAGACAGACGTGTGATACAAGGTAATATACACACAGAGTACACACTGGGGGCATAGAAAAAGTACAGAGGGATGTTTATGGAGGAAGGCAACAGCAGAAGTAGATGCTCGTCCCCTACAATATAAATCATAAACCAACTTCATGAAACAAGCTCTCCTTTCACACAGAGGAAAACGAAGTAAATTAACAAAATCCTGAACATAGTGACCACTCTGGACAAAACTATCGACTGACATTATGCCTAACTTAATTGTCTTGAGGTATAGAGACTTTGGCACATCATATTCAATCCAGTGCTTGGGTGTTAGGGTTATCAGAGGCCTCTGTGCGTCTCCCTGCAGATGCTTACCTGGCCCATCAAAAGGTAACAGTTTGGAGGGCAGGGGGTCCTTGGCGCTCAGGGGGATGAGGTACAGGTCTTTGATGCGGCGGTTGTTGTTGGCGACCACTCCAAAACGCTTCCTACTGCTGAAATAAGAGAAGAGAGAGACGTAGGCCACCTCCTCTTCCTCTGTGGCTGGATGGAACCGGATCAGACACAGCTCCTGGAGATGAGGCAAACAAAGAGAGGGGTGTGACTTTAGGGTCCTCAACCAGGAAGTAGGTTGTGTATAAATACCTCACATTATTAGATTGTGGTGGAAGCTTTACCTTGGACAGAGATGTCTTCAGTTTTCCCACATAGTCCCACACAGTGCTGGGAGAGATTCGGCCTCCAATGTGGATGGTGTCAGGCAGATCCTGTACAGGATTAACAATGTCACCTTTGTGTTAAACTCGGATGACATTACCATATATTCACAACCAATTCAAACAAGTACAGTGCCTTCGGAAAGTATTCATAACCCTAGACTTATTCCACATTTTGTTATTAGAGTCTGAATTCAAAATGTATTAAATCTTTATTTTCATCTACACACAATACCCCATATGCAAAAGTGAAAACATGTTTAGAAATTGTAGCTAATTTATCGAAAATAAGTCTATGAGCTTTGCACACCTGGACTGTACAATATGAGCTAATTATTCTTTGCAAAATTCATCAAGCTGTCAAGTTGGTTGTTGATCATTGCTAGACAGCCATTTTCAAGTCTTGCCATAGATTTTCAAGCCGATTTAAGACAAAACTGTAACTAGGCCACTCAGGAACATTCAATGACATCTTGGTAAGCAACAGTGTGTATTTGGCCTTGTGTTTAAAGTTATTGTCCTGCTGAAAGGTGAATTTGTCACCTAGTGTCTGTTGGAAAGCAAACTGAAGCAGGTTTTCCTCTAGGATTTGCCTGTGCTTCGCTCTATTCCATTTCTTTTTATTCAAAAAACTCCCTAGTCCTTGACAATGACAAGCATACCCATAACATGATGCTGCCACCACCATGGTTGAAAATATAAAGGGTGGTACTCAGTGATGTGTTGGACTTGCGCCAACCATAATGCGTTGTATTCAGGAAAAAGTGAATTTCTTTGTCACATTTCTTGCAGTTTTACTTTAGTGCCTTATTGGGGCGGCAGGTAGCCTAGTGGTTAGAGCGTTGGGCCAGTAACCGAAAGGTTGCTAGATCAAATCCCCAAGCTGACAAGGTAAACATCTGTCATTCTGCCCCTGAACAAGGCAGTTAACCCACTGTTCCTAGGCCGTCATTGAAAATAAGAATTTGTTCTTAACTGACTTGCCTAGTTAAATAAAGGTTAAATAAAATAAAATAATTGCAAACAGGATGCATGTTTTGTAATATTTTTGATCCATCCTCAGTCTTCTCCTACCACAGCCATTAAAGTCACCATTGGCCTCACGGTGAAATCCCTGAGCGGTTTCCTTCCTCTCCGGCAACTGAGTTAGGAAGGATGCCTGTATCTTTGTAGTGACTGGGTGTATTAAGCGTAATTAGTAACTTCACCCATGATCAAAAAGGGGCATTCAATGTCAGCTTTTTATAAAAAAATTACCCATCTACCAATAGTTGCCCTTCTTTGCGAGGCACTAGAAAACCTCCCTGGTCTGTGTGGTTGAAATTCCTTTGCTCCACTGAGGGACCTTACAGATAATTGTATGTGTGGGATACAGAGATAAGGTAGTCATTCAAAAATCTAGTTAAGCACTATTATTGCATACAGAGTGAGTCCGTGCAATTTGTGTGACTCCTGAACTCAGACTTCCAATAACAAAAGGGGTTGAAAACTTACTCAAAACATTTCAGCTCCTCCTTTTGAATTAATTTGTAAAAATGCCTAAAAACATAATTCCACACTGACATTATGGGGTACTGTAGGCCAGTGACACACAATCTCAATTTAATTATTTTTAAATTGAGGCTGTAACACAACAAAATGTTGAAAAGTCAAGGGGTGTGAATACTTTCTGAAGGCGCTGTAAGTAATGCATGAATTCTGGCCAAAATGTAGTGAGACTTTCACTATGATCAAATATAACAGTTATCTTAGCAGTTATGTCTTAGTTGTGGTTTTTCTTAGTTCACGTAAGAAAACTACAACTACCAGTGATGTAATCTTTTCTAACAAATGAATAACCAACCTCTTTCAGGTGCTCAAAGGATCCTGAGACCAGGTATGCCTTAGTGACAAACTTGGCCACGGTGTGCATGTTGACTAATCCTTTCCACATCATCTCCTGGCCATGGAGGAAGATTGCGGTCTCGCCCTCTGGAGGAGGCTCTGACGAGGCAGCTTTCTGCATGATGGGCCTGGGGATGGAAGGTGGAGGAGCTGGGGGCATGGGCAGAGGCCCCTTGGGCACCACCTCCATCGCTGCAACCGGAGTGGGCTCTACTGAGACGGCTGGTCTTGAATAAGTATCTGCTGGGAAAGGTCTTGAATAGGACTCTGTTGGAATGGGTCTTGAATAGGTATCTGTTGAGATGGGTGCTACGATGGATGTGTCTGGGGCAGAGTGGGTGACCGTCACTCCAGAGCTGTGTCTTGCCATGCGGGGATCTCTGCGGGTGATGCTGACAGAGGAGACGGCTGGTGCAGTGACAGGGGCTGGGGTCTGGGGCGGAGGAAAATGGATGCTTGTGTCCTCCTGGTAGGGCAGGGGCTCAGGGACTGGCGTCTCACTGCCGGGATAGGAGACCGGGGCACCTTCACCTGAGGAGGACCTGGACAAGCGCCTCACCTCTTGCCTCATTTCAGGCTTCTTGGAGAGTTTGGCCTTCTTGGCGGCTGGTTCATCGTCTGCAGACTTCTGGCCTGGAAGAGGGGAGACAGGTTACTTAAACCTCCAAATCCACTAATCAAAGTTAAGCATGGAGTAATAAGAATGAAGATATGAGGGACATATGTGAGGGGAGTTCAGGTATGCTCAAAGTTTATATGCCACCGTTTCTTGCAACATTCATTTTTACCTGTGCAGATTTTGCAGTTGAGGTCAAAGAGGTGGGCCCTGTGTTCGGCTGTGGTGTCCCGCATCATGCTGAAGATGTCTGGCAGGGAACTGCCACTTTTCACCCCCACCTGAACAGAGCCAGAAGAGGGAGCGGAGCTAGCTTCCTCTTGTTCCTGAACACATTGTAAAATGAAAACAGAGAGACAGTCAAAACTACAAACTGACAATGGAATCTCAAATAGCACATCAAACCATAGCCAAATCTGATGAGGTCCTGAATGGAAGAAATATTCTGAGCACACGAATCATTAGATCATCTCTAAAACGATAGCTACATTGATGCACAGTGGGTGTGAAACGTGATTAGAGTGATGCACAGGGCGGCTGGCAGTGAGCTTCAGTAGGACAAAGGGACAGTTTAAAGAGGTATGGGACAGGTTGGCAAGAGAATTAAACTGTAAAACCACAATATATGTTACCCACATGTTAACACCCAGGACAACATGGTTCTTGTCTTATGCAAGGAAAATGAAAGACAAGCGGAAGTGAAAGAAAGGGTGAGAAAGCCACCACTTACTGCAGAAAAAGACATGCGAGGAGATGGAGAAGTGCCAGAGTTACATACGTCTCCATCAGACATTGGAGGAGCGTCCTCCATGTCCACATCAAGGGGGCCAGAATCAAGCCTATGGCCCGATTTGGACTGCCCTGTCTGGGATCTAGCACTGGGAGCCTATGAGATACAACAGAGGTCATCAACTTGGATGTAGGCCTTATTGAACAATATGCGAAAATGAGACTAATTATATGGTCTCTTTAGTAGTGATATTTAGTTGCACAATAAATACCATTCCTAGTACTGCTCTGTCTATAGAATTATTGGTTTCATTATCATGATCTCTAATAGGTCAACAGAGGAGTTCCTTCTTACCTCAGTGGTGTCAGGCTTCCTCCACTCTGAGATCTCTTTGGAGAGTAGCTCATCTGCACTCAGCCTCACCAGCCTGAAGGGACTGACCTCTCCCCAGACCACGCGGTAGAACAGGCCCTGAGACAAGCACAACATACCGTTTACTCACCTGGCACATATGGCTTGTGAACATAAAACATTTCAGTAATATCATTTAAATTGAATTCATGACTCACGATCAATTCACCCACATACCAACAACGCAATACTATAATATAGAAATACTCATTCAAATGTACAGGTTACTGCCAAAATAAAAGGAAACAATTGAGTGAATGAGGGATATATTGAAAGCAGGTGCTTCCACACAGTTATGGTTCCTGAGCAATTCCTAAGCAATTAAATGTCCCATCATGCTTAGGGTCATGTATAAATGTTGGGCAGGCCCAGTTATTTTGGCTACCATGGTTACACCCCCACAGGATGACAATGCCCCCATCCACAGGACACGAGTGATCACAATGGTTTTATGAGCATGAAAACGATGTAAACCATATGCCATCTCAATTACCAGATCTCAACCCAATTGAACACTTATAGGAGACTCTGGAGTGGCGCCTGAGACAGCGTTCTCCACCAACAACAACACACCAAATGGTATTTCCTGTAGAACAAATAATGGTGTTGCATCCCACTAATAGAGTTCCAGATGCTTGTAGAATCTATGCAAAAGCACATTGAAGCTGTTCTGTCTCATGGTGGCCCAACGCCCTATTAAGAGACTTTATGTTGGTATTTACGTTGTTTTGGCAGTTACATGTACATGGCTTTCCAACATTTGCCATATTTGGTTAGCCTACACAACTTATCACTTGACTAGTCACTTCTGCAGACACCTGTGGACTCACCTTGTTTTTGGGGTCCTTCAGGTTAAACATGAGGGATCTGTACTTGTTCTTGTACTTGCTGTCCGTGCAAAGGCACAGGTTGAACATCTCCTTCTCAATGCTGACCGCCAGTTTTCCCACCTCGTTCTCAGACATGTTCAAATCATCACTGTCACTCACCCTGGTGGGACAATAAATCAAATCGCATTGGTCACATACACATATTAGAGCTAAACATTCTAGACAATGCAGTTGTAAAGATGTGGGGAACATGAACAGTTGAAGTCAGAAGTTTACATACACCTTTGCCAAATACATTTAAACTCAGTTTCACAATTCCTGACATTTAATCCTAGTAAAAATTCCCTGTCTTAGGTCAGTTAGGATCACCACTTTATTTAAAGAATGTGAAAAGTCTGAATAATAGTAGAGAGGATGATTCATTTCAGCTTTTATTTCTTTCATCACATTCCCAGTGGGTCAGAAGTTCACATACACTCAATTAGTATTTGGTAGCAAAGCTTTTCAATTGTTTAACTTGGGTCAAACGTTTGGGGTAGCCTTCCACAAGCTTCCCACAATAAGTTGGGTGAATTTTGGCCCATTCCTCCTGACAGAGCTGGTGTAACCGAGTCAGGTTTGTAGGCCTTCTTGCTCACACATGCTTTTTCAGTTCTGCCCACAAAGTTTCTATAGGATTGAGGTCAGGGCTTTGTGATGGCCACTCCAATACCTTGACTTTGTTGTCCTTAAGCCATTTTGCCACAACTTTGGAAGTATGCTTGGGGTCATTGTCCATTTGGAAGACCCATTTGTGACAAAGCTTTACCTTCCTGACTGATGTCTTGAAATGTTGCTTCAATATATCCACATAATTTTCCTGTCTCATGATGCCATCTATTTTGTGAAGTGCACCAGTCCCTCCTGCAGCAAAGCACCCCCACAACATGATGCTGCCACCCCCGTGCTTCACGGTTGGGATGGTGTTCTTCGGCTTGCAAGCCTCCCCCTTTTCCCTCCAAACATAACGATGGTCATTATGACCAAACAGTTCTATTTTTGTTTCATCAGACCAGAGGACATTTCTCCAAAAAGTACGATCTTTGTCCGCATGTGCAGTTGCAAACCGTAGTCTGGCTTTTTTATGCCGGTTTTGGAGCAGTGGCTTCTTCCTTGCTGAGCGGCCTTTCAGGTTATGTCGATATAGGACTTGTTTTACTGTGGATATAGATACTTTTGTACCTGTTTCCTCCAGCATCTTCACAAGGTCCTTTGATGTTGTTCTGGGATTGATTTGCACTTTTCGCACCAAAGTACGTTCATCTCTAGGAGACAGAAGGGGTCTCCTTCCTGAGCGGAATGACGGCTGCGTGGTCCCATGGTGTTTATACTTGCATACTATTGTTTTTATTTTTCTGAGGTCTTGGCCGATTTCTTTTGATTTTCCCATGATGACAAGCAAAGAAGCACTGAGTTTGAAGGTAGGCCATGAAATACATCCACAGGTCCACCTCCAATTGACTCAAATGATGTCAATTAGCCGATCAGAAGCTTCTAAAGCCATGACATAATTTTCTGGAATTTTCCAAGCTGTTTAAAGGCAAAGCCAACTTAGTGTATGTAAACTTCTGACCCACTGGAATTGTGATACAGTGCATTATAAGTGAAACAATGTCTGCAAACAATTGTTGGAAAATTTACTTGTGTCATGCACAAAGTAAATCCTAACCGATTTGCCATAACTATAGTTTGTTAACAAGAAATTTGTGGAGTGGTTGAAAAATTAGTTTTAATGACTCCAACCTAAGTGTATGTAAACTTCCAACTTCAACTGTATTCTCCATTGGCCTACAACAATTTCTTAGTATTTGCTAAAATAAAAAAAATAAAAAATAAATAAAATCAGATGAATAACCTTGCATTAAGTTCAAGAGACAATGTAAGCCATTCTCTCGAAACGTGGATCAGTCTAGGTCTAGGACTTCTGGGATACTCACCTCTTGTAGAGGATGTCTGTGAGCGAGCGGCGGATGTTCTGTCTCATCTGGTTGTTGGGCGGAGCTGTCGGGCACATCATGGAAGGTGCAGAAGAGCCTGGCTCATGGTGTCGGGTGGAAGGGGCTGAGGATGTGACTCTGGACGGACTACGACCTGAGGAGTCCCTTTGCTGGGGCTGGGCCTGCTTCTTAGGGATGGTAAAGCTGGACTTGCCAACCCTCAGGGCTCCTGTGACGTGATGTCGTGGGGCATCTAAAGAACCAGGGGCAGAAGGGGTCAGGACAGCAGGTGGTGGAGGTGGTTTCTTGGATTTGGTTTTGTTAGGAGGGGGGGGTGGTTGTTTCTTTGGTGCCTTAGCACTGCTGCCTGGAGTTGCTGGTTTATTGCGTCTGGTGTATGTCTTTAATAATTTGGGGCCGGGGGACTTCTTTCCTCCTTTGAGCGGCGCTGTAGAAGCAGGTGACTTCTTCTCAGAAGGGGTTGATTCCTTCTCACTCTGGTCCTCTTCACTCTCCTCTACAGGAGCTGTGGAGTGTAAAACAACTTGCATTAAACACAAGTAGAAACAGTATATGACCCATCATGAAAACATGACAAATAAATTGAATTCAGGGTAAAAAAGGTAAAACATTTAACTAGCAAGTCAGTTAAGAACACATTCTTATTTACAATGATTGCATATGCAATGTGATCTTAGATTCACTTAATGACGGACTGCCAGACATGACCAGAATGCATACATAGAACACAAAAAATTGAAGCTGGACCTCCTCCCTTTGTTGGATCTAATAATAAATACCATGACAAACACAAAATAAACCTGGTTAAAATACATCTTTCCACACACGGAGAAAGCCAACCATAGGCAGGCACATAAAATGGGTTAAATAAATATAAAACAGTACTTGGAAATATATTTTATTCTCTGACTAAAATTGATGTAAAATGAATTTGTATAAAAAGGACCCATTTTTGGGGTGTTGCAATTCCAGTCTTCTCAACATTAGTTCAAATGGTGGTGATCCTCTTCATGAAGAATGTAGACGAGACACCACTTCAGTGTTATCAGAAGGGACCGATGTACTAAATGCTCCTAGGCCTGACTGTGTACTAAATGAACAGTATGAATGGTTCCTGCATCCCATTTTACATCCGTTCCTGAGCTACAGCACTAGACCCCGATCAACAACCCATCAGATATTAAGCCCTAAAAAAAAACACTGTCTGGAAAGTCATTGGGTACAGGGGTCTCCACAAAACTAAAATGAGATTCCATTAGGATGTGAATCTCCCTGTGTCTGGTCTTTGAAGATCCCACTAGTTGACCCACTGTATCAAGTGGCCAGAAAACAACCAATAGTTCAACTTAACTTGGAACTTACCATGTTTGGGCAAAAAATGTCTGAACGTTCATCTCCTTCTACATAGCTTCATACATCCCACACCAAATCTGATATTTTCACCACTGAAAATTCATATTGCTGTGAGGCCAGCACACAGAACTAGGGTTGTTCTAACAATACCATCTACCTTCAGCTGTACACACATCTAATGAGCGTTCAATAAAGACAAAATATTTGTCAAGTAATATTAAGCTCAACAATTCAAGATCAATGCAACATCTTTCCCCAGGGGCACTGGTTGTGCATGACAAGTATACTAGTACCAATTGCTTTTGTATGACTTGATATGGAAAAATCTGGACATCGATATTAGTTATAGCTTTGTTAAAGCAGATATTTGCCACGTCGGTGTTGCTCATTACCAAAGTATGAGAAATCTGTCTGTACATTAAAAATGGCAAATACCTGTGAGTGCCATCAGCAGAAAATGCTACTGCCATATCCAATTAAACAATTTCTCATTGAGCCAAAGGGACACATCATTCACCTCCAGCCCTAACTACTAAACCTGTTCTTACCTGTATAACAATTATCACTCGCATTCTTTTAAAATCACCAATATGTTCATATACACAGATTTCAAACAAGACCTGTTTAGACAAACGGGCAGCAATAGGAATTTCAATGTGACTGATTTGCTCACAAAAACTTGGCAAACTATCAAAATGTGTATGTACGCAAAATAATATATTGGAGATCTGAGAGTATATAGACATGCAAGCAGGTCATGAGTGAATAACATATGGCATTTCCCCTCCATACATCTGAAGAACAGGCAGCTGTAATTACATGGCTAAGCAGATTCCTGAAGTCATGAACTACCAATGCAAATACACATTTAAAATACTCGCATTCCAAACTATGCATAACCTCAGTCTAATTACTCCCCTCAAAATTAGAAACCTGGGTAAAGCTTTGAAACAAAGCAGAGTTCATAGCAAAAAATACTAAATTGTCCCTAAATGTCTCAGTAATTTCATATCAGTAAAACAGAAGTGTGGTAGAACTTAGGAAATAATGGTCTGCCACCCTGCTCTTTATGTTTAGTTGATGACGACTCTGGTGTTCCACTCTTCTAGTCATCTAATACTTCTGAGCAGTGTCTTCAGCAGGTCGTCTCAGTAGAAGAAACAATAGATTTCCTGTTCCAGCTGTCCGAGTCAGTCCGCTTCAGACTTTCACTTCCTCTCGTGGCGTGTAGATCTGTGGCACATGCTGTCCGAGAGCAACTGGTCAGGACATCCTAAGTAATCCGAGACCCCTCATATAATCAATCAAGGCATCCAAAAATCTGTCTTAACACCTTTTATTTTATCGCCAGTGCCCCAGAGGGAGTTTGGATGCATGACATTCAATAAAGAAACAGCACACCATTCACAAAGCTAATCGTGAATACTTCCTTGGTTGCACCGAATACTTATAGCTCAATTCATCAGCAGTGTGAGCTGTATTTCTGTATCGTTCCCTGTATAAATCCAGGGACAAAAAAAACACCGCTGAGACCTACCTGCTCGAGAGGGACTGCCTCTAGATGAACAGCAGTTGAGGAGCACGTGGAGATTTTCACACGCACCACAAGAGTGCCAACACACATTCGCACTGCATACAGTAACCTTTGATTCATTTCTCATAAATAATCCCCAATCATTGCTTTGTTCATGGTAACCGATATATATATTTTTTTTAAACACGGCTTTCAAAATAAACCCTAAAATAGTCACGTTTGTCTCCATTCATAGCAATGTGTACTTACCCACTCAGCAACTCTGTATACCTGACTAAGTAACCATGACCTTGTAACACACTTTCAAACTCCAAATACATTTGGGGACCCATTCTCTTTAGTGCTTTCCCCAAAGATCTGGGTCATTAAATCTAAGGCACGTGTGTCAATCTCATTCCACGGAGGCCCGAGTGTCTACGGGTTTTCGCTCCTCCCTTGTACTTGATTGATGAACTAAAGCCCTCCATGAAATAAATGTGACACCACTGATCTAAGGCATTACGTTGCCATGACAGCAACCACATTTATCAATGGGGAAATAATGTGGTTTTGTTTCTAAGAACCCATAATAGAGCGATGCAAATACATTCAGATGGCTCACTTGACAACCCCTATAGTGTGAGAAGACAAAATGTTTAAAAGTGGATTATTAAGACCTTCAAAGAGATACATACACGTTTTGTTTAACACTGTTGGTGGTGCTATGGGTGTAGTCTTTTCTGGCGTTACTGCATTGTAATTATGGTCGCTGGACCAGGACGACACAGTGGGTGGTGGTGGCTGCTGCACTGCATTCTGCTCTTCATCACCATCCTTCTTGTCATCCTCACTGTCAGACTCCTCCTCTGTGGACTTCTTGCTGGTCTTCCTTCCGGTGGAACTCCTCTGCATGAACAGACATTCAATCAAAAATCAGTAACAGGGCACAGGAAAGGTTCCATAGCAAAACTTATTTTTGTTCAGTGTACATCCTGCATTACACAAAACATCTAAACTGTTGGTCCCATCAGCTGAAACAGAAGATCCCATAAATGTCCCATACGCACAAAAAAAACCTTACTTCTGTCAAATTTGTTTACATTTCTCCTTTGCCAAGATAATCCATCCACGTGACAGGTGTGGCATATCAGCATGATTGTTACATAGGTGCACCTTGCACTGGGGACAAAAAAGGCCACGCTAAAATGTGCAGTTCTGTCACACAACGCCACAGATGTCTCAAGTTGAGGGAGCGTGCAACTGGCATGCTGACTGGAGGAATGTCCACCAGAGCTGTTGGCAGAGAATTTAAATGCAATTTCTCTACCATAAGCCGCCTCCAAAGTTATTTTTGTAGACTTCGGTAGTACGTCCAACCGGCCTCAACAGCAGACCACATGTAACCATGCCAGCCCAGGACCTCCATATCCGGCTTATTCACCTGCGGGATGGTCAGAGACCAGCCAGCCGGAGAGCTGATGAAACTATAGGTTTGCACAAACGAAGAATTTCTGCAAAAACTGTCAGAAATCATCTCAGGGAAGCTCATCTGTGTGCTCGTCGTCCTCACTTCAGAGTGCAAATGCTCACTGGTACGCTGTAGAAGTGTGCTCTTCAAGGACGAATCCCAGTTTCAACTATCAGGATGATGAAGACTCCGTAAAGAGTGCCCAATGGTGGCGGTGGGTTTATGGTACGGGCAGGCATAAGCTACAGACAACGAATAATTGCATTTTATCGATGGCAATTTGAATGCAGAGATACTGTGACGAGATCCTGAGACCCATTGTCATGCCATTCCTCTGCTGCCATTACCTCACGTTTCAGCATGATAATGCACGGCCCCCAAGGACACAATTCCTGGAAGCTGAAAATGTCCCAGTTCTTCCATGGCCTGCATACTCACCAGACATGTCACCCATTGAGCATGTTTGGGACGCTCTGGATCGACATGTACGACAGCGTGTTGAAGTTGCCGCCAATATCCAGCAACTTCACACAGCCATTGAAGAGTGAAAACATTCCACAGAACACAATCAGCAGCCTGATCAACTCTATGCAAAGGAGATGTGTCGGGCTGAATGACAAAAACGGTGGTTCTGATCCACGGCCCTTTTTCTTTAAGGCACAGTGCATTCAGAAAGTATTCGGACTCCTAGACCTTTCCACATGGTTACGTTACAGCCTTATTCTAAACTGGATTAAATAAATGTTTCCTCAATCCACACACACACACACACAACCCCATAATGACAAAGCGAAAACATGTTTAGAAATGTTTGCAAATTTATAAAAAATAAAAACAAATACCTTAAATACATAAGTATTCAGACCCTTTGCTTTGAGACTTGAAATTGAGCTCGGGTGCATCCTGTTTCCATTGATCATCCTTGAGATGTTTCTACAACTTGATTGGAGTCCACCTGTGGTAAATTCAAATGATTGGACATGATTTGGAAAGGCACACCTGTCTAAATAAAGGTCCGACAGTTGACAGTGCATGTCAGAGCAAAAACCAAGCCATGAGGTCGAATGAACTGTCCGTAGAGCTCCGAGACAGGATTGTGTCGATGCACAGATCTAGGGAAGGTTACCAAAACATTTCTGCAGCATTCAAGGTCCCCAAGAACACCGCGGCCTCTATCATTTGGAACCGCCAAGACTCTTCCTAGAGCTGGCCGCCTGGCCAAACTGAGCAATCGGGTGGGGGGGGGGGGGCCTTGGTCAGGGCCTTTATAGTTGAGTGGCAAGACGAAAGGCCTGTTTTTCAGCAGCAGGGACTGGGAGTCTAGTCAGGACCGAGGCAAAGATGAACAGAGCAAAGTACAGAGAGATCCTTGATGAAAATCTGCTCCAGAGCGCTCAGGACCTCAGACTGGGGGGGGAGGTTCACCTTCCAACAGGAAAACAACCCTAAGCACACAGCCAAGACAGCGCAAGAGTGGCTTCGGGACGATTCTCTGAATGTCCTTGAGTGGCCCAGCCAGAGCCCGGACTTGAAAATCTCTGGAGATGTGAAAATAGCAGAGCAGCAATGCTCCCCATCCAACCTGACAGAGCTTGAGATGATCTGCAGAGAAGAATGAGAGAAACTCCCCAAATACAGGTGTGCCAAGCTTGTAGCGTCATACCGAAGACGCGAGGCTGTAATCGCTGCTTCAACAAAGTACTGAGTAAAGGGTCTGAATACCGATGTAAATGTGATCAGTTTATTTGTAATACATTTGCTAAAATTTCTAAAACCTGCTTCGTCATTGTGGGGTAAGTTTGTAGATCGATGAGGGGGGAAAAACGATTTAATCAATTTTAGAATAAGGCTGTAAAGTAACAAAATGTGGAAAAAGTCAAGGGGTCTGAATACTTTCCAAATGCACTGTCTGACCAACCAATGCATATCCGTATTCCCAGGTCATGTGAAATCCATAGATTAGGGCCTAATGAGTTCATTTGAATTGACCGATTTCCTTATATGAACTGTAACTAAGCTGCCACCACCATACTTCACAGTAGGGATTGTGTTAGACCGGTGATGAGCCGTGCTTGCTTCTCTCCAGATATAGTCATTTGCATTCAGAGTAAAATGGGTCTCATCACACCAGACTCGTTTGCCTTACGTTACAAGTCTTTCTCATGCCTTTTTGTAAACTCCAGGCATGCAGTCATGTGCCTATTTCTCAGGAGTGGCTTCTGTCTGGCCACTAACCCATAGAGCTCAGATTACAGCACTTCACCAGAGACTGTTGTTCTTCTGCCAGGTTATCCCATCTCAGCCAAGGCACTCTCTATTTCTGTCAGAGTGTTCATTGGGTTCTTGGTCACCTCCCTGACCAAGGTCCTTCTTGCCCGGTTGCTTAGTTTGGTCGGACGGCCAACTCTAGGCAGAGTCTGGGTAGTTCCATATTTTCCCCCATTTCCTAATGGAGACCACTACTCTTAGAAACGTTCAACAATCTAGAAATAGATTTATACCCTTCCCCAGATACTATATATGCTTCATCACAATTCCATCTTGGAGATCTACGTCGAGGTCCTTCGGAGAGTTCCTTGGACTTTATGGTATGGCTTCTGCTCTGACATGCACAGTCAACTGTGGGACCTTATATAGACAGGTGCGTTACTTTCTAAATCATGTCCAAACAATTGAATTGGCCACAGGTGGACTCCAATCAAGTTGATCAAAAGAAATTGGATTCACCTGAGCTAGAGGTCGTCACGGATCCACCTCTACCCAAATACCCAAGGGGGTCCGGAGTCAGAATTCTAAATAAATGTCACGGGTCTGATCTGATTGTCACGAGTCTAACTTTAACTGGCTTGTCCGGAGGGACATATACATACATATCCGAACGTGACCGCTGCAGTAGAGAGAGATATTGTATAATTTATGCTGCGGGTCTTGCTTTTCATGAGTGGCGTGTGTAGCTTGTTGTTGGCCAATCATAAGTCATGAAAATAGGCTACAGTCAGAGCCTCCCTGTGTGGCAAAAGTTAGGAGATATCTAAAATCAATGGAAGATGGAATTAAAAAGGTAAAGGAGAAGGATAGGCTACAACGACCAAGAGCCAACATGTAGGCTGCTACTTAAATATTCTAAATGGAGTAGCTTCTCAGTTTGATGCTGTCAAGACAAGTACTACGTAATCATATTGAATGAAATAACCTAGATATGGCAGCCATTAGTCTACTATAGCTCCAGTCGGCTTGGTGGTTGCCATCCCTCCCTCCTCCCTGCACTCAGTGTCACTTGCTCACTCTCACAGCCTACACACACCCACACACACACACACACACACAGCAAGGCCCCTGCTGGAGTCACCACTTCCTACCTCACGCTTTATCAGCTCCGGCTAATAAAGTAGCTTAAAAATGTACTTTTCTGCTGCTTCCCTCACTTCGATCAGACCCGACCAGGTCTATATGGAATGGGTCTAGTTGTCCTTGGGTCTGTATCTCGAGATTTTTTTTTTTTTAAATGCACATCGGGTCCGGATGGGAAAGCCCCAGGGCCATTTCGGGAGGGGTGCATCTTTTCGGACCAGTGAAGGTCTTTAAACCGAGCTAAATTTTGAGCATGATAGCAAAGGGGTGTGAATATCTCTATTTAATTTTCAAAAAAAATGTGCCGACATTTCTAAAAACATGTTTTCACTTTGTCATTATGGGGTATCGTGTGTATATGGGTGAGCATGTTTTTTGAATTCAGGCTGTAACAGAATGTGGAATAAGTCAAAGGGTATGAAAACTTTCTGAAGGCACTGTTTCTCTCCTGGGGCAACGTCGCCCCGTCCCTCCTCGGCAAGATGTTCCTCATAACAGAATTCTGTTCTGTAGTTCCTGCTGAAGCAATCAATTACCAACCTTCCCACGAATGTTCGTTAACAATGACTCAGAAAAAATTATCTTGCAAGTAAACAGACATTTTCTGTCATTTCACTATAATTACTCAGATATTTCAGGAAAAAAATTCTGACCTGGTGTATGGCCTTGTTAGTCATTGGTAATGGGTCACAATTTCACAGAAAGAAGAATTTCATATAAGAAATTGGTGTACATTTTTGGGGCAAATTTAGAAAACTTATTTCAAAACATTGGAATACATATTGAGCTTAATTTATGCTCCACTCATTGTATTAATAAGCAGTGCACAGGTTCCAATACGCTCAGTGAAAGGTTTCTCAACTCTCCACAACAATAGGTGAAAATATAAACATCTTTGTTATCTTATGAACCCTTTGTTTACCTTGGTCGTTGCCCTGGCACCAGGTGTTTTTTTCTGTCCCTTAGCCTTGTCTTGATCTTTCTGCTTGGGTTCAGAAATTGACTTGGCTGCCATGGCTGCGGCGGCGTGTCTCAGGATGCACTCGCTGCCGCAGTAGACAGAGTCCTTCAGGGCAGTCTTTTCACAGCCTGGCCCAATGCATTTGGGTAGCTTAGACTCCTCCGCCGCCTGTTGAAATTCAAACAGGTCACACAGGTGCAACACAGACAATGCCACAGACGGATTCTTGTACAGGCAAAAGTGTCAGGGATTACAATATAGAAATTGTCATATGGAGTAGGGATGGTGATTTCAAAGAAAGTCTGTTCGTATATTCAATTATTTAAGGGGCTGATGGAAATACAGTTTGCGGTACGCCATTGGTTGTTCCAATTACTGGTTGTTCTGATACACAACTGAAAAGGAAACAACCTATTTTCACTACACTTGACATTCTCTACATCTGTGCGTATACATTTTGAGTGCTTGTATTCAATTATTAGTAATCAAATACAGACCTTGAATTGAGTACTCACGCCCATCCATAATATGGTGCTCTCAGACATCTTTAAGCAAGCCATTGCTGGCATGACATTATAAGCCTGAATAGGTCATTTGTTAAGTTCATCCACTGGGGCTGTGAGAAAAGTAACAAACCTACCGCCTGAAAGATCTTGATCTTCTTTTTCCCACTGGGGTTGGTGGTCTTCTCTATCCTCCCTTTGATCCCCAAGTCGTCACCCTTTTCTTCCGCCCCAGCTGAGGCTGTAGGTGAGGGAGCCGCCACAGAGGGGCTTTGCTCGGCCTTGAGGGCACCGGGGGCAGCTGCTTTGGGTTTGCCATTGGGCTTGGCCGTCTGGCTCTTCTTGGTGGTGCAGTTAGGGCAGACGTAGTCCTCCCCGTTCCGCTCCATCAGACGTCCACGAGCCTCAGTGATGCCCACACAGTCTCCATGGAACCACTCCTCACAGCGGTCGCAGCAGATCATGAACCTGGGTGCACACAGAACACTTAGCAGAGCACAGACAGATATGCAAAAACAGCTAGTCAGAGAAAGTGGGTTAACAATGTGGAACAAAGTCGCTGCTAAAGCACAGAATACAAGTCAAGCACATCACTCCGGCCAACTAATCACTAACCACTCATCCCCTTGTAGGTGGGCAACGGAGGTTAATTTGATCACATTCAGTAATCATGAAGGATCAGACAGAGCATTTATAAGAACTAGAGGCATTGGATTTCCAATTGATCAACATCCAAATGCATACCTTTTGTTGTGTTTCTGTCGACAGATGCAGTACAGTGCATTAGGGTCGTATCCTTCATCATCGCCGGAGTCACTGGATGATGAGGATGACGATGGGGATTCATCTTCCTCCTGGTCATTGCGGGTCTTTATCCCTCCTCTGGACTTGGTGTCTCTCTTGTTGGGGGTGGTTCCCCTACTGGCTGCCTTAGTAGGACTCCTGGACCTGGAGGCACGCTCGCCACTGGCGTCTATGGGCTTCTCCGCGCTCCCCTTTTTTTCGTTCTCCTCCTGCTCTTCCTCCTCTTTTTCTTTCTTCACAGAGTCCTGCTCTGGCTGCACTGTGTCATCCTTCTCTTCCTGCTGCTCCTTCTCCTCGGGCTGTGGCTCTTTGGGTGCATCTCCACAACCCTTCTCCTCCTCCTGGGGCTCTTTGGGTGCATCTCCGCTACCCTCCTCTTCCTGGAGCTCTTTGGGTGCATCTCCGCTACCCTCCTCCTCCTGGAGCTCTTTGGGTGCATCTCCGCTACCCTCCTCTTCCTGGAGCTCTTTGGGTGCATCTCCGCTACCCTTCTCCTCTTCCTGGAGCTCTTTGGGTGCATCTCCGCTACCCTTCTCCTCCTCCTGGAGCTCTTTGGGTGCATCCCCGCTACCCTTCTCCTCCTCCTGGAGCTCTTTGGGTGCATCCCCGCTACCCTTCTCCTCCTCCTGCAGCTCTTTGAGTGCATCGCCACTACACTTCTCATTGTCAGAGCTTCCATCATCACTGACAGAGCCAACTCTGCTTCTGCCACGGCCTTTAGCCTTCCGAGTTGTCTTCTTCCTGCTCCTCGTCTTCCTCACTGGGGAATCTGGCTTATCGTCCACAGACTTGGCCTCTGCGTTGCCGTCAAAACTGGCCTCGGAGGCCGTCTCTGCATCTGTTGGGGTCTGGGAGGGAGGATCCCCAGCCTCTATGCTGCCAGGTGCACTCCTCCTCCCTACTGTGCGCGCTCTCTTGGTGGTGAGCAAGAACTCCTCCAGCTTGTCAGTGCGTTTTGCCTGCCTCCCACTGCGACGTACAGGCCCTACATGGCCATCCTGGCTCTCAGCAGCAGTGTCTCCAGGCATTTCTCTCTTGGCTATGGTGGTCCGACGGAATCCCCAGGTTTTCTTGAACTCGTTTGTGGTCTTAGCAGATTGCTCTCTGTTCTCTAGCTTTTCCTCAGTATCATTGTTACCATGCTCTTGGTCTTCTCCGTCCTCCTTCTCAGCTTTATAGTCCTCTAGAATAGCTGTTGATGTAAATGACACATTATGGGACAATACATTTACGTAACGTAGCAGATTTTGCCAATCAAAAGACTAGAACGCTAATTAGGTATTCAAAGCATATAAGGGAATAGTGAAATCCCTTGTGCTGATCATGATTCTAGCAATCCTGACCCTATACCCTAATTAACAACCTACAAAAGATTTGCAGAGGATCCAGCAGTGCAGTGCCTATTAAGGTGAGACAAAGCATGACGCCCCCCCCCCCCCTCACTGAAAAGGGGAAAAGAAGCTAGTCCAAGGTACCTTGAGAGTTGCTATCCATAGGGTCCTGGCTCTGCTCTGGCTCAGGAGCTAGAGAGAGCTCAGGACTCACATTCTCCTCCATAGATGGAGTCACTCACTACTTTCAAAAAGAATATCTACAGTTAAGAGAAGAGCACAAGAGACGGACTGTGAGACAGCTACTCTTCAACTCCATTTAACTGAAGTGCGTGGTTGTTTTGGGGAGGGGGGTTGGAGCAGCACTGTCATATTCAACTACTTTCTTTATATCCATAAACAACCCTTGCAACAACAACAAAAATTCAGGGATTTGTTTGTGTTAGCGAGTGCAGTCCTTTCATACCAATTTTCTTCCTTTCCACAAACTGGCTACCGCAGGCTGGCTGCTGTAGATATGATAACGCTACAGTTGTTACTCTAGATCAGGGTGGGCAATACATTTTGGCTCGAGGGCCACATCTGGATTTTGACGCGTAGATTTTTTTTAATTGATTTGTTCGTCAAAATCAATTTGCGGGTCAGAGAAAGGGCAGTTCTTTAAAAATGGGTCCATTACAATTGCTACATTTTGTTTAAAAACCAAATCCCTCACAAGACATTTCAAATCGGCTGGTGGGCAGGATATGGCCCGTAGTTTGCCCACCCCAGATGACCAAACCACAGCAGGAGTATTTTCATGTAACAAAGTTATGAATAATCTAAAAACCCTCCACAGAACAATATTTGTAAGTGCACCGATTTTACAAAGCCATATTGTGGCACTTTGCTGCTCATTGATACATCTTAACTCAATAACAAAATATTTACTATTGGAAATTATATTGGAAGCTCAGAAAATCTGAAGTTCACTAACTAGGCAAAATACTCCAATGTCATCAAATTCTTACAAGAACACAATAGAACACCACTACTGGGACAAGTCTGTTGAAACATCTACATTTACAAAAGTCAAAATGAGTACATGGCATTTGTCCTTTCACGGAATAAAAAAAATGAACCAACCTGCTGATCTGTATTGGTGGGACACTGATCGAGGGCTTATCTGATGATTTAAGATTCCGCACACAGCAGATTCTGATCAGTAATCATCACAGGCCTGGTAGTGGGATCTTGGACCTGTACATAAGTCAGAATAAAACTGTTAAGTATTTTGGGGTATGGAAATTGCAACAATATGCAGCCTTGAAAAGCACAATACAGCACAACATATTGGCACCCAGCCAACTCCTAATTTTGTTCAATGTCTGGGACTTCAGATCATAGGTCACCGATTAAAAATTCAAGACGCTACTGAAACAGTATGTCATCGCTGACAATTTTCCTTTAGATTGACTTCCTTTAGTCTCATGATAGTTCACTTCAATCAGATATATTTAAATTAAAGGGTTGCAAAATAATAGTTGCAACAGCAAATTATGTTCAATGTACAGACAAAGTCAACATGTCAGAAAAGATTTTCGGAGTACTCAAGAAAGAGGCTAGGTAATCATTATCAGCCTCACCTAACTTCATTCAGAGTAACAAAAAATGTGTTTCAATCCCAAATAACCTAAATCCCACATTGCAGTTTACACTATCAAATCATACAAAACACAACAGTAGACCTACATGTTAAACAATGCCTGCTCTTTCCCCCCCCCCCCCCGAGTAACAGAATACAGTATTTGTGACAAATGTTGCCCAAAAATAATATAACTCTGGCCTGCCTAAAAATCAGAGCATTTGAACTGAAACCAGCTAACGGTAGCATTTCAATTATTATTTTGAGCACCTGAGCAATACCTCTGTAGCATGATAAACAATGAGCTAAAGTGACAATCCACAGCTCAATAAAACATTCTAGGAGTGTATCTAAAGTATCTTGTCACCACATTTTTTTTTACCTATTCGATCAACCAAGAGTTCATGAAAGTGGAACACGTTCCCCACGATCAAAGCAGCTTGCTATAGATGTACAACTTTCAGAAGAGCAGTCCGTCCTGAATTCCACTGACAACACCACAAACTTGAAAACATGTCTGAGAATAAATAGAACCAACTATGTTGCAATTGTAGAATTGTGGTGAGAAGAGCATGGATTTTTACAAACATACCCAAAACATGGGTACTATCCTTCTACAGCAAGAGTGACTCATAAATCAATGCAGCATAATATCTCAATGAAAAGGAAGATTTGGGTAATACAAATACAGCAAGAAATGGAGACACCATTTCTGCAGTTTTTGTTGGGGTTGTTTGGAATACAAGTAGGTCATATTTTTATTTTGTGAATTGGTACATCAAGAAACATTGCACCATAATGTGCACAATGACACACTGAACTGAACTCTGTCTGCACCAAATAAACACATCACACCAAAAACACCAAGTCAAAATCCACCTGATTATATTACTACAGTTGTGGGGATGGCTTTGGTTCTATATTAGTAGCCTAATACACAACAGTTCTTCAGTTTTAAATGGGTACTCTGATCCATGTTTCAATGACAGACAAACACACATGCAGGGAACCATTGACATTTACTTTCACCGAACATTCAATAACCCATTCATTGGTCTGATCGTTTTCATATGCACTGCTCACCTCTGAATAGAAACGGTATTTTGTGCTCCAAAGAACCACATTGATGCTTTGCAAACGCAATTCAAAATGACCCAGCACATTATTACAACTCACCAATAGATGGGAGCATAAACAAAAGGCAGAGTGGTAACTTCAGGCCTATAGATAACTCCTACCCTCCATATCATTTGGAAACATCGCCATAAAAAAATAAAAACACAATATATGGAATTTTAAATGTCTGGATTTGAAGACGCAGTGACTCAACACAAACTATTTAATTACTACGATGCTGGGATGAGAGTAAGAAAGGTTCACCACGGATTGTTCCCTGACTATGGTCACCGCACACAGCCACGTGAGAAAGGGGGGAAAACACTCCCAGACCCACCCCAGTTGTCGTGTGGGGGAGGGGTGGTCAATGCAACATTGTTAGCTAGCTAACGTTAGGTTAGCTACAATGTTATTCGAAAGCGTAGGGAATTGATATTGAAACTAATACCTAACGTCATTTCACTCCGACTGCGCTAACTAGATGCTGGATAGCTCTTCAGGCCGCGCACAATCCCGACAGTCGTAAGGTGGCTGCACACGGAAGAAACGCCAATACGTCGCAAGGAGTCTGCGTGCACTGAGAACTCCGACACGATAGATTGCAAGCTACTATAGCTAGGTCGCGGTGGGTAAATCAAACGGCATGCTACCTAACGACGATACTCGTGTTAGATGGAGCAACTAGTCAGAATCACACCGTACATTTAACCTAACGTTACCGTTAGTAGACATTTGCTGGGATTAGCTAACTATCACCATAGTGACCTCAACATTAACTCGTGCCACAAGACATCATGCGTTATTAATGCACACACAAACAAGGCCTCGTTTAGAGCTAAATAATTTACGAACATATAGTTAACTAATTAGCGTGCTGTATCACCCGTAACCGACGTCATTGCAAAACGCGTAGCGTTAGCTAACAAGCAAGGCCACAACCATGCGCTTCGCCTAGCTAGCTGACGCTAGCTTTCAACTACTTCGCTATCTAATACTTTCAAACAAACATTATTGAAACATGGCTAGTAATTTACAAAGAATGGTAACCAAGTATCGTTTGGATAAATAACGTACAATTCGACCCACTTGTAAACCTCGACGTTATGTTCTTGCACCGTCCACGTTCAGTCCTCCATTTTCATTTAGTGTTGGTTGGCTCCCGCTGGTTCAGTCTGGGTAACTGCAGCCCAATGGCGACCGGCGAGTGGGTGTGTCGAAAAGAATGGGTGCATGTAAAGTGAATCAGCTAATTGGGTATGTTTCTTGCCACTCAAGACCGTTTCGCTTGACTGATTGGGCTTCACAATTGGTCGATAGTAAACGACCATTACCTCTGGTGTTGTGCCTGCCGACTTGGAAGTGTTTCTTTGTGTATTGTGGTCGTGTCGGCGATGGTAGTTACGTGGCCATTTTTCCCCCTCACATTACTTTATTTCAAGTAGGATAGCAGCCTACACATTGATACATACAGTCTACCACTCAATGGGGAGGGCATGAACGGCAACAACGAGGACAATGTGACCTTAGCTCCCGCTTGACAAGCAATACCAAAATATGTTTGTTACAATACTGTCCAGCAATGGCTTGGAAAGTTGCTACTTAGTCGCCAATATCAGGGTGACAGGAAGGAACCTTACACCCAACATCAATATATTTCTCTTCGTTTTATAACAAAAAATGTACAATTAGTTGTAAAACTAACCGACTCACTCTCATCCTCTTTAAAAACAGAAGTACAAACAACTTGGAACTCAATAAAACGAGGTAACTGGTAAAAATATTTGAACGGTCATACAACTCCAAAACTCCCGAGTGGAGCAGCGGTTCAAGGCACTGAATTTCAGTGCAAGAGGCGTAACTGCTGTCCCTGGTTCGAATCCAGGCGGTATCACATCCGGCCATGATTGAGAGTCCCATAGGGTGGCGCACAATTGGCCCAGCGTCGTCCGGTTTTGGCCGTCATTGTAAATACGAGTTTGTTCTTAACTGAATCGGGCCTCTTTCCAGAGCTCCAACCTGAAGATCGCTGACGTCATGATTTGACCTCGTATCTTTCTGAGTTCCCAGTTTGTTTTGTACGCAGCAATAGCAACATTTTCCGGGGGAGAGATGGTGGAAGTGAATGATGAGTTCGAATTAACAGTGTGTCGAGCAAAGTTGGTTTAGATGAATGTCCTGAATGGATAACAGCAGTGTCGAAGACTGGATCAAAAAGGAAGTTGCCTAAAACTGGAGTGGAGGATACGTGTATGAATGATCATTGTTTTGTGTTGGGATGCGTTGGTTGAGTAAGCATGCATATGTAGGAGGCCCATTTGAGTTGTCAAATGTGAAGTTGCCGATTGAACTGGGAAAAGTTTCGTGCTTTGCATTTAGGAGTAGAGCACCCGTCAAAGGAGTCACCTCAGAGGTGAAGACGGATGTTCAGGTTGAGTAACCTACCTGAAGAGAATTCCTGGTGTGGTTGTGGCCGGCGTCTGACCCGCTGGCGGAATGGAGCAAAATAAGTCTGTCTGTCCTGTTGTTTTTTTGTTGAAGATTAACTACCTACGCATGTGAAACTTGGTTATGTAAGATACACTTTAAGCGCGTTTGTCCGCAAACCACTAAGAAATGTAAACGATTTGTCCATGTTTCAAGTGTGTGCAGACGGTGGGGCTCATGATTCCGAGTGCCCTGTATCCTGCCAGCTGAAACGACCCGACGGCCCTGAGTTGTCCGCATGGTCCTAAGACACACCGAAGCGAAATGTTCTTATTCGATGAAGTTTAACTGCTATTGGCATCCAATACATTTTGCATTACCGCCACCTACTAGACTGGAGTATAACTCCCTTATACTTTGCTTGAAAAATAAATAAACAAATACCCTACCATTTAACACTACACTCACAATATATAATATATAATATATATATATATATATATATATATATATATATATATTATAATAAACATCACCCTACTCCACTATTTACATCTATTTAGTCCTACCTCAGGCCAACAACTTGAAAGGATGGGACACCACCACTTAACACACCCTGCAACTCTTCTGACATCAAGTCTCACACCCAAATACCTCTCTGCAGCTGCCATCACAATCTACATTTTTTGCGACTTATGTTCCATCCCTGCAGTTCAGTCCAATCTTACTGAAACATATCACTTGCTGGTTTATCTCTGTACTGGTACAGATCTACTACTCACACCATTCCTCTCAGGATCCCTCCCCCTTGACCCATCTTCCTCTACTTTCTTCACTGCCTCAGCATATGACAACTTCTGCACTACTCTAACCCTGGAAACCTCAACCTGCCTCTCTCTCACGGGACATTTCTGATCCCAAGCCCCATGAGCACCCCTACAATTAACACATACCACTACTTTCCCCGATGCTACACATTCTTTTGTCTCATGCCCTTCTGCACACTTCTCACACCTAGTAACCTCCCTCTTACACACTGCTGCACAATCTCCGTACAATCAGCACGAACCCCTCGGCCCCCGGATGCCACATTTTGTATCACAGTACAATGATAAAACTGGGGAGGACAAAAAATAAATAGAAAGTTGCACCCCTGTTCAAATTACCCTACATCACTACAGTTTACAGTCTATGAACAATAATGGGGACCTCACTTGATAACAATAATACATTCCTCATTGCACTGCGTTGTTGTAGCCGAGGGATAATCATTTTCTTGTCTAAAAATGTAGGCCTAATCAATAGTGGAGCTTTGCGTGCCCGGGGACCACAGAGCGCACCCTGGAGGAACGAACTACATGATCTATAAACTTTGACAGGTAAATATTTAGCCTATAGCGATAATATTTAGCTAATGAATGGCCTAATATCTCACTAATATTTAGCTTCTTACTTCGGGCTACACATCACTAGCCTCACTCTTCCAGCTTTTCACGTGCACAATAGGCAACCATTTTGTTAGACTAGGCCTAATAGCCTATTCGAGGAAAGAAGCATAGAAAATGCATGACCGGTATTGTTGTGGAGAAAAAGTGCATTGGTGTTATCACTTTTGGCCGGTTATGATCACATTATTGCACTGATGCATTGTAAATAGTTGCACAGGACAGACAGAAAGATGAGCACAGTGAAAAAGAAGACCCAAAGGAATTGACAACCATTACAAAAATGGAAATCACTTGTAAACCACTTGAGCAAGGAGACAATGACATGTTGTAATAGATGCGGAGACTAAATAGGGTTTGTTGTTTAATTGCTACCTTTAAATATGAGTTATTATATTATTTTTCATTAGGCCTACATGTAGCCTACATTTAAGTATTATTTGCAGTTGTCACTATGACAATGAACACTGAAAGCACTGAATGGCAGAGGTGTGGATGAAGAGGAAGAGAAGCCCAACTCGGCGGAAAATCTTTCTCCTTCCAGCAGGTGACGTTTTTTCCTTGTTTTGCAGAGGAAGGGCTTTTTGTATGGAGGTCAATGAGAGTGGTCAACCAAAAAATGGGTTATTGATTAAATAGAAGTTTCGTAATGCCTTAGTTGTTATTCGTGTACGGATATACTGTCTATCCAGGTAACTTTGAGAAGAAAAAAAAACACTTTTAATAAAGGAGTTGTCTCGAGATTTTTGGCCGGGATAGGCCGTCATTGTAAATAAGAATTCGTTCTTAACTGTCTTGCCTAGTTAAATTAAAAAAGATGGCTATGCATATTCATGAAGAGTTAACTTGATAGAAAATTAAATAACTTGAGACTTGACTTGAAATTGGAGCCTCAAAACTTGGGAATCGACTTTCACTTAAGACTGATGATTTTAAATGATCTGGCTAGGTTTTGTAACATTGTCATTCATTTTGTCGAACAGTCTCCATGATTACTCTCCACCAAGCCAGACACGAGCTGCAGAATCGACAGGCAAAAAAACGTTCAACAGATTGGCTAGTGAAACGCACATTTGGCCCTCTGATTGGACCAGTAAACTGTCAATCAACCCAGGTCAGGTGAGCTAGCGTAGTGGTTCTTTTGTGGGGTCGCATGTATGAAAATTAATGTTTTTCTTAGATATTTTAATAGGCTACATATAGTGTACCATTTGTATTTTATCTATATACCTCTGTCTCAAAAACATCTCATCTGTGCTTCAGAACCAAAAAGTTGATTGTCTTGATTGTTGACCAATGACCAGTCATCAGCATGCCTTAAACTCCTTGGGTAAACATGTCCAGAAGTGCTAGAGCAAGGACTTCTGGTCTTTTTTAAAGAGTAAATGGTTGGCGATCACCTTGCTTACGTCCTCTGTACTGGATTGTGGATTTCACAACAGGTGCAGTGTTTCCGCTGCAGTCATTTAGTTGTGGCGCTGCACCATTGCAAACTCATTGACAACGCGCGCGAAAAAAAAAAAAAAAATGGAACAGCCGGGGTGCACTTTGACGATAGTAGAACAGTCCACATTTAATTCTCCCTTGCAAAATAAATGAGTAATGAAGAGAAAATCCAGACAAGTCCATAGTTGATCTATTTACCTAGTCGGTTTGTTGTTGTGCATTCTGTGCGAGATGAATATTCCTCTCAAGGCACATTGAAGTTGCGACTCCCATAGGGAGGGAAACATGCATTCTGACAAGCAGTCAATGCACAACAATTCATACTGCAATCACGGGGAAAACAGTTGTTTTAATGGCCTTTGTTAAAAAGAGGGGGTTCCCAGCATCCCATTACAACTTTATTTATTCATTTATTATTTATTATCAACTCCTAACTATGCGGGAACTGCACCATTTTAAACCAAGAGTTTTTAGTAGCTGAATGGTTAAAAAAATATATATATTTCACCTTTATTTAACCAGGTAGGCAAGTTGAGAACAAGTTCTCATTTACAATTGCGACCTGGCCAAGATAAAGCAAAGCAGTTTGACACATACAACACAGAGTTACACATGGAGTAAAACAAACATACAGTCAATAATACAGTAGAAAATAAGTCTATATACAATGTGAGCAAATGAGGTGAGATAAGGGAGGTAAAGGCAAAAAAGGCCATGGTGGCAAAGTAAATACAATATAGCAAGTAAAACACTGGAATGGTAGATTTGCAGTGGAAGAAAGCGCAAAGTAGAATGAAAATTTATGGGGTGCAAAGGAGCAAAATAAATAAATAAATACAGTAGGGGAAGAGGTAGTTGTATTGGCTAAATTATAGATGGGCTATGTACAGGTGCAGTGATATGTGAGCTGCTCTGACAGCTGGTGCTTAATGCTAGTGAGGGAGATAAGTGTTTCCAGTTTCAGAGATTTTTGTAGTTTGTTCCAGTCATTGGCAGCAGAGAACTGGAAGGAGAGACGGCCAAAGGAGGAATTGGCTTTGGGGGTGACCAGAGAGATATACCTGCTGGAGCGCGTGCTACAGGTGGGTGCTGCTATGGTGACCAGTGAGCGGAGATAAGGGGGGACTTTACCTAGCAGGGTCTTGTAGATGACCTGGAGCCAGTGGGTTTGGCGACGAGTATGAAGCGAGGACCAGCCAACGAGAGCGTACAGGTCGCAGTGGTGGGTAGTATATGTGGCTTTGGTGACAAAACGGATGGCACTGTGATAGACTGCATCCAGTTTATTGAGTAGGGTTATTCTACTCAATAAACGCCCATTCTACTCAATGAACGCCCTTGAATTGCGTTCCCATGCAAAACTAGACAGATAGCTAACAACTAAGTCTTCAATAAAACTCCCAAGGCGTGACTTTTCTTGAATGAATATTGAAAACGTTTATGTTGTGAAAAAACAAATCTTTTCCAAGGCTGAAGCGTGACAAGAAATAGCTACACTGAAAGACCTGCACCGTAGCGTTGTTTTTAGCTGCTTCTATGCGTGCAGAACGAATTCTTTACTTCCTGTTTGCGTACAGTCTAAGTACCAGAAAGCTCCACTAGGGGGCAAATAACACCATGGAACACAATGAAAATCCAACTTAACCATTGTAATAAAATGATCTGTTACCTTCTGACAGGATGGCAGCACAAGGGTATTGGAGGCTATTTTGTAAATGACATCGCCAAAGTCGAGGATCAGTAGTATGGTCACTAATACGAGGGCATGAGTGAAGGATGCTTTGTTGCGAAATAGGAAGTTGATTCTAGATTTAACTTTGGATTGGAGATGTTTGATGTGAGTCTGGAAGGAGAGCTTACAGTCTAACCAGACACCTAGGTATTTGTAGTTGTCCACATATTCTAAGTCAGAACCGTCCAGAGTAGTGATGCTGGACGGGCGGGCAGGTGCAGGCAGCGATCGGTTGAAGCGCATGCATTTAGTTTTACTTGTATTTAAGAGCAGTTGGAGGCCACAGAAGGAAAGTTGTATGGCATTGAAGCTCGTCTGGAGGGTTGTTAACACAGTGTCCAAAGAAGGGCCAGAAGTATACAGAATGGTGTCGTCTGCGTAGAGGTGGATCAGAGACTCACCAGCAGCAAGAGCGACATCATTGATGTATACAGAGAAAAGAGTTGGCCCAAGAATTGAACCCTGAGGCACCCCCATAGAGACTACCAGAGGCCCAGACAACAGGCCATCCGATTTGACACATTGAACTCTATCAGAGAAGTAGTTGGTGAACCAGGCAAGGCAATCATTTGAGAAATGTATATATATAAAAAAATCTAAATATTTATATATATATAAAAAAAGCTAATTTACCTAAGTATTCAGACCATTGGCTATGAGACTTGAAATTGAGCTCAAGTGCATCCTGTTTCCATTGATCATCCTTGAGATGTTTCTACAACTTGATGGGAGTCCACCTGCGGCAAATTCAATTGATTGGATGATTGATTGGATGATGATTTGAAAAGGTACACACCTGTCTATATAAGGTCCCACAGTTGACAGTGATTGTCAGAGCAAAAACCAAGGCATGAGGTAGAAGGAATTGTCCGTAGAGCTCAGAGACAGGATTGTGCCGAGGCACAGATCTGGAGTAGGGTACCAAAAAATGTCTGCAGCATTGAAGGTCCCCAAGAACACAGTGGCCTCCAGAAGTTTGGAACCGCCAAGACTCTTCCTAGAGCTGGCCGCCCAGGCAAACTGAGCAGTCGGGGGAGAAGGCCCTTGGTCAGGGAGGTGACCAAGAACCCCATTGTCACTCTGACAGAACTCCAGAGTTCCTCTGTGGAGATGGGAGAACTTTCCAGAAGGACAACCATCTCTGCAGCACTCCACTAATCAGGCCTTTATGGTAGAGTGGCCAGACGGAAGCCACTCCTCAGTAAAAGGCACATAACAGCCCGCTTGGAGTTTGCCAAAAGGCACCTAAAGACTCTCAGACCATGAGAAACAAGATTCTCTGGTCTGATGAAACCAAGATTTAACTCTTTGGCCTGAATGCCAAGCGTCTCTTCTGGGGGAAACTTGGCACCATCCCTGCGGTGAAGCATGGTGGTGGCAGCATCATGCTGTGGGGATGTTTTTCAGAGGCTGGGAGACTAGTCAGAATCGAGGCAAAGATGAACGGAGCAAAGGACAGAGAGGTCCTTGATGAATACCTGCTCCAGAGTGCTCAGGCCCTCAGACTGGGGCGAAGGTTCACCTTCCAACAGGACAACGACACTAAGCACACAGCCAGGACAACACAGGAGTGGCTTCGGGACAAATCTCTGAATGTCCTTGAGTGACCCAGCCAGAGCCCAGACTTGAACCCGATCAAACATCTCTGGAGAGACCTGAAAATAGCTGTGCAGTGACGCTCCCCATCCAACCTGACAGAGCTTGAAAGGATCTGCAGAGAAGAATGGGAGAAACTCCCCAAATACAGGTATGCCAAGCTTGTAGCGTCATACCCAAGAAGACTTGAGGATGTTATCGCTGTCAAAGGTGTTTCAACAAAGTACTGAGTTGCAAAAATCTGAAACTTTATGTCCAAAAATGATGCAGAAAAATGTATCCATGCTTTTGTTACTTCTAGGATAGACTACTGCAATGCTCTACTTTCTGGCTACCGAGATAAAACACAAAATTAACTTCAGTTAGTGCTAAATACGGCTGCTACAATCCTGACTAGAACCAAAAATGTGGATCATATTACTACCGTGCAAGCCTCCCTACACTGGCTTCCTGTTAAGGCAAGGGCTGATTTCAAGGTTTTACTGCTAACCTACAAAGCATTACATGGGCTTGCTCCTACCTATCTTTCCAATTTGGTCCTACCGTACATACCTACACGTACGCTACGGTCACAAGCCGCAGGCCTCCTAATTGTCCCTAGAATTTCTAAGCAAACAGCTGGAGTCAGGGCTTTCTCCAATAGAGCTCCATTTTTATGGAATGGTCTGCCTACCCATGTGAGAGACGCAGACTCGGTCTCAACCTGTAAGTCTTTACTGAAGACTCATCTCTTCAGTAGGTCATATGTGTGTAGTCTGGCCCAGGAGTGTGAAGGTGAACAGAAAGGCTCTGGAGCAACGAACCGCCCTTGCTCTCTCTGCCTGGCCGGTTCCCCTCTCTCCACTGGGATTCTCTGCCTCTAACCCTATTACAGGGGCTGAATCACAGGCTTACTGGTGCTCTTCCATGCCGTCCCTAGGAGGGATGCATCACTTGAGTGTGTTGAGTCATTGACGTGGTCTTCCTGTCTGGGTTGGCATCACCCTTGGGTTGTGCCGTGGCGGAGATCTTTGTGGGTTATACTCGGCCTTGTCTCAGGATGGTAAGTTGGTGGTTGAAGCTATCCCTCTAGTGGTGTGGGGGCTGTGCTTTTGCAAAGTGGGTGGGGTTATATCCTGCCTGTTTGACCCTGTCCGGGGGTATCATCGGATGGGGCCACAGTGTCTCCTGACCCCTCCTGTCTCAGCCTCCAGTATTTATGCTGCAGTAGTTTATGTGTCGGGGGGCTAGGGTCAGTCTGTTATATCTGGAGTATTTCTCCTGTCTTATCCGGTGTCCTGTGTGAATTTAAGTATGCTGTCTCTAACTTCTTTCTTTCTTTCTTTCTTTCTTTCTTTCTTTCTTTCTTTCTTTCTTTCTTTCTTTCTTTCTTTCTTTCTTTCTTTCTTTCTTTCTTTCTTTCTCTCGGAGGACCTGAGCCCTAGGACCATGCCTCAGGACTACCTGGCATGATGACTCCTTGCTGTCCCCAGTCCACCTGGCCGTGCTGCTGCTCTAGTTTCAACTGTTCTGCCTGCGGCTACGGAACCCTGACCTATTCACCGGACGTGCTACCTGTCCCAGACCTGCTGTTTTCAACTCTCTAGAGACAGCGGGAGCGGTAGAGATACTCTTAGTGATCGGCTATGAAAAGCCAACTGACATTTACTCTTGAGGTGCTGACTTGTTGCACCCTCGACAACTACTGTGGTTATTATTATTTGACCATGCTGGTCATTTATGAACATTTGAACATCTTGGCCATATTCTGTTATAATCTCCACCCGGCACAGCCAGAAGAGGACTGGCCACCCCTCATAGCCTGGTTCCTCTCTAGGTTTCTTCCTAGGTTTTGGCCTTTCTAGGGAGTTTTTTCTAGCCACCGTGCTTCTACACATGCATTGCTTGCTGTTTGGGGTTTTAGGCTGGGTTTCTGTACAGCACTTTGAGATATCAGCTGCTGATGTAAGAAGGGCTATATAAATACATTTGATTTGATTTACTGAGTAAAGGGTCTCAATACTTACGTAAATGTGATTTTGTGTGTAGATTGATGAGGGAAAAAATGTATTTAATCAATTTTAAAATAAGGCTGTAACGTAACAAAATGTGGAAAAATTCAACGGGTCTGAATACTTTCGGAATGCACTGAAAAGTTGTTTTTTTAGTAAAATGAAAATGTGTCAGTTTGTCACTTTCACGAGATTGGAGTAATAACTTGTTCAACTACTTAAGACGTTCGCTTCAAATCTAGGTTGTGCCTTTAGATTTCGAGAAAATGAACATTTAGGGATGCATTTTTCACTTCTTCCATTGACTTCTCAAACCCCAAACCCAGGTCTGGTCTGTTTCACAAATATTCCCAGAAGTCTTGTGATGTTGCGCCTCTGGGTTTAGAAACTCTGATAAGGCATTGAGGTGTTACCACTTAGCACATCTAGAAGGTATTTCATACCGAACCCCTCCCTTGAGATGACAAAGAGGCACCTTTTCAAGGCAAAAAGAGCTAGATTTACTACTAAAAGACCAAAATACACTGAGAACACCTGCTCTTTCCATGACATACATAAACTACCCAGGTGAATCCAGGTGAAAGCCATGATCCCTTATTGATGTCACCTGATAAATCCACTTCAATCAGTGTAGAGGAGGTATTCCCAAACTGGGGTACGCGTTCCCCCAGGGGTACACGCAATGCCATCAGGGGTACGCAAAATGTACTTTTCTTCACATTTTCAAACAGTCCATTTATATTTTCCAATGGGGCTATACATTTGTGTGAGGTTTTTTTCTCGTCTGAGTAGCCTCGTTTCACAGCCTAAAATTAATCTAGTGTTCAGCGAAATAACAACACAACGTCAAATACAGGTAACCTAGTCAAATAATTAACATCCAATCACATTAACCGTTACTCGCACGGGAATACGACTAACGGTCCGTATGGAGCCAAACGTAGCCGCTGCTCATGTTGGTATCTGAATTGATGGCGCAAAAGCCATGACAGAGAGACATAGTGGAGTGGTAATGTAGCGTGCAAGTATTTTCTGCACTATGCAATGATATGGGCAGAGACCATGTAACGCTTTTACAACATACAGAAGTGCGCTGGTTATCAAGGGGCAAAGTATTGACACGTTTTTTTAATTGAGAGACAAGCTTAAAGTTTTCTTTACTGAACATAATTTTCACTTGTCTGACCGCTTGCATGATGACGAGTTTCTCTCACGACTGACCTACCTGGGTGATGTTTTTCCTTGCCTGAATGATCTGAATCTAGGATTACAGGGACTCTCCGCAACTATATTCAATGTGTGGGACAAAATTGAGGATATGATTAAGAAGTTGAAGCACCCCTCTGTCTGCATTAACAAGGACAACACACAGGTCTTTCCATCAGTGTATGATTGTTTGTGTGCAAATTAACTCAAGTTTATGGACAATGTCAAATATGATATAACGAAGCACCTGAGTGAGTTGGGTGTGCAATTACACAAGTACTTTCCGAAACGGATGACACGAACAATTGGATTCATTATCCCTTTCATGCCCTGCCTCCAGTCCACTTACCGATATCTGAACAAGAGAGCCTCATCAAAATTGCAACAAGCGCTTCTGTGAAAATTGAATTTAATCAGAAGCCATAGCCAGATTTCTGGATTGGGCTGCGCTCAGAGTATCCTGCCTTGGCAAATCGTGCTGTGAAGAGACTAATGCCCTTTGCCACCATGTACCTATGTGAGAGTGGATTCTCGGCCCTCACTAGCATGAAACTAAATACAGGCACAGACTGTGTGTGGAAAATGATTTAAGACTGAGACTCTCTCCAATACAATCCAACATTGCAGAGGTATATGCATCCTTTCAAGCACACCCTTCTCATTAACCTGCGGTGAGATATTCACAATTTTTGATGAACAAATAAGGTTTTATATGTAAGATGGTTAAATAAAGAGCAAAATTATTGATTATTATTATATTATTATTTGTGCCCTGGTCCTATAAGAGCTCTTTGTCACTTCCCATGAGCTGGGTTGTGACAAAAACTCACACTCATTCTTATGTTCAATAAATGTATTGTATAGTGTGTGTGTGGCAGGCTTACAATGGTGGCAAAAAACAACATTTGAGAGTGCGCTGACCCTGGTGCTAGAAGGGTTACGCAGCTGGAGGTTGAATGATTGAAGGGGTATGGACTATAAAAAGTCTGGGAACCACTGGTGTAGAGGAAAGGAAGGAAACAGGTTAAAGAAGGATTTCTAAGCCTTGAGACAGTTGAGAAATGTATTGTGTATGTGTGCCATTCAGAAGGTGAATGGGCAAGACACTCAACAGTTTCCCGTGTGAATCAAGAATGGTCCACCACCCAAAGGACATCCAGCCAACTTGACACAACTGTGAGAAGCATTGGAGTCAACATGGACCAGCATCCCTGTGGAACGCTTTCGACACATTGTAGAGTCCATGCCCCGACAAATGTAGGCTGTTCTTAAGGCAAAAGGGGGTGCAACTCAATATTAGGAAGGTGTTCCTGATGTTTTGTACACTCAGTGTATATCACTTTTGCAACAGACTGTGAAAATTAAGACTAGAATTGACGTGTTTCACTATAACTAATCTTAAAACATAATTTTTTTATGAACTTTTATTCTTCATGAAAGTTACTCATACATTTTATTTGAAACCTAAACTTATCCCTAAACTTAACCACACTGCTAACGTTATGACTAACTCTAACCTTAAATTAAGACCAATTTGTTTTTTGCCACCCATACGGAAAAGTAATATATGGCCATATATGAGAATGTGGACACCTGTTCGTCGAACATCTCATTCCAAAATCATGGGCATTAATATGGAGTTGGTCCCTCCTTTGGTGCTATAACAGCCCCACTCTTCTGGGACGGCTTTCCAATAGATGTTGGAACATTGCTTTGGGGACTTGATTCCATTCAGACACTAGAGAATTAGTGAGATTAGGCACTGATGTTAGGCGATTAGGCCTGGCTAGGCGATCCAATTCATCCCGAAGGTGTTTCGATGGGGTTGAGGTCAGGGCTCTATGCAGGCCTGTCAAGTTATTCCACACCAACCTCAAAAAACCATTTCTGTATGGACTTTGCTTTGTTCATGGGGGCATTGTCAAACTGAAACTGGAAATGGCCATCCCCAAACTGTTGCCACAAAGCAAGATGGCGCTGACAGATAGGGCAGCTCTGCTTCTAGTTCCTTAGCAACTTCGCAGTATTTTTTTTTTTGTGTGTGTTATTTCTTACATTATTAGCCCAGGATTCTTTTGTGTTATTACATACAAAAATAGGTTTTGGATATCAGAGCTGTGGTAACTCACCAGCATTACGACCGGGAATACGACTTTCCCGAATTGGATCCTTTGTTCGTACCCCCCAGGACAATTGAATTGATTCCAGAGGCTGATGCAAAACACCGCCTGCGGAGAAGAGGTATTCGGAGTGGACTTGTAGTTGTAATTCTCTTCGGTTATAGTCACGGCCGTGTATATTCCCCCTCAAGCAGATACCATGACGGCCCTCAAAGAACTTCACTGGACTTTATGCAAACTGGAAACCATAGATCCTGAGGCCACATTAATTGTAGCTGGGGATTTTAACAAAGCTAATTTGAGAACAAGGTTACCCAAATTCTACCAGCACATTGATTGTTGCACCCGCTCGAGCAAAACATTGGACCACTGCTACTCTAACTTCCGCAATGCATACAAGGCCCTCCCCCGCCCTCCCTTCGGCAAATCTGACCATGACTCCATCTTGTTGCTCCCCTCCTATAGGCAGAAACAAAAACCCTGCTTAGGTCTATCCAACGCTGATCTGACCAATCGGATTCCATGCTTCAAGATTGCTTCGATCACGTGGACTGGGATATATTCCGGGTAGCCTCAGACAATAACATCGACGTATACATTGACTCAGTGAGTGAGTTTATTAAGAAGTGCATTGGAGATGTTGCACCCACTGTGACTATTAAAACCTTCCCTAACCAGAAACCGTGGATTGATGGCAGCACTCGTGCAAAACTGAAAGTGCGAACCACCGCATTTAATCATGGCAATGCGACTGGAAACATAACCGAATACAAACAGTGTAGCTATTCCCTCCGCAAGGCAATCAAACAAGCAAAGCGTCAGTATAGAGACAAAGTAGAGTCACAATTCAACGGCTCAAACACGAGACATATGTGGTAGGGTCTACAGACAATCACGGATTACAAAAAGAAAACCAGCCCTTTCGCGGACATCAAAGTCTCGCTCCTAGACAATTTATACCCTCGTAAGGCTGCCGGCCCAGACGGCATCCCTAGCCGCGTCCTCAGAGCATACGCTGACCAGCTGACTGGTGTGTTTACGGACATATTCAATCAATCCCTATCCCAGTCTGCTGTCCCCACATGCTTCAAGATGGCCACCATTGTTCCTGTTCCCAAGAAAGCTAAGGTAACTGAACTAAATGACTATCGCCTCGTAGCACTCACTTCTGTCATCATGAAGTGATTTGAGAGACTAGTCAAGGATCATATCACCTGATAGCCCTAGACCCACTCCAATTTGCTTTCCGGCCCAATAGGTCCACAGACGATTCAATCGCCATCACACTGCCCTATCCCATCTGGATAAGAGGAATACCTATGGAAGAATGCTGTTCATTGACTACAGCATTCAACACCATAGTACCCTCCAAACTCATCATTAAGCTTGAGACCCTGGGTCTCGACCCCGCCTTGTGCAACTGGGTACTGGACGTTCTGATGTGCCGCCCCCAGGGGGTGAAGGTAGGAAACAACATCCCCACCCGCTGATCCTCAACACTGGGGCCCCACAAGGGTACATTCTCAACCCTCTCCTGTACTTCACCCAAACTCAATCATCAAGTTTGCAGACAACACTACAGTGGTAGGCTTGATTACCAACAACGACGACACAGACTACAGGGAGGTGAGGGCGCTCGGAGTGGGGTGTCAGGAAAATAACCTCTCACTCAACATCAACAAAACAAAGGAGATGATCATGTACTTCAGGAAATAGCAGAGGGAGCACCCCCCTATCCACATTGACGGGACAGTAGAGGAGAAGGTGGAAAGTTTGAAGTTCCTCGGCGTACACATCACGGACAAACTGAAATGGTCCAACCACACAGACAGCGTGGTGAAGAAGGCGCAACAGTGCCTATTCAACCTCAGGAGGCTGAAGAAATGTGGCTTGTCACCTATAGCCCTTACAAACTTCTACAGATGCACAATCGAGAGCATCCTGTCGGGCTGTATCACCGCCTGGTACGGCAACTGCACCGCCCTCAACCAGAGGGTAGTGCGGTCTGCACAACGTATCACCAGGGGCAAACTACCTGCCATCCAGGACACCTACAGCACTCGATGTCACAGGAAGGCCAAAAAGATCATCAAGGACAACAACCACCCGAGCCACTGCCTGTTCACCCCGCTATCATCCAGAAGGCGAGGTCAGTACAGGTGCATCAAAGCTGGGACTGAGAGACTGAAAAACAGCTTCTTTCTCAAGGCCATCAGACAGCAATCACTAACATAGAGAGGCTGCTGACAACATACAGACTCAAATAACTGGCCATTTAATAAATGGATTTAATAATGGTATCACTAGTCACTTTAAATAATGCCACTTTAAAAATGTTTACACATCCTACATGACTCATCTCATATGTATATACTGTATTTTATACCATCTACTGCATCTTGCCTATGCTGCACAGCCATCATGCATCCATATATTTATATGTACAAATTCTTATTCCATCCTCTTACATTGTGTGTATAAGGTAGTCGTTGTGAATTTGTTAGATTACTTGTTAGATATTACTGCACTGTCGGACTAGAAGCACAAGCATTTCGCTACACTTGCATTAACATCTGTTAAACATGTCTATGTGACCAATAAAAATAGATTTCAATTTGATTTGATTAAAGATGAAAACCTTTCCTACCAGTATTATTATATTATTTATTGACTGACTATGGCTTTCCAAATCGCCCAACACTGCTATTTGTAAGGTTAATTTTAAGCGTATGTTGTGATTTTTTAACCTTTCCTGAACCTGTGACTAGAAACAAGCTACATAGGGGCAATACCAGAATAAATTATCTGTTGATTCTGTCTCCGCAGCAAAATCTACAGAGCTGAATTTGTTGTATGCCCCATATATATATCATTATGTTGGTGGCAAGAATTATATACTGCTCCAAAAAATAAAGGGAACACTTAAACAACACAATGTAACTCCAAGTCAATCACACTTCTGTGAAATCAAACTGTCCACTTAGGAAGCAACACTGATTGACAATAAATTTCACATGCTGTTGTGCAAATGGAATAGACAACAGGTGGAAATTATAGACAATAAGCAAGACACCCCCAATAAAGGAGTGGTTCTGCAGGTGGTGACCATAGACCACTTCTCAGTTCCTATGCTTCCTGGCTGATGTTTTGGTCACTTTTGAATGCTGGCGGTGCTTTCACTCTAGTGGTAGCATGAGACGGAGTCTACAACCCATACAAGTGGCTCAGGTAGTGCAGCTCATCCAGGATGGCACATCAATGCGAGCTGTGGCAAGAAGGTTTGCTGTGTCTGTCAGCGTAGTGTCCAGAGCATGGAGGCGCTACCAGGAGACAGGCCAGTACATCAGGAGACGTGGAGGAGGCCATAGGAGAGCAACAACCCAGCAGCAGGACCGCTACCTCCGCCTTTGTGCAAGGAGGAGCAGGAGGAGCACTGCCAGAGCCCTGCAAAATAACCTCCAGCAGGCCACAAATGTGCACGTGTCTGCTCAAACGGTCAGAAACAAACTCCATGAGGGTGGTATGAGGGCCCGACGTCCACAGGTGGGGGTTGTGCTTACAGCCCAACACCGTGCAGAACGTTTGGCATTTGCCAGAGAACACCAAGATTGGCAAATTCGCCACTGGCGCCCTGTGCTCTTCACAGATGAAAGCAGGTTCACACTGAGCACGTGACAGACGTGACAGAGTCTGGAGACGCCGTGGAGAACGTTCTGCTGCCTGCAACATCCTCCAGCATGACTGGTTTGGCGGTGGGTCAGTTATGGTGTGGGGTGGCATTTCCTTGGGGGGCCGCACAGCCCTCCATGTGCTCGCCAGAGGTAGCCTGACTGCCATTAGGTACCGAGATGAGATCCTCAGACCCCTTGTGAGACCATATGCTGGTGCGGTTGGCCCTGGGTTCCTCCTAATGCAAGACAATGCTAGACCTCATGTGGCTGGAGTGTGTCAGCAGTTCCTGTAAGAGGAAGGCATTGATGCTATGGACTGGCCCGCCCGTTCCCCAGACCTGAATCCAATTGAGCACATCTGGGACATCATGTCTCGCTCCATCCACCAACGCTACGTTGCACCACAGACTGTCCAGGAGTTGGTGGATGCTTTAGTCCAGGTCTGGGAGGAGATCCCTCAGGAGACCATCCGCCACCTCATCAGGAGCATGCCCAGGCGTTGTAGGGAGGTCATACAGGCACGTGGAGGCCACACACACTACTGAGCCTCATTTTGACTTGTTTTAAGGACATTACATCAAAGTTAGATCAGCCTGTAGTGTGGTTTTCCACTTTAATTTTGAGTGTGACTCCAAATCCAGACCTCCATGGGTTGATAAATTGGATTTCCATTGATTATTTTTGTGTGATTTTGTTGTCAGCACATTCAACTATGTAAAGAAAAAAGTATTTAATAAGATTATTTCTTTCATTCAGATCTAGGATGTGTTGTTTAAGTGTTCCCTTTATTTTTTTGAGCAGTGTATATAATAATTTAAATAGAAAAACTATATGTATTGAATCAAGTGTTGTTTTTTTGTACCAGTTCATAAACTATGTGCCATGGAATCGGTACATTGAAAATCTCTTCCCATTTATTTTGCAACCTGTATGGCGCAGCTGTCAACACTTTTGTCCTCAAATGAAACTGGTATATATGCCAATTCCTTTCAGCCAATTTCTATCTTTAATATGTGTCAGGAAAACAAGTTCCCTACCTTCTCCTTTTTCCACTTGCCTCATCCAATTTTGTGGTAATGCTGCAATCAGTTGGTTGTAAGTTTGGATTGAGCAGATATTCACATATATTTTCGATAGCTGCTCCTCCGTTTCTATTCATAATATTATTAATACATATAGTACATTTTTTTAAATCCATAAAGAATGTTTTTTTAATTAATCAGTCTATTTGAGTTTAACCATAACATTTGTTGTAATATTTGTTCTATCTTTTCTGGAGGATAAAACTGATATTGTATCCAGCTTTGTATGGCTTGTTTAAGAAAGGGCGATACTTTAAACAACATTTATCTTTCAATTAGTCGCAAATGAGAAGTTGTAATCTGTATAAAGGCAAAAAGGCAATTTTTGAACAAAGGATGAGCCTTTATTAATAATCTACTGGAGAACCATTTCGGGTTTAAGTATAATGTATGTATGAGTGAAGCTTTTAGTGAGAGGTTTAAAGCTTTAATATTTAATCATTTTTGCCCCCCAAACTCATATTCATTATATAAATAGACACGTTTAATTTTGTCTGGCTTAGCATTCCAAATAAAATGAAATATTTTTTGCTCATATGATTTAAAAAACGAGTCGTCTTGAGTAGCCATTAGAAAGTAAATAAACTGTAATAGGACCAAAGAGTTAATCAATGTGATTTTTCCATAAATAGACAAGTATTTACCTCTCCATGGTTGCAGAATCTTATCTATTTTTGCTAACTTTCTTTTGAAATTGATTGTGGTAAGTTCATTTATATTTTTTGAGATGTGAATACCAAGCATTGGCCCCTCAGGGGTGTGTACTTAGTCCCCTCCTGTACTCCCTGTTCACCCATGACTGCATGGCCAAACATGACTCCAACACCATCATTAAAATTGCTGATGACACAACGGTGGTAGGCCTGATCACCAACAACGATGAGACAGCCTACAAGGAGGAGGTCAGAGAACTGGCAGTGTGGTGCCAGGACCATACCCTCTCCCTCAACGTGAGCATGACAAAGGAGCTGACCGTGGACTACAGGAAACGGCGGGCCGAACAAGCCCCCATTAACATCGACGGGGCTGTAGTGGAGCGGGTCGAGAGTTTTAAGTTCCTTGGTGTCCACATCACCAATGAACAATCATGGTCCAAACACACCAACCAAGACATTCGTAAAAAGAGCACGACAAAACATTTTCCCCCTCTGGAGACTGAAAAGATTTGGCATGGGTCTCCAGATCCTCAAAAAGTTATACAGATGCACCATCGAGAGCATCCTGACCAGTTGCATCACCGCCTGGTATGGCAACTGCTCGGCATCTGACCGTAAGGTGCTACAGAGGGTAGTGCGTACAGCCCAGTACATCACTGGGGCCAAGTTTCCTGCATTCCAGTACCTATATAATAGGCGGTGACAGAGGAAAGCCCATAAAATTGTCAGAGTCTCCAGTCACCCATTGTTATAGACTGTTTTCTCTGCTACCGCACGGCAAATGGTACCGGAGCGTCAAGTCTAGGACCAAAAGGCTCCTTAACAGCTTCTACCCCCAAGCCATAAAACTGCTGAACAATTAATCAAATGGCACCGGACTATTTACATTGACACCCCCCTCCATTTGCTTTGTGCACTGCTGTTACTCACTGTTTATTATCTATGCGTAGTCACTTCACCACTACCTACATGTACAAACTACCTTAACTAACCTGTACCCTCGCACACTGACTCGGTACCGGTACCCCCTGTATATAGCCTTGTTATTGTTATTTTATTGTGTTACTTCTTCTTATTTTATACTTTAGTTTATTTGGTAAATATTTTCTTAACTCTTCTTGAACTACACTGTTGGTTAAGGGCTTGCAAGTAAGTATTTCAAGGTAAGACTTGTATTCTGCGCATGTGACAAATAAAGTCTGATTTGATTTGGAAGTATGTCTACTTCACCATCTGCCCATTTTATTGGTAAACTACAAGGTAGTGTAAACACTGTGTTTTTTAACAATCCAATACATATGGTATACTCCGTACCTTCAGGATCTGATCAGGCCCTACACCCAAACAAGGGCACTGCGTTCATCCACCTCTGGCCTGCTCGCCTCCCTACCTCTGAGGAAGCACAGTTCCCGCTCAGCCCAGTCAAAACTGTTCGCTGCTCTGGCACCCCTATGGTGGAACAAGCTCCCTCACGACGCCAGGACAGTGGAGTCAATCACCACCTTCCGGAGACACCTGAAACCCCACCTCTTTACTGAATACCTAGGATTAAATTAATCCTTCTAACCCCCCCCCCCCCCCCTTAAAAGATTTAGATGCACTATTGTAAAGTGGTTGTTCCACTGGATATCATAAGGTGAATGCACCAATTTGTAAGTCGCTCTGGATAAGAGCGTCTGCTAAATGACTTAAATGTAAAATGTAAATGTCATAATTAGGTTTAAGTCCAAAGAGGCTAGAAAAGTGATCAAGATCTTCAATGTGCAGGGATCCAGATTGCGGACTTAAGAAAAAACTCTTAAGATGACTCTTTGCTTGACTTACCTTTTGCCTGCCCCTTGTACTATAATAAACTCTGAGACTCCTACTTTCTGCCTCCTGTGTCTGCATCTGGGTCTTAGCCTGAGACTTGATAGTATGAACTGGCCCAGCAGACTTGGACCAGCTCCACAATGCTGTCTCCTCCCAAGGAGCCATCATTGGAAGACGAGGAGTTACTGCAAAGCCTTATGGAGGGACTCCATACCCTGGCAGAACGCCATGACCATGCATTCAATACATTGCTTGAGCAATTACGTGGATTCCCTACTAGGCAGCAAGCCACAACAGTAATCCCCCAGACTCTCAGCAACCCCGCCAAACAAGCGGTGCTTCTTCCCAGCCTACCCCGGTGTCCCAAGAACCTCGCTTACCTCCTCCGGAGAGCTACGCTGGAGTTTCTGGAACCTGCCGGGCTTTTCTCTCCATGTGCTCCCTCATCTTCGAGCTGCAGCCTTCTTCATTCCCCTCGTACCGCTCGAAGATAGCGTACCTCATAATGCTGATGTCCGGGAGGGCACATGCCTGGGCTACGGTGGTGTGGGAGCAACAGTCCACCGTTTGCCTCAGTCTGGAGGAGTTGGTGGCAGAGGTACGAAAAGTGTTCAATTCTCCATTGTCCGGGAGAGAGGCTGCTCGTAAGCTGCTCCAACTACGTCAAGACTCCCGTAGTGTGGCAGACTATGAGGTGGATTTTCGCACGTTGGCGGCTGAGAGTGCCTGACACCCAGAAGCCCTTTTCAACACGTTCCTTCACAGATTAGATGAGCTCGCAGCCCGGGAGCTTCCCATGGACCTCGACTCCCTCATCGCCTTGACCGTATGGATCGATGGGCGGCTACGGGAACGTAGGAGGGAGAGGAGGTCTGTTCCCAGTCACATTCGCTCGTCCACTGCACCCACCTCACCTCCGAGGAATCCCGGAAGTTCCTGATGTCTACCTTCCCGAGAGAATCCGAGGTCACCCGAGTGCCCACAGGAATCACAGAGGGCGGTCGACTCGCCTCCTCCAGAACCCAAGCTACTGGGAAGGGCTAGATTGTCTCCGGATTAACGTTTATACAGGTCGAGCACCAGGAGCTGTCTGTATTGTGGGACTACACAACATTATATATCTGTCCATTAAAAAGACCAGGCTCACGTGTAGGTACAAGTACTCTGGTGAGCCTTACGGGGATTTTCCAATCTCCCATTACTCGTACCCCTCTCCATACCACCCCGGTTTTGGGGTATTCATGGCCAGAAGCACAATCCTCTGATCGACTGGGCTACTGGTTCTATCGTGGGTTGGACTGTGCCATGCGCAGTGTCTTAAGTCGGCACAGCCTGCCTCGGGACGTCTTCTTGCAGGCTTGGGAGAAGCCTTGGATCTCTCCGCCATTCCCGCAGAGTACCTGGACCTCCGAGAGGTCTTCAACAAGGCCCGCGCTATGTCTCTCCCTCTGCATTGACCCTACGACTGCACCATTGACCTTCTCCCGGGCACTTCATCACATCAGGGGCAGCTTTACTCCCCGTCGGGTCCGGAAACCAAGGCTATGAAGGAGTACATTGAGGACTTTCTCGCTGCAGGAAGTGTTCATCCATCTGCCTCTACACCTCAGATTGCAGCCCAAATAAATGGTAACAGACACATCTCAACATCAACTGTTCAGAGGAAAATGCGTGAATCAAGCCTCCATGGTCGAATTGCTGAAACAATAAAAACACTACTAAAGGACACCAATAATAAGAAGAGACCTGCTTGGGCCAATAAACACAATCAATGGACATTAGACAGGTAGAAATCTGTCCTTTGGTCTGGTGAGTCCAAATGTGAGATTTTTGGTTCCAACCACCATGTCTTTGTGAGACGCAGAGTAGGTGAACGTATGATCTCTGCATGTGTGGTTCCCACCGTGAAGCATGGAGGAGGAGGTGTGATGGTGTGGGGGTGCTTTGCTGGTGACACTGTCTGTGATTTATTTAGAATTCAAGGCATACTTAACCAGCATGGCTACCACAGCATTCTGCAGCGATACGCCATCCCATCTGGTTTTCGCTTAGTGGCACAATCATTTGTTTTTCAACAGGATAATGACCCAACACCAGGCTGTGTAAGGGCTATTTGACAAAGGAGTGTGATGGATCAGATGACCTGGCCTCCACAATCACCTGACCTCATACAAATTCAGATGGTTTGGGATGAGTTGGACTGCAGAGTGAAGAAAAAATAGCCAACAAGTGCTCAGCATATGTGGGAACTCTTTCAAGACTGCTGCCTGAATTTTAAACTGGCTTAAATGTAGATTTTTTGGGTCACTGCCCTACACACAATACCCCATAACGTCAAAGTGGAATTATGTTTTTCAACATTTGTACAAATTAATAAAAAATGAAAAGCTAAATTGTCTTGAATCAATAAGTATTCAACCCTTTTGTTATGGCAAACCTAAATAATTTCATAATTAAAAAATGTGCTTAACAAGTCGCAAGTTGCATGGACTCACTCTGTTTTACATAATTTTTTAATGACTAACCTTTTCTGTACCCCACACATACAATTATCTGTAAGGTCCCTCAGTTGAGCGGTGAATTTCAAACACAGAGTCAACCACAAAGACCAGGAGGTTTTCCAATGCCTAACACAGAAGGGCACATATTTGTGGATAGATTTTTTTTCAAAAGCAGACATTGAATATCCCTTTGAGCATGATTAAGTTATTAATTACACTTTGGATGGTGTATCAATACACCCAATCTATCACGTTTAAGGTAAGACTCAGTAACAATTGTTATTACAACAACAGGGGCAAAGGTACAGGACGGCAGGCAGGCTCAGGGTCAGGTCAGGCAGAGGTCGGTAATCCAGAGTAGTGGGGCAATGGTACAGGACGGCAGGCGGGGTCAAACTAGAAAACAATAACTTAGACAAACAGACAAACAAAGAACACAGGTATAAATACACAGGCGATAATAGGGAAACAAGTACAAAGGGCTGTAAGACATGGTTTCAATTCTAGACACAAGAAAGGTAGGAAGAATATGGAGGACGAACAGCAGAGGGGCTAATGATCTTGGAGCGGAGGAGAAAGGTCTCGGCTTCCGGGGGTGTGGCCTCAGAGCAATAGCGCATCAGGCTTGACCTTCTTGGATACCGGTCGGTGCTGCAGAAGCAAAGTGGCCCAGGCCTTACTGAACCCCTCCTGGAGGTCCTGGTACTCCGCGGGGCTGGCGGGGAGGTCCGGGGCAATTTCCAAGCCCCCAGGAAGATGTCCCGGCGCAAGCAGAGCTGACTTCAGGAAATGAGTGTGGCAGGACAGGCTCCAGCCCACGATGGCACCTGTAGCCCAGTCAATAGAGGGATTGTCTCATCTCGCTGTGGTTCCCTGACACTCGCAGGTTGATGGGGGTGGTATGGTTGGTGAACCGGCCTATAGAGCACCCATACAGTGCTCTAATATCCATGGGAATGGAGAGGGGTTGAGTGGAGATGCCCAGCTCGGACGCCAAGGTAACGTCAATAAGACTCACATCAGCCCCTGAGTCGATGAGTACCTGGAAAGACTTGGACTGGTCGCCCCACAGCAGGATGGCATGGAGAGGGGGGCGAGTAAGGGGAGAAGAAAAATTATCTTTAAGACCCACCAGAGTACTCCCTCCAATGAATGAGCTTGGTCTCTTGAAGGGACAGGTAGACACATAATGACCGGTAGTACCGCAATATAGACAACTCTGGGTGTCAAGTCGGCGTATGCATTCGGCTGGAGACAGCTTAGCCCCGCCGAGCTGCATCGGCTCGGGAAGGGGTTAATCGGCAGTCTTCAGAGGCTCTTGGAGGAACTTGAGTGAGCTCGGATCCTCTCAGGGACGTAGACGCCGGGGACTTCCGGAGTTCATCAGATGCAAGGTGGGATCCTTGAGTTAGTGATTGGGACCGCAGTCAGACCTCTTCTCCGTCCTACGTTCCTGTAGCCGACCATCGATCCGGATGGTTAAAGCGATGAGTGAGTCGAGATCCGTCGGTAGTTCCCGGGCTACAAGCTCGTCCTTTAATTCCTCCGTTAATCCGTGCAGGAACGTGTCGAGTTCCAGGCACTATCGGCTGCTAGCGTGCGGAAATCCACCGCATAGTCTGCCACACTGAGGGAGTCCTGCCGAAGCTGGAGTATTTTCCGGGCAGCCTCTCTCCCGGCCAACGGAGCCTCAAAAACTTTTTCACCTCCGCCACAAATCCCTCCAGACCAACTGTTGTTCCCAAATGGCCGTAGCCCTCACGGACATCAGGGTGATGAGGTACGCTATCTTAGAGCGGTCCGAGGGAAAGGAGGAAGGCTGCAGCTCCATGACGAGGGAACACTGAGTGAGAAATGCCCGACAGGTGCCCGACTCTCAATCGAAGCACTCCGGGGGAGGTAAGCGTTGTTCCCAGGAAACCGGGGTGACGGCGCTGCTACCAGCCGGGTTACTGAGGGGCTGGGAGGCTACCGTCGGGGTAGGCTGCCTAGTAGACAACCCACGGAATTGCTCCCGCAATGTGTCCAATGCTTGGTCATGATGTTCGGCCATGGCCTGGAACCCTTCCATCAGACCACGAAGCAACTCCTCGTGCCTTCCAATGATGGCCTCTTGGGAGGCGAGGGCGTTGGGGATCTGATCCACGTCTGCTGGTTCAGTCATGGCCAGTTCGTATTATCACGTTTAAGGTAAGACCCAGATGCAGACTGTGTCGAAGTAACAATGTTTATTACAACAACAGGGGCAAAGGTACAGGACTGCATGCAGGCTCAGGGTCAGGTCAGACAGAGGTCAGTAATCCAGAGTAGTGGGGCAAAGGTACAGGATGGCAGGCAGGCTCAGGGTCAGGACTCAGGGTCAGGACAGGGTCAGGACAGGCAAAAGGGTCAAACTAGAAAAACAGGAACTTAGACAAGACAGGAGCAAGGTGAAAAACGCTGGTAGGTTCTACGAACAAAACAAACTGGCAACAGACAAACGGAGAACACAGGTATAAATACACAGGGGATAATGGGGAAGATGGGCAACATCTGGAGGGGGGTGGAGACAAGCACAAAGACAGGTGATACAGATCAGGGCGTGACACAGTCACTACAAAGATTCAGGCGTCGTTCGACTCCTTCCTTACTCAGTTGCTGGAGAGGAAGATAACTACTCAGGGATTTCACCATGAGGCCAATGGTGACTTTAAAATAGTCACAGGCTGTGATAGGAGAAAACTGAGTATGGATCTACAACATTGTAGTTATACGCAATACTAACCTCATTGAAAAGATGGAAGCCTGTATAGAATGAAAATATAAAAAATCTTGCATCCTGTTTGCAACAAGGCACTAAAGTAATACTGCAAAAAAATATGGCAAAGTAATTACCTTTTTGTCCTGAATACATTTACATTACATTTACATTTTAGTAATTTAGCAGACGCTCTTATCTAGTAATTTAATAGGATCTTAATAATAATAATAGCACTTTTCGTACAGATTCTCAGTCACACACAAAAAAAAAAGATGTCAGGGAGCTGGCAATACAGGGGAGATGGTCTTCCACAGCTGGACGATGATGCAGTTATGTACAGGAGAAGCTTTAGTCAAGCTGGTGTCGATTGGCCAGCTAGGGAGTAAGATTATTCAGACAGGCAGGCCCCGGAGCTATTCATCAGGCACCTTTGTCTCTGAAGTTCACAGCGACTCCTCCCCCGCGGTCGATACAGATTCACCACAATACAAAGGGTTATGTTTGGGGCATATCCAATACAACACATTACTGAGTAGCACTCTCCATATTTTCAAGCATAGTGGTGGCTGCATCATGTTTCGGGTATGCTTGTAATTGTTAAGAACTGGGAAGTTTTCAGGATAAAAAGGAAACAGAATGGAGCTAAGAAAAGGCAAAATCCTAGAGGAAAACCTGGTTCAGTCTGCTTTCAACCAGACACTAGGAGATTAACTCACCTTTCAGCAGGGCAATAACCTAAAACATAAGGCCAAATCTACATTGGAGTTGCTTACCAAGAAGACAGTGAATGTTCCTGAGTGGCTGAGTTACAGTTTGACCTAAATCTACATAACAAATCTATGGCAAAAGGACCTGAAAATGGTTGTCTAGCAATGATCAATAACTAATGTTACAGAGTTTGAAGAATTTTGAAAAGAATAATGGGCAAATGTTGTACAATCCTGGTGTGAAAAGATCTTAGAGACTTACCCATAGCTGTAAACGCTGCCAAAAGGTGCTTCTATAAAGTATTGACTCAGGGGTGTGAATACTTACGTAAATGAGATATTTCTGTATTTAATTTTCAATATATTACCAAAAATTCTAAAGAACATGTTTTTACTTTGTCATTATGGGGCATTGCTTGTAGATGACTGAGAAAAAAAATCTATAAAATCCATTTTGAATTCAGGCTGTAACACAACAAAATGTGGAATAAGTCAAGGAGTATGAATACTTTCTGAAGGCACTATATGTACTTATATGTGTGGATACATGTATGTTTCCACCATATATGTCCATATAATACATATACGTAATATACATGTATTGCCATATATTACTTCTCTGTATGGGCAATTTTGACTTTGTGGCTGTGGAATCTGACTTTGTGGCTAAGGTATCTGACTTTGTGGCTGTGAAATCTGACTTTGTGGCTACAGTATCTGACTTTGTGGCTGTAGAATCTGACTTTGTGTTTGAGGAATCTGACATTGTGGCTGTGAAATCTGATTTTGTGGATACAGAAACTAGTGGAAACCTGATAACGTATGCCTCCACCAGCATTTGCAAGAAGTCATAAACACCAGCCAATCCACAACACTGTGGGTTCGGTCGAATGACTCGAGACAGAGGTAGGCCTTATTTGTATTTGTATAGATTAAAGTGTAAACTTACCCCAGTGAAAGTGTGGACTAACTTAAATTCTATTGAATATGAGTTAGTCCACACCTTCACCTGGGAAGGTTTACATTTACTACACTTATCCAGCAGCCTTCTTCCACTATGATTATGTAAGGATAACACAGCCTGGTGATGTTTCCCCTATGTCATTCTGTTGACATGGACTGCAGCGACAGCAGGAAACAAGGGTGAAGAAGGATTCAAATTAGTCCTAAATGATCAGTAGGCCCACAAATACTGTCATACAGTTAAATGTACTTCAGATGATCTTTTTCTTGTTAATGCCAGATTTAAAAAAAAGTTTAATTTAACTAGGCAAGTCAGTTATGAACAAATTCTTATTTACAATGACGGCCTAGGAACAGTGAGTTAACTGCCTTGTTCAGGGGCAGAACAACAGATTTTTACCTGGTCAGCTCAGGGATTTGATGTAGTAACCTTTCAGTTACTGGCCCAACACTCTAACCACTAGGCTACCTGCCACCCCAGATCATATGGCCCCTTTCATCTTTACATAAGTCTCATGTGATTCAGCAAGGCCTTTCTTGGTTTCCAGCTGCAGACCTGAGCCAGGTTAATTTCACCTACAGAAAATCTTCTCCAGGCAATATCAGATCCTGAAACCTCCTGTGGTGGCTGGCTGGCTGGCTGGCGGCAGGCAGGCAGGCCTGGGCACAGATGGACTCCATCTGGCTTGGCTTCATCCAACGCTCATTATAGGCCATGCACAGACATTCTTTTGTTTTTTTTTGTGGGGAAATGTCCCTTTACTAGAGGTAAGATAAAAATGGTCAAAGACTCCAGCCACGCTAGTCATAGACTGTTCTCTCTGCTACCACACTGCAAGCGGTACTGGAGCGCCAAGTCTAGGTCCAAGAGGCTTCTAAACAGCTTCTACCCCCAAGCCATAAGACTCCTGAACATCTAATCAAATGGCAACCCAGACTATTTGCATTGCCCCCCTCCCCTTTACACCGCTGCTACTCTGTTGTTGTCATCTATGCATAGTCACTTCAATAACTCTACCTACATGTACATACAACCTCAACTAACTGGTGCCCCCGCACATTGACTCTGTACCGGTACCCCACCCCCTGTATATAGTCTCGCTATTGTTGTTTTACTGTTGCTCTTTAATGACTTGTTACTTTTATCTCTTATTCTTATACATATTTTTTTAAACCGCATTGTTGGTTGGGGGCTCATAAGTAAGCATTTCACTGTAAGGTCTACACCTGTTGTATTCGGTGCATGTGACTAATACAATTTCATTTGAAGATTAAAGAAGAGGGAATGCAGCATTGTTTCCAAAATCCAAATAATTTATTAATTCAATAAGTTGCATGTATACAGGACATTTATATCTTCTTTGATGATATAATTGATTGGTTGGTTGATTGGTTATTATTGTGTTGAGGAAAATTAATTAGAGGAATCAGACAGAACTAATTTGTCAGCAATAAGATGTTTATTCGAGTAATTGCAAGGAAGATCACTATTTCAGGGTGAACCCAGAGAGTAACCTCCAGGACACACCGGAAAGGAATTCTCAGGATATACCTGGAGAGGATCTCGATTAATTACAAGTCACTCAGTCTTCATATACTCCACCTACACAAAGAGCTGCTTAACCCTCAAAGAGGGAGGCAAGCTTACATGAGAGATAAGGGGTATTTAGCTCTACTCCCTTACAGCATTAAAACAAATAAAAGCAGGTTCTAACCAGTTCTAACAGCCTATGTGTCTAAGATAGGGGTGTGATAAGATCTTTAGAGCCTAAACAGACAGGAGAACAACTCAACTTGGCTGGCTTGTAGTGCCCAGCGATAACAATAAATAACAAATCACTCATTTGTGGGGTGTATGAAGAGGTTACTCTACAGCAAAGGGAAAATTAACTGTGACTGTGGAAAATGACCAGTGACAGTAATAAAACCATTGTGCAACAACAATAGCATTAGACTGTAACAAAACAATTTTGCGCCAACAATTGGTTTCAATATATGTAAATCTTTACAGGTGATATTGAAAGGTGTAAGAGAATATTGACAATATTGACATGAAGTAGGCTAATATTGACATGCTGGAACCCTTTGACTGATCACATCGATGTTCCTTGTTGTTGCCAAATCCAGAATATAAAATATCCAGCAGAACAGTGTTCTCCATTTTCAGTCATAGCCTTTCCCACCCTTCCTCTCAGAGCATCATAGGAAGGGCACTCCAATTCTAAGTATCAATTAGTAGTCATGATTCAGGACATCTGCACAGGCAGCTTGTATAGGGTCTGGGTGGGAACTCTGGAGTTCAAGGGCTGACGTTATAGGGCACTTGAGGACCAATACAAAACGTGTGGTCCAGAAATTGCATGCACGATACCTTTTTGTCCCTTGTTGTAAATTGTCTGTTAATACATGTATGTTATGTATTTGTGTTTTATTTGCATAACCTGTGTGTTGTATAGTAGTTTGAGTTATAAATCTAGCTAAATTCCATCTGCAGTCACCAAGGAATGTAATGGGGCATATTCAAAATGATACTATAAATTAATATGCTGTACTTTACAATATAGCCTACATTGTATTCGCTGCTTGTTTCATGTATGTTCATCATTTCTCCCAATAAACCAGATAGCCTAATTTATTTTGTGCTGTGATTCTTCCAGTTGAATACTTGTCCCCTGGTCACAGTCATCAGGCCTCCCTTAAGGTGCTGTCCCAGAGGAATGAAAGGTCTGTCTTTCTGCCCTTTTGGTTAATAAGCCTCAAAGCATACTCACATTATCTGTAAAGTTCAAGTCAGTGTCCTTCTGTGACACCTGTGTATCCCTCTGGGGAAAAGAGCCAGTGCCTTAGGTATTAGCACAATGAGAGAGCTGAAAAAGTCAGTGGGTCTTTTATACCATCATCCAAACCCCGAAATCTTACCGATCCCCCTTCATTCTGAATAACTCAGCATAATATGTGTATTATGTGAACACACGGGTCTCTGTATACTTGTTACATTTCCCAATAAGAAACCAAAAATATTATCACTAAACAGAGATCGGGAACTTACAAATGAGAACAAAACAGGGGGGGTTTTAAAATGGGTTCTCAAGGGACACACTTAGGGCTGTTGTGGTGACCGTAAAACTGCCACACCAGCTGCCACCAGTCATGAAAGCAGTCAAATTCAACGTGACCTTTCAGTCACTGTTATTAAGCTTCTCCAAGCTCTGATGCTGCTGATGGTCATTAGTAGCCTACCAACCTTGCTAACTGCCTGGTACTCAGCACTCTGTTGTCCCTCTAATCACTCTGACATAAATGCTAATCAATCTAATCAAACACTTCATGAGAGCCCATGAGCTCATGCTGTGCAAAATTTCAATAGGCTATGCAATTGCAAGAGAAAACAGAGTGATGGCCTCTATTAAAAAGAGGAGAATCAGCTTCTATAGGCTAGGCCTACTATATTTATTTTTCAACTTTCCTAATATTAAGCACATTGCTTATATTTAAAAACAGGAGTATAGCCTACCTGGCTGGCATGAAAATAAACCACGGGGAAAAGCGACCTCCATTCGCTTTTTTAAGTGCATAGATGACATGTATTTTTCCCGCTGCCCCTGTATCGATACAGGTGCATGATAATGGTCCATTCTAAATCAAAACAAATTTCACACATATATTATTTAGTATATATAAAGACAAGATTAATCAAGAATAGTCTGATGGGTGACAATACCAGCCTATCACATGTGAATTCTATATTATCACTTGTGAATGATGCCCAGCATAAGAAACAACGCCTTTATTTTGCGACTTTTTGAATCATAGTCGCACTCCTCATGTAGCCTAGCCCATAGGCCTATATATGTTCTAATACGGTTTGTATCACAAGTAAAGTGGCCAGATAACTTCTTAAAATTAACCACATGTATCTGCTTTAGAGCCTAACTGGCATACATAAGCAGCGTGTGAGTTTCAAGTTTAGGGAAGATAATTTTCACCATAAAAATGCACCTTTATAATAAAAGCATAACTGCAGTCACTTTTAATAATGGTGTTTTCCACTAATGGAACATTCGCACTTATAGCTTATTAACATTTAAGTCATTTAGCAGACACTCTTATCCAGAGCAACTTACAGTAGTGAATGCATACATTTCATAGATGTTTCTATTTTTTTCCCCCGTACTGGTCCCCTGTAGGGAATCGAACCCACAACCCTGGCGTTGCAAACACCATGCTCTACCAACTGAGCCACACGGGACCAACATGGGTGCATTGCTATGCTTATAATGTGAAGAACTAGCCTAATAGTTCAACAACATTTTAAGCTAAACGTTCTCATCTGTTGCGTAAACCACATTGTGTAAAAAAGTTTTTTTAATGCTTGTGGTTAATTTGGGATCTATCGCATCCCACAACTGTGGAATATTTATTTCTCACACAGAATAGAATAGGTCGACCTTTGTACTATGGGGGATAGTAGATTGCTAGTGCTTTTGCTAGTAGATAGCTAGTGCTTTTGCTGTTCATTAGGCCTGCTCATCTGGTTGGCTGACGAAAAGTAAATGTGGACAGTTATCTATCTAATATCTTCAATATGCACCTAGGAATTGGATAAGGACTCGTGCAGTTGCGTCCCTGATGTGTCTGTCTTCAATTGTAGCCTGTGAGGAGCGCACAGCACTCCTCACAGGCTAGAAGGGCACAATGGCCAATGGCTGCAAAAGGCATGGATTTGTTTAGGGTGCATTACAACCACACAAATGGGATGTTGCCGTGAAATTCTAGGCATTATCAAGTGCTTGTCAAATTCTAAATGAGTGACTGATATAGTGTGTACCAGAGGTCGACTGATTATGGTTTTTCAACGCCGATACGGATACCGATTATTGGAGGACCAAAAAATGCCGATACCGATTAATCGGCCGATTTTTATATATATATTTGTAATAATGACAATTACAACAATACTGAATGAACACTTTTATTTTAACTTAATATAATACATCAATAAAATCAATTTAGTCTCAAATAAATAATGAAATATGTTCAATTTGGTTTAAATAATGCTAAAACAAAGTGTTGGAGAAGAAAGTAAAAATGCAATATTTGCCATGTAAAAAAGCTAACGTTTATGTTCCTTGCTCAGAACATGAGAACATATGAAAGCTGGTGGTTCCTTTTAACATGAGTCTTCAATATTCCCAGGTAAGAAGTTTTAGGTTGTAGTTATTATAGGAATTATAGGACTATTTCTCTCTATACCATTTGTATTTCATATACCTTTGACTATTGGATGTTCTTATAGGCACTATAGTATTGCCAGCCTAATCTCGGGGGTTGATAGGCTTGAAGCACAGCGAAGAGCTGCTGGCAAATGCAGGAAAGTGCTGTTTGAATGAATGCTTACGAGCCTGCTGCTGCCTACCAGCACTCAGTCAGACTGCTCTATCAAATATCAAATCATAGACTTAATTATAATATAATAACACACGGAAATACGAGCCTTAGGTCATTAATATGGTCAAATCCGGAAACTATCATTTCGAAAACAAAACGTTTATTCTTTCAGTGAAATACAGAACCGTTCCGTATTTTATCTAACGGGTGGCATCCCTAAGTCTAAATATTGCTGTTACATTGCACAACCTTCAATGTTATGTCATAATTATGTACAATTCTAGCAAATTAATTACGGTCTTTGTAAGGAATAAATGGTCTTCACGCAGTTCACAACGAGCCAGGCAGCCCAAACTGCTGCATATACCCTGACTCTGCTTGCACAGAACGCAAGAGAAGAGACACAATTTCCCTAATTAAAAGAAATTCATGTTAGCAGGCAATATTAACTAAATATGCAGGTTTAAAAATATATACTTGTGTATTGATTTTAAGAAAGGCATTGATGTTTATGGTTAGGTACACATTGGTGCAAAGACAGCGCTTTTTTCGCGAATGCGTTTGTTAAATCATCACCCGTTTGGCGAAGTAGGCTGTAATTCGATGATAAATTAACAGGCACCGCATCGATTATATGCAACGCAGGACAAGCTAGATAAACTAGTAATATCATCAACCATGTGTAGTAAACTAGTGATTATGCTAAGATTGATTGTTTTTTATAAGATACGTTTAATGCTAGCTAGCAACTTACCTTGGCTCCTTGCTGCACTCGCGTAACAGGTAGTCAGCCTGCCACGCAGTCTCCTCGTGGAGTGCAATGTAATCCGCTATAATCGGTGTCCAGAAATGCCGATTACCGATTGTTATGAAAACATGAAATCGACCTTAATTTATCTGTCATTCCGATTAAATCGGTCGACCTCTAGTGTGTACAGCCTGCACAAAAAACAAAGCAGAGCTCATGCTTTTCAAGCTACTTTTTTCAAATCATCATTAGAGTCGCATCATGCAGCCTTACAATGTATTAAAAATCAAAACATATACCCCAACGTTTGTTGAACGACTAAAGTTACATTAATAACTTTAAATTAAGCATATAGGAATACCTATTTCTTTGTTAACCGCAGAACACAGAATAGACAAATGTGCGCACTCCCTCAAATTGTTTGGAGAAAATATATTGTCTATATTATTCAGCTTTGTTCAATTGTATTCTTCATACCATAAAATAATGCCACGGAATTCAAAGCAAATCTTGTCTGATAAATGAACTAGTGTAGCCCACAGCCATTTGGGATAGCCAGATCAGGGCCTAACATAAGGACAACTCGGGGGATGCTATTCTGTTCTTCTGAAATATACTACATTGTCTCATATGATGTTTCTTTAGACCTGTCTAAAATAAATTATAGATTTATTGTGAAGGTGTAGGCTATATTACATGGATTTATTAGACTTTTTAAAATGTAGATGTTCCAAAGGTCAGCATCAGTGGCTTGTGTGGAAGCCAGGAGATGCTAAATGTGTTTATGTTAATTAACAGTCAATTAGCGTGAGACTGACAGTTATCTGCTTGACAATCACTGGCTGACGAAATTTCGTGACCGTCACAGCCCTAGACACACTCTTTTCATGCCACTTCGATACAGCTATGACCGGAAGTGATTTTTGTAGCAGGTTAGGAGAGCATTTTTGCTAACCCTAATCCTTTTCCTAACCTTAACCAAATGTTCCTAACCTGCAACGTTAATTATCTTAACCTGCTGCGTAAATTCTCCTAACCTGCTACAAAAAAGTAACTTCTGGTCATAGCTGTATCGGTGGTGTGAAAAGAGTGCTTCTCTGGTTCTCAAAGACACTCATGGGGGTGTCTGCTGAAAGTTGACTAGCAACAAGAAACTGTGTCCCAAAAGACACCCACCATGAGGACACACTCAATTTGTCCCAGCAAAGGCTAACCAAAATAAAAAACAACTTATAATATGGAGTTAAAAGTAAGTGGAGTTAAACAAAGGGGAGAACACAATATAAAAGGCTTTGTTTACACAAAGTTAAATACAAATTCCACCCCAAAACTGCATTTTGTTGATATAGTCCCAAATTGTTTTGCATGTCAGCATGTCAGCAATCAGGTTTTCAAGATATATTACTTCCATAATACAGAAATACAGCCTGTATTTCTGTATTTTCAAAGTTATATATAAAGAAATAAAGAGATGAGCCAGGAGAGAAATAGGAGCTTAGCAAATCAGATAACAACTCTAATACTCCCTAGGCATCAGCAGCCAGAAAGTCATTAGAGGGTTTGGAGACTAATGCTCAAAGATAATTTTCTGTTTTTATATAGAATCACAAGCCAATACACTGAGGGTACAAAACATTAGGAACACCTGCTCTTTCCATGACATAGACTGAACAGGTGAATCCAGCTGAAATCTATGGTCCCTTATTGATGACACTTGTTAAATCCACTTAAATCAGTGTAGATGAAGGGGAGGAGTCAGGTCAAAGAAGGATTTTTAAGCCTTGAGACAATTGAGACATAGATTGTGTATGTGTGCCATTCAGTGGACGAATGGGCAAGACTAAATATTTAAGTGCCTTTGAACAGGGTATGGTAGTATGTGCCAGGCGCACCAGTTTAAGTGTTTCAAGAACTGCAACAGTCCTGGGTTTTTCACGCTCTACTGTTTCCCGTCTGTATGAAGAATGGTCCACCACCCAAAGGGCATCCAGCCAACTTGACACAACTGTGGGAAGCATTGGAGTCAACATGGGCCAGCATCCCTGTGGACGCTTCGACACCTTGTAGAGTCCATGCCCCGTCGAATTGAGGCTGTTCTGAGGGAAAAAAGGGGGTGCAATTCAATATTAGGAAAGTGTTCCTAATGTTTTGTACACTCAGTGTATTTCTATTGTATCATTTGTATCTTACTTTAAAGCTGTAGTTTTATAAGTGATCTGCCATAATAACTATGCATGTAGACGCCACATGGACAGGAGAGGACTTTGGACTTTGGTTATTAACTGATTAACTGGATAAAATCCATTCAAATAGTAATGATTGTTCTCATCCTTTTTCCAGTAGAGAAAACAGAGCCATGCTGGACAAATTTAAATGTAATGTGGTACGCACAAAAAAAAAATAACATTGTTAGACTTGTTTCAGAGTAATAATAATTTCCTTATATTCTTCTGACCTCTGTGTGTTGTTGGGCATGACCAATTAAATGTTGTATCATGTGTCTTATCAGACCCATGTAAATTTACCTCATGTCCTAGTCTTTGATTTCAGAGCAATCGTGACATTTAAGTCTTGATGCTTTGGGGCTTATTAAATACACACATGGTTATCTACCTTGACACTCTCTCTCTATCTCTCTCTGACATAGTTAAAAGGGCAATCTGCCGTTGCTTCATCCATTTTTGGACTTAAATTAGTTCAAGTTGAATTAGTTAAAGGTACTGATTGATTATTGAAGAATATAACTTCTAAATGCCTCATGAGCTTAGTTCAACTGTGGTACCCCATCAGAACCCAAAATATAAACTGGTTTCACTCCAGTGTTTGTAAACAAAGCAAACTATACTTTTGATATCATGCATGGTCAGCCCTTCCTTAGAGCTGTTTATGAATTTAAGAGTGGCTGCATTTCTCCAGCCCTATAACTCAGCTTTTTTATTTTACAGAAACAGGGGTGGGGAAGATGCTTTGTTATTGTTTCAACTGCTGATTGCCGCTTTAATTATGAAGGCTCCATTGATCACTCTGGGACTAAGTGTGCTTTATAAAGGTCAAATCTGCCACCGGCTCATGCTTCATCAGTCAGAGTAATACATTAGCCAAGCGTTTTGTTAATACTTCACGCATATAGGCTACGCTTCACAAAGCAAAGTAATCAAGAGAGAAGAGTATGAAAAGGCCAGCTGTTTCCACAGTGCCCCTTTAATAAGAACCAAAAGAACTTAACAGCAATCCCCAGCTGAAGCCATCCCACTGACCATCATTCATTAATTACAAAACAGGGCTCAGCATCACGGACAGCACCAGCTCAATGCAATCACAGCGCAGTATGACTTTTGGTCAAGGCCCCCAGTTTATTTAACTAATTTAGGTTAAAATAAAGGGTATCATTTGAAATTATCTACAAAGTTGCCTACTCACATTAGAGGTAGAGTCGGTTAGAGATGAGTGAGAGTAATGTAGGCTAGAGGATGCTCTTTGGTAGCCTCGTACGAACCATCTGGATCTTGCATTCTACGCTATAGATAAAACACATTCCTAACCTACGTGTCTCCTTCTTGGACTCGGATGAACACCAGTCAGTCTTAATTTGGGCCATTCAGAATAGACTATACACACCGGAACTCGTAGGGCCTAAATGAGAACACAAACTCCAAAGCCTATGGAAAGTGTGTGCAGTGCCTGTGTAAAAACAACTACCTTAACATCTACCATAATACTATAAGCCTAGGCCACTGATGAGTTATATCAAACAACTATGTAGGCCACTCTTAATTGGTATGCGAATGGATGAATGAGTTCATGCGCACTTGGTTCTAATAGAATTGGCGTGTCCACCGGTCTCTCTTCGTGAACACACCCACTCTCCTCTCAGTGCCCACTCGAGTTCGCTCGGAGTGAGGATGAAGGTGCAGAACATTCGGACCCTTTCTCTCATCCTGTGTATGATATCCTACCTGCTTGTGGGAGCCGCGGTGTTCGACGCCCTCGAGTCCGAGACCGAGAGCTCGAAGAAAAAAATCCTGGAACAAAAGCGCAACGAGCTGAAGAAGAAGTACGGATTCACTCGGGACGACTACCTGGAGATCGAGAGAGTGGTTCTACAGTCGGAGCCACATCGCGCGGGGAGACAGTGGAAATTTGCGGGATCCTTTTACTTTGCCATCACTGTAATCACAACGATTGGTAAGTCAATTGATGGTTTATGGGTTTCTTTGCTCTGTAAGTTAAACCATGCATACTGGTATGACTAACCACAACAAATCTGTTTTTACATGTAAAAATAAAAAATTCCTCTAGCCTAGAGCTTACCCTTACGGGTGCTGAGTGACTGGTGCTGAACTTTGGTTTGAATTATTAGCAAAACTGGAAGTTATAAAGGGTTGCATTAAACATACTGATGTTCTAGAGACTCAAGTAATATAGGCCCCTATATATACAGCACCAGTCAAAAGTTTGGACACACCTAATCATTTCAGGGTTTTTCTTTATTTTACTATTTTCTACACTGTAGAATAATAGTGAAGGCATCATAACTATGAAAAAACACAAATGGAATCATGTCATAATAATAAAAGTGTTAAACAATTCAAAATATATTTGAGATTTGAGATTCTTCAAAGTAGCCACCCTTTGCCTTGATGACAGCATTGCTCACTCTTGGCATTCTCTCAACCAGCTTCATGAGGTAGTCACCTGGAATACCACTTCAATTAACAGGTGTGCCTTGTTAAAAGTTAATTTGTGGAATTTCTTTCCTTCTTAATGTGTTTTAGCCAACCAGTTGTGGGTTAGTATACAGAAGATAGCCCTATTTGGTAAAAGACCAAGTCCATATTATGGCAAGAACAGCTCAAATAAGCAAAGAGAAACGACAGTCCATCATAACTTTAAGACATGAAGGTTAGTCAATGCGGAAAATGTCAAGAACTTTGAAAGTTTCTTCAAGTGCAGTCGCAAAAACCATTGAGCGCTATGATGAAACTGGCTCTCATGAGGACCGCCACAAGAAAGGAAGACCCAGAGTTACCTCTGCTGCAGAGGATACGTTCATTAGAGTTAACTGCACCTCAGATTGCAGCCCAAACAAATGCTTCACAGAGTTCAAGTAACAGACACATCTCAACATCAACTGTTCAGAGGGGACTGCATGAATCAGGCCTTCATGGTCGAATTGCTGCAAAGAAACCACTACTAAAGGACACCAATATGAAGAAGAGACTTGCTTGGGCTAATAAACAATAGCAATGGACATTAGACTGGTGGAAATCTTTCCTTTGGTCTGATGAGTCCAAATTTGAGATTTTTGGTTCCAACTGCCGTGTCTTTGTGAGACGCAGAGTAGGTGAATGGATGATCTCCGCATGTGTGGTTCCCACTGTGAAGCATGGAGGAAGAGGTGTGATGGTGTGTGGGTTCTTTGCTGGAGACACAGTCTGTGATTTATTTAGAATTCAAGGCACACTTAACCAGCATAGATACCACAGCATTCTGTAGCGATACGCCATCCCGTCTGGTTTGCACTTAGTGAGACTATTGTTTTTCGACGGGACAATGACCCAACACACCTCTAGGCTGTGTAAGGGCTATTTGGCGGCAGGTAGCCTAGTGGTTAGAGCACTGGGCCAATAACCAAAAGGTTGCTAGATTGAATCTACGAGCTGACAAGGTAAAAATCTGCCCTGAACAAGGCAGTTAACCCACTGTTGCTAGGCCATCATTGTAAATAAGAATTTGTTCTTAACTGACTTGCCTAGTTAAATAAAGGTTGAATTAGTAAAATAAAAAAGGGCTATTTGACCAAGAAGGAGAGTGATGGAGTGCTGCACCAGATGACCTGGCCTCCACAATAACCCAACCTCAACCCAATTGAGATGGTTTGGGATGACTTGGACTGCAGAGTGAAGGAAAAGCAGTCAACAAGTGCTCAGCATATGTGGGAACTCATTCAAGACTGTTGGAAAAGCATTCCAGGTGAAGCTGGTTGAGAGAATGCCAAGAGTGTGTAAAGCTGTCATCAAGGCAAAGGGTGGCTACTTTAAAGGATCTAAAATCTAAAATCTATTTTGAATTGTTTAACACTTTTTTTGGTTACTACATGATTCCATATGTCATAGTTTTGATGTCATCACTGTTATTCTAAAATGTAGAAAATAGTAAAAAATTAAGAAAAACCCTTGAATGAATAGGTGTGACCAAACTTTTGACTGGTACTGTATATCTATATATCTATAACAAATGTTTTAAAGAGTTACTGTGTTTGTCTGTGTGTCCATGTACACACCCCTTACAAAAAAAGTTAGCAGTTTTGAAACTGCAATAAAAGTGCAGTAACTACAGTCGACTGCGGTGGTTGGACACAGTAATTGCAGAATAACTGCAGTCATACTGCAATCTGACAGCAATATGTTTTCGTAATGGACATGTGTCTATAACTATGATATTCTGCAGGTTATGGACATGCTGCTCCAGGCACAGATTCTGGCAGGACATTCTGCATGTTCTATGCTGTTCTGGGCATCCCACTGACGCTGGTCATGTTCCAGAGCATGGGGGAGAGGATCAACACGTTAGTACGCTACCTCCTCTGCAGGCTCAAGTGCTGCATGGGATTACGGTGGACTGACGTGTCCATGGGGAACATGGTGCTGGTGGGCCTCCTGTCCTGCATGAGCACCCTCTGTGTTGGGGCAGCAGCTTTTTCCCACTTTGAGGGCTGGACCTTCTTCCATGCCTACTACTACTGCTTCATCACGCTCACCACCATCGGCTTCGGGGACTTTGTGGCCCTGCAGAAGAAGGAGGCCCTCCAGAGGAGGATTCCCTATGTGGCCTTCAGCTTCATGTACATCCTGGTGGGGCTGGCCGTGATCGGGGCTTTCCTGAACCTGGTGGTGCTGCGCTTCCTCACATACAGCACGCAGGAGGGAACCAGAAGCCTGGAGGTGGAGGGAGAGGCGCAGGCAGCAGTGCCTAAGAGGCCATGGGGTGGGAAGGCAGTGGAGGAGGAGGCAGATGTGGAAGCATCAGCACGGGACAGAGTTGATGGGATGGAGCAGAAAGAAGCTGAGGATGGGCACAATAGCCGCTGCAACTTCTCCCATGCCATGGAGGGAGGCACCAGTCGTACCAACCTCATCCCCTCTCCATCTGAGGAGCTCAGGGGGACCCCTGGCGTCAGGGAATCTGCTAAGCACCCTGAGTCCTGCATCAGCGCCCTCTGCTTCTGTATGTGCTTCAGGCTGGGTGCCTGTGACAGCCCCTCTCCATCTCGCTGTGAGCACTCAGGCTGTCACAGCAACCCTGTCTTCTACAACTCCATCTCCTACAGGGTGGATGAAGCCTCTTGCAGCTCCAGGGACACCTCAGCCCAGTCCTCCCCCAGCAGCGGTGCCCTTTTCCTGGGGATGAGCAGCCCTCACACACGGAGGAAGTCCGTGTAGCTACCTGGATTGTTGGGACTGACTCTGGACAAAAGTTGCCTTTGTTCTTATCTTTTGATTTGAAGCTCTGAGAGGAATACAGTGCAGACAGAGATGGTACTGATTCTCTGAAGGTGGAACAAATTGTGTTTGATTTTCCTGTAAACAAAAGGTAGCATTTACAGGTTTCAGGCTGTGCGTCTATGTTTATTTTTACAGTCAAAATGTAGCTTTTACAGATATCCTGTTCTGCATTGTATTTAGCAATTGCATTTTTTCTGTAGATAAAGAGATGATTTATACAGGTAAAGATTGTATAAAATTGTGAAATAAAAAGGTAATACATCGTCAAACTGTTTATTTTCTTGAAATAATCTCCACTATTTGTAGTATATGCTTTCTTGACAAATGAATGAAAGTTGAAAATATGGGCATTATGATTGAAGTACTTTACTGCATACAAGAGGAAAGGTTATGTGCCCCAGACCTGCATTCATTTGCTTATTGAGCAATAGCTTACATTACACATAAATTATCAAAAATCTAAAAGTGTTGTATGAATAGACTTGTTGTTACCATCTCTACATTTCATCACTATAGACTACCTAATGAGGATGGGTAACTCTGATGAGGGAGAGAGAGAGCCACAGATGGGGCTATTCAACCCAATTAATATTTTTCATCTCAGACATTCCTTCATGATGTCACCTGTGACCTACAGCTTATTTCTAGTCCGTAATAATCAGTTGATTTCTTCTAGGCAGTGCACTCTCTGCTGTTTAGGTTGGTTCCCTTGGTAATGCGTCCATCCCCAGTGCTCTGCAGTGTAAAACGGTGGCCGAAGAGGAACAGTCAGTGGGAGGAAGAAGGGATGTGAGAAGTAGAGCTCTTCACGGGTCCACCCAAACCCAAATACCCAAGACCCAAGCAGGTCCAGATCCAAAATTCTAACTTTTCCCTCGGGTCTGGGTCGGGTCCTGTTTGATTGTCATTGGGTCTCGGGTCTATGTAACTACAGCTGATAGACCCGAATGGAACCAAATGGACCCGACCACGGTTCTACATAAGCTATAGCCCTCAAACTCAACTCTGGACTTCGAAGCCAGTTTCACTGTGTTTTTTCATTGTTTCCCTCTAATCAGGGATGGATTTAGACCTGGGACATCAGGTGGGTGCAATTAATTAAAAGGTAGAACTGAAACCAGCAGGATCCGGATCTCGTAGGGTAAGAGTTGAATACCCCTGGTCTATAGCATATTTACTTTATGCTAATACTGTGCATTTATGGACTTATAGAAGGCCATGCCAACATACCTATTTGTTAACCAGAAGAGCAACTTGCATATTTTTTTTGTCACTCGGGTCCAATCGGGTCTGGTCTAAACCCAGACCCATTAGGGTACGGGTTGCGTCTAGGTCTGGTTGTCATCCGGTCCATTCGGATTCAGGTCTGACTATTCTCGGTTCCATCCGGGTCCCCCCTTTTATATTTATTTTTATGATCGGGTCTGTTCGTGTCAGGGTCTGATTGTCCTTGGGTTTGTTTGGGTCCGGGTCCAACTTTCTGGACCTGAGAAGACCTCTTGTGAGTAGTATCGACTGTGATCACTTTTGTATTGACTCTATCGTATACATCTCTGAGTAACTACACAAACTATATTTTAACAAAAACAACTGCCACTAAACATGCTAAGTAAGTATGCTGTTAAGATCCCTTTCTTCAAACTACAGCATGGCCATAGTTTCTGCTCCAGCAGGTGTACATTCATGAGGTGATTACAGGGACCTCTAGTGGCAGCAGTCTTTAAATCTTAAATAAACTTGTGCTTGTTCGTATTGTCTAACACTAGGGGGCATCATTGGTCTAAAGATAAGTTATATCTGTATTATGTCAATTGAACCAATGCTGCATTCTGAAATGTCCTGTAACAATATTGCTGTACCATGGACAAGGAGATGGGAGGTTGACGTGAATAATTGTACATGAATCTAAGGCTGCGTTTAGACGGGCAGGCCAATTTTTCCCCCACAAATTGGTCTTTTGAGAGCTGATCTGATTGGTCAAAAGACCAATGAGCGATAAAAACATCAGAATTAGGCTACCTGTCTAAATGCAGCCTTACAGAGCATCACAGTAACACTACATAAACAGTGGTGCTTTAATCTAGTTTCCAATGGGATCCCCTCCTATTCCTGTTGGTGTTTCCCTGACGTTCTCAACCATAACATAATGGATAAAACAAAGTGTGTGTGAATCCTTGACCGTAGATATAACTCTACTGTGCAGTGACCAACAGACGTCACTAGTGCTTTCAGACGCTGACCGTGATGCTGAACCCAAAGTGTGTATTGTTCCTGGTACAAGATTAGGCTTCAGTGGGTTATAATGACTGCGCAATAGAAACTACTGTTCTTTGATTGTTTGAGTTGTGTGCACAATAATAAACTTTTAGCACCAAAATTTGACAACAGTATTTTTTTTTTTACTATTCCGTAATCCTCACATTTCCAGTGATGTGATTGTTTGGAACTGACGTGACTGGGACAGTTAGAAATACACAGTGAAAGGTCGCTGCTGATCATTCGATGTGAATGGGAACACCACAATGTCATTCATTGATAAGTGAACTGGAGTTAAAGATTTACAATTCAGTCAATACAAATTTAGGGAGATATTTGTGAACAAACAGAATAGGCCAGGCTAAATGATGAGGAAGATCAATTCATCTGCATCTGTGTGTGGTTTTGTAACTGATGAAAGCAATAACCTCATTTCCATAATGACTCCATTAATATTGCAGATAGCACTGTACTTTATTCTGTCTGATGCATCTGGTGCCTCCTCACATTCATTGCTGTCTGTGTTCATGGTTGTTAGCTCAAAGAGATGACAAATATTTACATAGGCCAGTGAACAAATGCCTTAACAGAACAAAAGGGTAATGATGATACAAAAATGAGGTTGTCGTGCAGAATGAATGTCTTTACATTACTCAAAGACACAACTTTGTATAAAGACCGTGAAGCCGGTTTTATTATTGTGTGATTGGTTGTTACAAACTAGAGTATCTCTGTTTGCTTTGGGTTCAGTGATTGAGTCAGAGAGAGATCTCGCTGATCATAATTGGATGACTAGGGCCTAGATTCAATCAGATCGAGCGCTAACCGGCGATAGCTGACACCTGCATAGCTGATGTTTTGGCAGTGTTGGAGGTGTAACTGCTTTGGAGCTGTCAAATCGGTGAGCAGCTGCTCTTGTGGTCATTGTCACGAGGCCACAACGGTGCCACTCAGTAAATTACTATTGTAGCTGGAAATGGCTGATTTTTAATAGAATATCTACATAGGTGTACACAGGCTCATTATCAGCAACCATCACTCCTGTCTTCCAATGGCACGTTGTGTTAGCTAATCCAAGTTTATCATTTTAAAAGGCTAATTGATCATTAGAAAACCCTTTTGCAATTATGTTAGCACAGCTGAAAACTGTTGTTCTGATTAAAGAAGCAATAAAACTGACCTTCTTTAGACTCGTTGAGTATCTGGAGCATCAGCATTTGTGGGTTTGATTACAGGCTCAAAATGGGAAGAAACAAAGACTTTCTTCTGAAACTCGTCAGTCTATTCTTGTTCTGGTGAGAACAAGAAAGTGTAGGCTATATAGAATTAATGACACTCAAGTTGAAAATCTTTCAACAAAATAATGAGGATTTCTATCAGCGTAATCGAGTTTCAGATTACATTTCATATTCCAGTGTTCGAACTTGAAAACAAGGCTGCATGGGATTTTTGTGTATGCGACTCCGTGCAGCCAATGGCAATGTCCGCTTTAGGAATAATGCCAGCAGTGGCGTGTATTTATTGATGCCAAGGGAAGCCAGGCTTCCCCAAAAAATGTACAAAAAAATAAATATTAATAATAATTTATCCTTCATCTCTCTGCGTTTTTATAATTGTCCTTCAATTTGAAGAGGCCGAATGTACCACCCACCACTGCGACCTGTATGCTCTAGTCGGCTGGCCCTCGCTACATATTCGTCGCCAGACCCACTGGCTCCAGGTCATCTATAAGTCTATGCTAGGTAAAGCTCTGCCTTATCTCAGCTCACTGGTCACAATAACACCCACCCGTAGCACACGCTCCAGCAGGTATATCTCACTGGTCATCCCCAAAGCCAACACATTGTCAAACGGTGGGTGTAGCTGGTGCATGGAAGTCAGGCGCAGGAGAGCAGAGATGAGAGGACAAGCACTTTACTGAGGCAATTATTTGAACAGAACGCAAACGCGTCACAAAAACAAATGCCCAAAAAACAAGTGAGGCACCACAAAGTACAACAACCTTGTACAAAGTACCGGCTGCCACAAAGCACGGGTATAAAACAAAAACCGGCGCAAACCAGCCGGAAGCGTGCCAACCTGACAATAAACAATTTCACACACCGACATAGGGGGAACAGAGGGTTAAATACACGACAAGTAATGAGGGAATGTAAACCAGGTGTATGGGAAAACAAGATAAAACAAATGGAAAATGAAAGGTGGATCGGCGATGGCTAGAAGACCGGTGACGTCGACCGCCGAATGCCGCCCGAACAAGGAGAGGAACTGACTTTGGCGGAAGTCGTGACACACCTCCTTTGGCCGCCTTTCCTTCCAGTTCTCTGCTGCCAGTGACTGGAACGAATTGCAAAAATCGCTGAAGCTGGAGACTTATATTTACCTCACTAACTGTAAACATCAGCTATCTGAGCAGCTAACCGATCGCTGCAGCTGTACATAGTCCATCTGTAAATAGCCCATCCAATCTACCTACCTCATCCCCATATTGTTTTTATTTACTTTTCTGCTCTTTTGCACACCAGTATCTCTACTTGCACATCATCATCTGCTCATCCTCATCTGCTCATTTATCACTCCAGTGTTAATATGCTAAATTGTGAATAACTTCGCTACTATGGCCTATTTATTGTCTACCTCTTCACGCCATTTGCACACACTGTATATAGACCAAATTTTTTTCTATTGTGTTATTGACTGTACGCTTGTTTATTCCATGTGTAACTCTGTGTTGTTGTTTGTGTTGCACTGCTTTGCTTTATCTTGCCCAGGTCGCAGTTGTAAATGAGAACTTGTTCTCAACTAGCTTACCTGGTTAAATAAAGGTGAAATAAAAAGATACAAAATGAAATCTCACCGGAGAAAGCATCCGAGCAAGAGAAGGCCATCTATCTGATGCGGTCTATGATGCGGTCTAAAAAAGATGTTAAAATAAGTTCATTGGTCGGCTAATTGCTCATTAGTTAGAATTTCTAGCCATTTTGGTGTTTCTGTACAGCAGCATGCAAAAGTGTTTTTACTGGGAGAACGTCTTCTTCAATCAGACAGAGCTTTTCTATCACTGTGAGTGTCCAAAAGATCCCTTGTGTTTGGGTAATTGCAGTGAATACAATTATGTTTTTCAAAGAAATTAAGAATTAAACTGACAATTGAGTTTAATTATCTAAAGCAATAATATCAACAAGTGTTGTGTCTTAATTTTCCATCCCATGGAACAGCTTTTAGAAATTTAGAACATACTTTTGGAATGACTATTACTGGCCAAACACTCTAACCTTATATAATTCATTGAGTGTTGGGCTAGTAACCGAAAGGTCGCTGGTTCAAATACCTGAGCTGACAAGGTGAAACAACATCTGTTGATGTGCCCTTGAGCAAGGTACTTAATCCTAATTTGCTCCAGGGGCGCTGTTACTACTATGGCTGACCCCGTAAAACACGTGTCAAACTCATTCCACAGAGGGCCATGTGTCTGCAGTTTTTCGCTCTTCCATTGTACTTGATTGATGAATTAAGGTAATTAATTAGTAAGGCACTCCCCTCACCTCCCAAACTTTTTATAGTCCCGTACCCCTTCAAACATTCAACATCCAGCCCCCTCTTGCACCAGGGTCAGTGTACTCTCAAATTTTTTGTTGTTGTTGCCATCATTAGGGGTGGCAGGTAGCCTAGTGGTTAGAGTGTTGGACCAGTAACCAAAAGGTTGATAGATCAAATCCCCGAGCTGACAAGGTAAAAATCTGTCGTTCTGCCCCTAAACAAGCCAGTTAACCCACGTTTCCTAGGCCCTCATTGTAAATAAGAATGTGTTCTTAACTGACTTGCCTAATTAAATATAAAAATTATAAGCCTGCCACACACTCTACGATACATTTATTAAACATAAGAATGAGTGTGAGTTTTGTCACAACCCGGCTCGTGGGAAGTGACAAAGGCACAAATAATAATATAATAATCATCATTTTGCTCTTTATTTAGCCATCTTACATTCAAAACCATATTTGTTCAAAAATTGTGAATAACTCACCACAGGTTAATGAGAAGGGTATGCTTGAAAGGATGCACATTGTATTGGAGAGAGTCTGTCTTAAATAATTTTCCACACGCAGTCTGTGCCTGTATTTAATTTTCATGCTAGTGAGGGCCGAGAATCCACTCTCTGTCACATTTGTCTTCGTCTTCTGACGATAATGCGAAATCGTCATCAGAAAATGTGGACCAATACGCAGCAGGTACGTGAATGCTCATCTTGATTTTTAATTATCTTCAAAACCGAACATACAAAACACAAAAAACGAACACTCGACAAATAAACAGTCTGGTAAGGCACAAGGCTATACACAGAATAATCACCCACAAATCACACATACAAACACACCCTAATATATGGGACTCTCAATCAAAGGCAGATAGACAACACCTGCCTTCAACTGAGAGTCCCAACCCCAATCAACCAAACATAGAAACACACAACCTAGACTAACCATAGAATTAACTAAACATAAACCAAAACCCGGAATTACTAAATCAAACACCCTTTACACAAACACACCACCCCGAACCACATAAAACAAATACCCCCTGCCACGCCCTGACCAAACTACAAAACAATTAACCTTATATACTGGCCAGGACGTGACACTCTCACATAGGTACATGGTTGCAAAGGGAATCAGTGTCTTAACAGTGCGTTTTGCCAAGGCAAGAAACTCTGAGTGCAGCTCTATCCAGAAATCTGTCAGTGGCTTCTGATTAAATTCAATTTTCACAGAACCGCTTATTGCATTTTCGAAGAGGCTCTCTCGGTAAGTGGACTGGAGGCAGGGCATGAAAGGGACAACGAATCCAGTTGTTTGTGTCGTCCGTTTCGGGAAAGTACCTGCATAATTCCGTACCCAGCTCACTCTGTTTCTTCACTACATCTTATTTGACATTGTCCGTAAGCTGGAGTTCATTTGCACACAAAAAAATCTAACAATTGTAACGCTTGTCGTGTGTGGAGGACCAAGACGCAACAGGGAAGTGTATACTTGTCACGGTTATCGTCGGTGAAGGAGGACCAAAATGCAGCAGGACTGTGTTTGTTCATTTTGAACATTTATTAAATCAAAATGAACACAAAAACAACAAAACGAACTCACGATATACCGACAGTCTTCTCAGGCTCATACACGCTAAACAAGAAACAATCTCCCACAATTACACAGACAAACACACCCAACTAATATAGGACTTCCAATCAAAGGCAACACCACACAGCTGCCTTCAATTGGAAGTCCACCCCAATTAACTCAACATAGAAACAGATTACCTAGACTAAACATAGAATTACATAAACAAGGAACAGTGCCCAAAATCCCCGGAATACATAAATCAAATGCCCTTTTTAGAAAAACCACCACCCCGAACCACATAAACCAAATACCCTCTGCCACGTCCTGACCAAACTACAATAACAATTCATCCTTATACTGGCCAGGACGTGAAAATACTCATCTTCCTTTTAATATTGAGGAAGGAGAAACAAATGAAACACGTATACAATTAACGGAAACTACACTAACAGTTCTGTCAGGTGATAAGCACAAAACAGAATACAACTACCCACAATACAAACAAACCCCTAATTATAGGACCTTCAATCAGAAGCAACGAGGAGCCGCTGCTTCCAATTGAAGGTCAAGAACAAAACTGCACATAGAAACAGAGTGACTAGAATAAACATAGAAAATGCCCTAACATAGAACATATACCAAAACTCTAGACCACTTTAATCAAACACCCCTTGTCTATACACATAGACTAACAATCCCCGAAACATATAAACAAAATACCCCCTGCCACGTCCTGACCATACTAAACACTAACAAATAACACCTTTACAGGTCAGAACGTGACAGTACAACCCCCCAAAGGTGCAAACCCCGGATGCACCTAACAAAAGGAAAATACAAAAATAAACCCCAAAACAAAAAAAATCCCAATTTATATGGGAGGGAAGGGAGGGCGGCCACCATCACCGACGATGCCTCTGCAACGCTCCCCCCTTCCCGCATACTTGTCCCTACGGAGGTGGCTCTGGAGCGGGACGTATTCCTCGCTCCGCCACTTGCTCACCCCTCTTCTTGGCAGACTCTGGGGCGAGGTCCCTCTTTGTCGACCTCGGACTTGGGACCCTCGCTACGGGCGACTCTGGTTGCACTGGACTGTCGTGTGACTCTGGCCGTGGACTGTGGGCCAATTCTCTCTCGGGCATAGGTGCCGGACACTCGGGCTGAGGCACTGTCGTCGGGCTCTCTGACTGAGACGCTGTTGTCTGCCACTCTGGGTTAGGCGCTGTCGCTGGGCACTCTGGGCGAGACGCTGTCGCTGTGCCATCTGGGCGAGGTGCGTGCACTGAAGGCCTGGTACGTGGGGCTGGCGTAGGGGACGCCGGACTAGGCCCACGTACCTCAGGGCTAGTGCTAGGGGCAAGAGTAGGACGAGTTGGGCTGGGCTGCCGCTCGGGAAGCCTGGTGTGCAGTGCTGGCTTCGGGGGAGTCAGACTGGAGACACTCACCTGTAGGCTTGTGCGGGGAGCCGGAATAGGTCGAGCTGGACTAGGCTGCCGCTCGGGAAACGTGGTGCGCGGTGCTGGCTTTGGAGGAGCCAGACTGGATACACGCACCTGAGGGCTTCTACAAGGAGCAGGAGTAGGATACACCGGGCCTTGGGTGAGTACCGGAAGTCTCGAGCTCACCTCCTGCACAACCTGTCCTGGCTGGATGGCAGTAGTAGCCCTGTACGTTTGAGGTGCTGGTACAGGGCGGACTGGGCTATGCAGGGGCCTGATGGTCGCCGTGCGTAGAGGAGGTGTCCTGTAGCCTGGACTACGGAGGCGTACCAGTGGCCAGACGTATTGGGCTGGCATCCTCCTTCCAGGCTGGATGCCCACTCTAGCACGGCCTTTGCTTGGGGCTGAGATCACACGCACCGGACTGTGCGTGCGCATGGGTGAGATTTTGCGTACCTCTTCGTACTTCGGCGCTCTCCACTCCATGTGCTCCCCATAATAAGCACAAGGTGTTGGCTTCAGGGGCATCCTTTGCCCAGCCACCCACCCCGTGTGCCCCCCCCCCCAATTTTTTTTATTGGGGCTGCCTCTCAGGCTTCCTTGCTAGCCATGTCCCAACGTACTTCTCCCGGTCCTCACCGTTCCTTCGCCACGGACCTTCTCCCGCCAGGATTTCCTCAAATGACCACGATTCCCTGTAATTCTCCAGCTACCTTGGCTGCTCCCTCTTCTGTTGCTTGGTCCGGGTCTGGTGGGTAGTTCTGTAACGAGTGTCGTGTGTGGAGGACCAAGACGCAACAGGGAAGTGTATACTCATCTTCCTTTTAATATTGAGGAAGGAGAAACAAATGAAACACGTATACAATTAACGGAAATGACACTAACAGTTCTGTCAGGTGATAGCACAAAACAGAATACAACTACCCACAATCCACAATACAAACAAACCCCTAATTATAGGACCTTCAATCAGAAGCAACGAGGAGCCGCTGCTTCCAATTGAAGGTCAAGAACAAAACTGCACATAGAAACAGAGTGACTAGAATAAACGTAGAAAATGCCCTAACATAGAACATATACCAAAACTCTAGACCACTCTAATCAAACACCCCTTGTCTATACACATAGACTAACAATCCCCGAAACATATAAACAAAATACCCCCTGCCACGTCCTGACCATACTAAACACTAACAAATAACACCTTTACAGGTCAGAACGTGACAACAATGATGGAAAGACCTGTGTGTTGTCCTTATTAATGCAGACAGAAAAGAGCTCCAACTTCTTAGTTGTCAGGGATTCCTAGGAGTGGTGGTTGGAGTCAGGCGCAGAGAGCAGAGGGTAAGTATAACGTCTTTATTTCTCCGGCACAAAACGGTCACGCCAAAAACAGAGGGCACGTCACAAAGTAGACCAGCCCAAAAACACAGGGCAAAACAGTCCGGAGAGAAATAAGGCGCCAGCCAGCACATCCAACAACAAACAGAGAAATAATCCCGCACAAACCTGGGCGGGCCTAACAGGCTTAAATAAACACAAATCAAGAAACAAAACAGGGAACAGGTGCAACCAATAAGACCGAACAAACAGAAAAGGAAAAAGGGATCAGCGGCAGCTAGTAGACCGGCGACGACGACCGCCGAGCGCCGCCCAAACAGGCAGGGGAGCCACCTTCGGTGGGATTCGTGACATTAGTCATAGCCTCAATTTTGTCCCGCACATTGAATATAGTTGCGGAGAGTCTATGTAATCTTAGATTCTGATCATTCAGGCGAGAAAAAAACATCACCCAGATAGGCGAGTTGTGTTAGAAACTCGTCATCGTGCAAGCAGTCAGACAACTGAAAATTACGGTCAGTAAAGAAAACTTTATGCTCGTCTCTCAATTGAAAAAAACGTGTCAATACTTTGTCCCTTGATAAAAGCGTTACATGGTCTCTGCCCATATCATTGTATAGTGCATAAAATACACGAGAGTTCAATTGCCTTGCTTTAACAAAGTTAACCATTTTCACTGTAGTGTCCAAAACGTCTTTCAAACTGTCAGGCATTCCTTTGGCAGCAAGAGCCTCTCGGATGCTGCAGTGTACCCAAGTGGGTTGTTTTTTTGGCCTTTTCCCCAAGCATTGTCCCAGCCATATCCGCGGCAGCAGGAGGAATTAAGTCCTCCACAATAGTAAGGGGCTTGCCTGTCCTGGCCAGCCACTCGGTAGCTCACCATATAAGACGCTTCTAGAACCTTCTTATTAATGGTACAGTTGAAGTCAGAAGTTTACATACACCTTAGCCAACTACATTTATACTCAGTTTTTCACAATTCCTGACATTTAATCCTAGTAAAAATTCCCCGTCTTAGGTCAGTTAGGATCACCACTTTATTTTAAGAATGTGAAATGTCAGAATAATAGTAGAGAGAATGATTTATTTCAGCTTTTATTTCTTTCATCACATTCCCAGTGGGTCAGAAGTTTACATACACTGAATTAGTATTTGGTAGCATTGCCTTTAAATTGTTTAACTTGGGTCAAACGTTTCGGATAGCCTTCCACAAGCTTCCCACAATAAGTTGGGTGAATTTTGGCCCATTCCTCCTTTGTAGGCCTCCTTGCTCGCACACGCTTTTTCAGTTCTGCCCTCAAATGTTCTATGGGATTGAGGTCAGGGCTTTGTGATGGCAACTCCAATACCTTGACTTTGTTTTCCTTAAATCATTTTGCCACAACATTGGAAGTATGCTTGGGGTCATTGTCCATTTGGAAGACCCATTTACGACCAAGCTTTAACTTCCTGACTGATGTCTTGAGATTTTGCTTCAATATATCCACATAATTTTCCTGCTTCATGATGCCATCTATTTTGTGAAGTGCACCAGTCCCTCCTTCAGCAAAGCACAACATGATGCTGCCACCCCCGTGCTTCATGGTTGGGATGGTGTTCTTCGGCTTGCAAGCCTCCCCCTTTTCCCTCCAAACATAACAATGGTCATTATGGCCAAACAGTTCTATTTTTGTTTCATCAGACCAGAGGACATTTCTCCAAAAAACACGATCTTTGTCCCCATGTGCAGTTGCAAACCGTAGTCTGGCTTTTTTATGGCGGTTTTGGAGCAGTGGCTTCTTCCTTGCTGAGTGGCCTTTCAGGTTATGTCGATATAGGACTCGTTTTACTGTGGATATAGATACTTTTGTGCCTGTTTCCTCCAGCATCTTCACAAGGTCCTTTGCTGTTGTTCTGGGAGTAATTTGCACTTTTTGCACCAAAGTACGTTTATCTCTAGGAGACAGAACGAGTTTCCTTCCTGAGTGGTATGATGACTGCGTGGTCCCATGGTGTTTATATTTGCGTACTATTGTTTGTACAGATGAACGTGGTACCTTCAGGCGTTTGAAAATTGCTCCCAAGGATGAACCAGACTTGTGGAGGTCTACAATTGTTTTTCAGAGGTCTAGGCTGAATTCTTTTGATTTTACCATGATGTCAAGCAAAGAGGCACTAATTTGAAGGTATGCCTTGAAATACATCCACAGGTACACCTCCAATTGGCTCAAATTATGTCATTATGTCATTAGCCTATCAGAAGCTTCTAAAGCCATGACATTATTTTCTGGAATTGTCCAAGCTGTTTAAAGGCACAGTCAACTTAGTGTATGTAAACTTCTAACCCATTGGAATTGTGATACAGTGAGTTATAAGTGAAATAATCTGTCTGTAAACAATTGTTGGAAAAATTACTTGTGTCATGCACAAAGTAGATGTCCTAACTGACTTGCCAAAACTCTAGTTTGTTAATAAGAAATTGTTGGAGTGGTTGGAAAATTAGTTTTAATGATTCCAACCTAAGTGTATGTAAACTTCCGACTTCAACTGTATCTGTTGTTTTTATACGTCTTACTACTCGAAAGTCGTCTTTATTCTCTCTCAAACTCCCGTGGCTTATTTTTCAAATTGTCATGTTTAATTTCTAAATGTCTGCGCAAGAGTGAAGGTTTCCCGCGAGAGAGCAACGGTTAATGTGATTGGATGTCAATTATTTGACTAGGCTACCTGTATTTGATATTGTGTTGTTATTTCGCTGAACACTAGATGGTTTAATTGTATTTTTGGCAGTAAATTGAGGCTACTCAGGCGAGAAAAAAACCTCACCCAAATGTATAGCCCCGTTGGAAAATATAAATGTACTGTTTGAAAAAGTGAAGAATAAAAATAAATTTTTTTTGAAAAAAATGTATTAAAATGTGAATCACATTTTTATGTGGTGTACCCCCGACGGCATTGCGCGTACCCCAGTTTGGGAATACCTGGTCTAGGGCTTAATTGAAAGGAAAAACCAAAAACCAGCAGACACTAGGCCGTCAATGGAATTAGTTGGACGCCCCTGCTGTAAATCAACACATTTCACTGCACTGACAATAAAACATGTAAAAATAATATAAGAATGCAGTTTGGAAGATAAGTTTGGAAGATAATAATATTTAATGAAACAGGTGAAGCAGACCAGTGTGTTACTGTGGGTAGAGGGATGACACTCATCACTAAGGCAACAGGAGAGTTTGGGAAATGTCTCAATCAAGTGGTGGGAGTGAATACTGCAAATGAATAGGATAAATAAAGAAATGTAGGCGTTGTCAGTGGCATTCCCATTCCCTCTTGGAAATTTCTGGATTAATGAAATGTTAGGATGCTATTTTTGGTACATGTTAGATTTTTTGACATAGTTGAACAAACAGTAGCACTGATTAATTCAATATCCTGTGGGAGGTGGATGAGGTGGATGAGTTGTCTCCTGTTGACCTAAACATCAACAAAGTATGACTCACCTATCTGTATCACTGTATCACACTATGTTTTATCATTATGCAGTTCTGAGGCCAGCACAAATGATGCTTTTTTAATCAATCTGTTTCAAAAGTTGCTGCCTTGAATAAGGGAGATAAGGGCAGCACACATAAATAACATTCATTAAACCACAGGTACTGACTGCACAGATACCAAATGCATCTCGCTCTTTAAAAATGAAAAGAATAGGGATGAAGAGAGGGGGACCCATAAAAAGAGTAACTACAGTGGGAGATATGAAAGAAGAATTATTCATAGTTTTAGTTCACAGAAAAGTGCAAAAGATTGACACCAGAGTGATTTGTAGATCTGTTAATCTTTCTAAATGAAGGAGTAGTCAGATCTGTACTGGGGACTGCGTACTAAATTATTCAGCATACTGCAGTTATGTTTCTTTCCATTCATCTCTCTATCTCTCTCCCTCTCACTGTCAACTGTCAGGCTCCCTATTCATCCGGTCTGTAGTCGCTTCTCTGCTATGTTACGATGGCTTCGCTTTTTACAGGTTAACGCTCATTAGCAATTGAACTTTGGGAATAGGGGGGTGACAAAAAAAGATCACTGTTGATGTCACATCATCCTTTTGCACTCGTTTAAAAGCAACTCTCCACTAGAAAAAATAAGAGAAAAGATGGAACTGGAAAAGAGATGCATTTTACTATTAAATATATTTGCACATTGATACAGTGCACTCTCTCTTCAATCACTTACAGTACACTGCTAACCAAGAACAATGGCATTTCCATTACTTCATTTGGAGAAAAAACAACATGGAGACAGAAGTTTGTCACCAAGGCAAATATGAAATGTTTTCATACCAAGAAAAAATTATGAGACCTTGACAGCTAAGACAGAACAGAGATGGAGTTTGCTAAGGAATAATAACCTTAGGAGCTGACAGATTTATTCTTTGAGATTACTATTCAGAGATAAAAAGATCATACTGTACAGATGGTTCAGTCACACATCATGATAATACGCATGCAGATAATAATACATATCTATGCCATTTAGCAGATGCTTTCATCCAAAGCGATTTAGTCATGTGTGCATACATTTTATGTATTGGTGGTTATTCATCCTCTGTTATAAAAGTAGAAGTTTGTTGGCTCATGTTTAATTTCAATACCACTTTGTTGTTCGTATCAGACCATTTGTGTAACTGTCTCGTAATAACGCACCACAGAAAGGCTGTGTCACACACTGCAGTACATGAATAAAACAACAAATGATGCACAACTGACAGGCATGACCCACACTGCAGACAAACAAAAAATGTGAACTTCTTCTGCATGAAACCCAGCTGTGTGACTCAATGGATTTGGCAGTTGTGCATGCCATCCACTTCAGCATTAAACTGATCTCTCAGTTGTATTATTTTCTCCCCTACCACAAAACCCAGAGACATCTGAATCAAAGTTCTGCCAGAGAGACACAATCATAGTGGAGCCTTACCACCTGCAGAGAAAAGAAAGCTCCAGCTTCACTTTTCTACTAACAAGCCGAGAGACTATCAGCACGGAAAACTGTGAAAAATACATTTCTAAACTATAATTGTGTAACTTTTTTGATAGCTTCGTTTATGCTATTCAAAGCTTCAAAGTTGGCATATGATTGTCTAAACATCTGAAAAAATACCCAACATTTATATAACTGACTAAATGGCAGTAAAGGTTGGATGCTACTTTGGTGTTTGTGGGCTGCACTCTTTATTAGCCTGGTAAAAGAGCTTTGGTCGACACATATATCAAAAACATCTGCCCTGAATGAAAATGTATGGATGCTACTTCACATGGATAATTATTTGTTCTGATTAGCTGTACAGCTTGAAAAAGCGAAGAGCTTGATGCATCATGAATCTTATATACAGTAGCTATTGTACTTGTTACACTTGGCATTCATAGCAGTGAAACAAACTGCTCTATTTCAAATGCCAAAAGCTAAGGTGATGGCTGAGTATAACTGATGTTGAAACATGATAATAATAAATACTTGGACATTACTAATTAGCAGAGCATTCTGATGGAGGTAAAGAACCCTCTAAGATGTGATTGAATAAAGAACTCAAAGCCCAGGATGTGTACCTGCATCAGAGCATTGGAATGTTTCATTGATAGTTTATTGTTACACTCTCCTCAGTCTAAACCTCCATAGCTTCGTTCCCACATTCAAAATAGCTTTGTTTTCATCAGGGGGTTCCCTATCTCTGGTATACCATCAAAGTGAGAGGGATGTTTGGTGCTGCTGTGCCACCAAGGCAATAACATGGTAATTAATAACAGGCTAGTTGATACAGCTGGGCTTTAGTTTCAATAGCGTATATAGATGGGAGAGAACTGCTATCAGATTCTAGAATTCCCTCAGTGGAGGTGAATGCAAGCCATGGGTTTAGCTGATTGCAGGCTTTTCTCTCTGTAACCAAGGGGCGGACAGGGACAAGAATTCAGCCCTGGCATTTTATCCACACCAGCCCACATCACTCCGTGCGGCGCCGCCAACAAGCATTTCGCTACACTACAAGCATTTCGCTACACTCACATTAACACCTGCTAACCATGTGTATGTGACCAATAACATTTGATTTGAACACCAGGCATACACACACACCCCATCCCCACACATACAGCATCTTCTCTGCTGTCACTCTGTGCTTTTTATTGTTCTCTGTCTGTCTGCCTGTCTGCCTGTCTACTTAACCTTATACATTATAAAAGCCAAGCTAACGACTTAGGCTATATTGCAAATTAGTGCCTGTCATGTTTTCCTCTGAATCAACACCTAGCCTACCATAAGTGTTAATTACCATTAAAGGGATCCAGGCTAACATTTTCCCCTGGTATCACTGGCGCCACTAACTTTTACAGTTGGTGGCATCAGCCCATGATTTGGTCGGACCCAAAATCATAGGTTGATCTGCAACCTAATCCAGTGATTGTGATGGATTTTGGGTTGACAATTCGACTACTACTAAAAATAGAAAGACTCAAAACATCACAATTGTGTAATGAAACCATGAAAAGTATTGCACCTAACCAGAGATCTGATGTTTGGAGTTTTATTTTATGTAAACTTATGATGCACGAAAAGGGTTTTAAAGCAGAATCGAAGTAGTGGTTCTTCAATCTGAATATTTGTGCTTTTAAGAGATGTGAAAACACATGTTGGGGTTTCAGTGCATGTAAAAGGTAGCATCAAAACACTTCTTTTTTTTTACAGACTGTCTCTCATACAATCAAATGCCAGTAGTTTATAGCCTAAATATTGATTGATGATAAGGGCCCGTGGAGAATATTTTTGGTGGAATTCCACCTTTTTCAATGGTTTATTTAGACAGAATAGAAATGGTCTGGGGATCGGAGGTGTCTGGTGTGAGAGAGGCATGTTGAGGTGGCCAGGGTCGGAGTAGTACAAGCATTTTGCTACACCCGCAACAACATCTGCTGAAATATGTGTATGTGACCAATAAAATGTACAATTTTATTTTATTTGATGTCGTATGCTGAGGCAGTGAAGAAGGTAGTGGAGGGTGGATAAAGGGTGAGGGATTCTGAGAGGATCCCTGTGAATAGTAGATCTGTGCCAGAACAGAGGGATAGGCAATGAGTGATATATGTTTCAGTAAGGTTGGCTTCTTAGCATTCATAGAAAAGGTTATCCACTGTATCGCAGAGATGGAACATGAATCACAGAAAATAGATGTTGTGGTGGCAGCTGCTGAGAAGTACTTGGGGGTAGGAGATTTGACTTCAGAAGAGTTACAGGGCGTGTTGAGTGGTAGTGTCCCGTCCTCTCAGGTCATTGGCCTGGGGTAGAATCAGATAGGGTTAAAGTAGTGGAATGGGGTAATGGGTTTTACTGAGTGTTGGGTTAGTTGTTAGGGTGATAAAAAATACATTGTTTTATTTTTATGAAATTTTTCCTGTGTTGTATCACAAAGTGTAATGGATTATTATGAAAGTTCAGTTGGGGGAGGTAATGCAACATGTTAGATGCCAAATGCCATGAAGAAGAAGATTAGAAACCGGAGGAGACAGATGAATGCACTAATCTTCCAGATCCTAAATTATATTTTAAGAAGAAAATATCCTGATAAAAATAGCCTAAATACAGCGCATTTAGAAAGTATTCAGACAGCTTAACGTTGTCCACATTTTGTTACGTTATAGCCTTATTCTAAAATTGATTAAATAAATTGTTTCCCTCATCAATCTACACACAGTACCCCATAATGACAAAGCAAAAACAGGTTTTTAGAAATGTTTGCAAATGAATAAAATCTTATTTACATAAGTACTCAGATCATTTGCTATGAGACTCGAAATTGAGCTCCTGTTCCTACATCCTGTTCCTATTGATCATCCTTGACATGTTTCTACAACTTAACTGGAGTCCACCTGTGGTAAATTCAATTGCTTGGACATGATTTGGAAAGGAACACACCTGTTGTCACGTCCTGGCCAGTATATAAGGTTAATTGTTTTGTAGTTTGGTCAGGGCGTGGCAGGGGGTATTTGTTTTCTGTGGTTCGGGGTGGTGTGTTTTGTGTAAAGGGTGTTTGATTTAGTAATTCCGGGTTTTGGTTTATGTTTAGTAATTCTATGGTTAGTCTAGGTTGTGTGTTTCTATGTTTGGTTGATTGGGGTTGGGACTCTCAGTTGAAGGCAGGTGTTGTCTATCTGCCTTTGATTGAGAGTTCCATATATTAGGGTGTGTTTGTATGTGTGATTTGTGGGTGATTATTCTGTGTATAGCCTTGTGCCTTACCAGACTGTTTATTTGTCGAGTGTTCGTTTTTTCGTTATTTGGTATGTTCATTTTTGAGAGTAATTAAAAATCAAGATGAGCATTCACGTACCTGCTGCGTTTTGGTCCTCATTCACCGACAACAACTGTGACAGAATCACCCACCACCAAAGGACCAAGCAGCAGAGGAAGGAGCAGACGGAGTTCGAGTTGGACTGGCGGGAGAAGTGGACTTGGGAGGAAGTTCTGGACGGGGCCGGACCCTGGCATCAGGCTGGGGATTATCGACGCCCGCAGGGGGAAATTGAGGCAGCCAAGGCAGAGAGGCGGTGGTACGAGGCCAAGTACACGCTGAAGGAGAAGCACGAGAGGCACCCCCAAGAAAATTTTGGGGGGGGGCACACGGGTAGTTTGGCTAGGCGTAAGAAGAGCCGGAAGCCAGCTACTCGTGGTTATATGGAGGAGCGTATGGGGTGGAGAGCGCTATGTTTCGCTGAGGAGCGCACTATCTCACCCATACGCACGCACAGTCCGGTGCGCGTTATTCCAGCCCCTCGCAGGTGCCGTGCTAGAGCGGGCATCCAGCCTGGTAGGAGGATGCCTGCGCAGCGCATCTGGTCGCCGGTACGCCTCCGAGGACCAGGCTACCCAACTCCCGCTCTACGCACGGCTACCATCAGGCCCCTGCACAGCCCAGTCTGCCCTGTACGAGCACCCCGCTCGTACAGGGCTACTAGTTCCATCCAGCCAAGGCGGGTTGTGCAGGAGGTAAGATCTAGACCGGCTGTGCGCCTCCATAGCCCTGGGTTTCCAGCTCCTGTCTCTCGTGCGGACCCGGAAGTGCGTCAACCCAGTCCGACTCGTCCTGTTCCCGCTCCCCGCACTAGCCTGGAGGTGCGTGTACATAATCTGGTAATCCCAGTACCAGCACCACGCACCAGGCTACAAGTGCGTCAACCCAGCCTCGCCAGTCAACAGTCTTCATCAGAGCTGCCCGCCAGTCAACAGTCATCATCAGAGCTGCCCGCCAGTCAACAGTCATCATCAGAGCTGCCCGCCAGTCAACAGTCATCGTCAGAGCTGCCCGCCAGTCAACAGTCATCGTCAGAGCTGCCCGCCAGTCAACAGTCATCGTCAGAGCTGCCCGCCAGTCAACAGTCATCGTCAGAGCTGCCCGCCAGTCAACAGTCATCGTCAGAGCTGCCCGCCAGTCAACAGTCATCGTCAGAGCTGCCCGCCAGTCAACAGTCATCGTCAGAGCTGCCCGCCAGTCAACAGTCATCGTCAGAGCTGCCCGCCAGTCAACAGTCGTCAGAGCTGCCCGCCAGTCAACAGTCGTCAGAGCTGCCCGCCAGTCAACAGTCGTCAGAGCTGCCCGCCAGTCAACAGTCGCCAGAGAGGTCAGACTGCGCTGAACTGCCGGAGTGGTCAGACTGCGCTGAACTGCCGGAGTGGCCAGACTGCGCTGAACTGCCGGAGTGGTCAGACTGCGCTGAACTGCCGGAGTGGCCAGACTGCGCTGAACTGCCGGAGTGGCCAGACTGCGCTGAACTGCCGGAGTGGCCAGACTGCGCTGAACTGCCGGAGTGGCCAGACTGCGCTGAACTGCCGGAGTGGCCAGACTGCGCTGAACTGCCGGAGTGGCCAGACTGCGCTGAACTGCCGGAGTGGCCAGACTGCCCTGAACTGCCGGAGTGGCCAGACTGCGCTGAACTGCCGGAGTGGCCAGACTGCCCTGAACTGCCGGAGTGGCCAGACTGCCCTGAACTGCCAGAGTGGCCAGACTGCCCTGAACTGCCGGAGTGGCCAGACTGCCCTGAACTGCCGGAGTGGCCAGACTGCCCAGACTGTCCCGAATTGCCAGACTGCCCAGACTGTCCCGAATTGCCAGACTGCCCAGACTGTCCCGAATTGCCAGACTGCCCAGACTGTCCCGAATTGCCAGACTGCCCAGACTGTCCCGAATTGCCAGACTGCCCAGACTGTCCCGAATTGCCAGACTGCCCAGACTGTCCCGAATTGCCAGACTGCCCAGACTCTCCCGAATTGCCAGACTGCCCCGACTGTCCCGAATTGCCAGACTGCCCAGACTCTCCCGAATTGCCAGACTGCCCCGACTGCCCCCCGGCGAAGCCAGAGTGGCCCGACAGCCTGGAACGGCCGGAGCCAGAGCCACCTCCAGAAATAGGTGGGTTGGGGAGGGGGGGTGTAGCACAGTGCCGTCGTTGACGGCAGCCACCCTCCCTTCCCTCCCTTTAGAAAAGGGGACTTTTTGTTGGTGTTGCTTGGGGTTATTTTTTGTTAAGGTGCTTCTGGGGTAGCACCTTTAAGGGGGGGGTACTGTCACGTCCTGGCCAGTATATAAGGTTAATTGTTTTGTAGTTTGGTCAGGGCGTGGCAGGGGGTATTTGTTTTCTGTGGTTCGGGGTGGTGTGTTTTGTGTAAAGGGTGTTTGATTTAGTAATTCCGGGTTTTGGTTTATGTTTAGTAATTCTATGGTTAGTCTAGGTTGTGTGTTTCTATGTTTGGTTGATTGGGGTTGGGACTCTCAGTTGAAGGCAGGTGTTGTCTATCTGCCTTTGATTGAGAGTTCCATATATTAGGGTGTGTTTGTATGTGTGATTTGTGGGTGATTATTCTGTGTATAGCCTTGTGCCTTACCAGACTGTTTATTTGTCGAGTGTTCGTTTTTTCGTTATTTGGTATGTTCATTTTTGAGAGTAATTAAAAATCAAGATGAGCATTCACGTACCTGCTGCGTTTTGGTCCTCATTCACCGACAACAACTGTGACACCTGTTTATATAAGGCCACACAGTTGAAAGTGCATGTCAGAGCAAAAACCATGCCATGAGGTCGAAGAAATTGTCCATAGAGCGTCGAGACAGGATTGTGTCAAGACAGGATTGTGTTGAGACACAGATCTGGGGAAGGGTACCAAAACATTTCTGCAGCATTGAAGGTCTCCAAGAACACAGTGGCCTCCATCATTCTTAAATGGAAGAAGTTGGCGCCCGGCCAAACTGAGCAATCGGGGGAGAAGGGCCTTCGTCAGGGAGGTGACCAAGAACCCAATGGTCACTCTGACAGAGCTCCATAGTTCCTCTGTGGAGATGGGAGAACCTTCCAGAAGGACAACCGTCTCTGCAGCACTCCACCAATCAGGCCTTTATGGTAGAGTGGCCAGACGGAAACCACTCCTGAGTAAAAGGCACATGACAGCCCGCTTGGAGTATGCCAAAAGGCACCTGAAGGACTGACCATGAGAAACAAGATTCTCTGTTCTGATGAAATCAAGATTAAACTCTTTGGCCTGAATGCCAAGCGTCACGTCTGGGGGAAACCTGGCACCATCCCTACGGTGAAGCATGGTGGTGGCAGCATTATGCTGTGGGGATGTTTCTCACCGGCAGGGACTGGGAGAGTAGTCAGGATCGAGGGAAAGACGAACAGAGCAAAGTACAGAGAGATCCTTGGACTTCAGACTGGGGCGAAGGTTCACCTTCCAACAGGACAACGACCCTAAGTACACAGCCAAGACAACGCAGGAGTGGCTTCAGGACAACCCGATCAAACATGTCTGGAGAGACCTGAAAATAGCTGTGCAGCGAAGTTCCCCATCCAACCTGACAGAGCTTGAGAGGATCTGCAGAGAAGAATGGGAGAAACTCCCTAAATACAGGTGTGCCAAGCTTGTAGCGTCATACCCAAGAATACTTGAGGCTGTAATCGCTGCCAAAGGTGCTTCAACAAAGTACTAAGTAAAGGGTCTAAATACTGATGTAAATGGGATATTCCAGTTTAATGCATTTGCAAAAAATTCTAAAAACCTGTCTTTACTTAGTCATTACAGGGTATTTTGTGTAGATTGATGATGGAAAAAAACAATTTAATCAATTTTAGAATAAGGCTGTATCGCAACAAGATGTGGAAAAAGTCAAGGTGCCGGGCGGGCGACCCTGGTAGGCTACTTCTATGTGTGCTCAAGCAAAATATATGTATCAAATAAACATTAACAATAAGGGTAAACAATTCAAACTATTAAATAATGAATGAGCATGAACTGGCAGGAGACAGAGAGCACATTCTGGAGAGAGACGCACCTATGTGTCTCCGCCACACACCCCATCCCTTCTTCTTGTCTGGACATTCTAAATTAGGGATGTAATTAATGAAAATACTAAGCTGTAGTTTTGACAACAAATCAAGACTTGACTTATTCCACATTTTGCTGCTTTACAGCCTGAATTCAAAACAGGTTAAATATATGTTTTTCTCTCACTCATCTCCATACAATACCCCATAATGACAAAGTGAAAACAAGCTTAGAATTTTTTTAATGTTTTCTTTTTTTTCTTTATTTCACCATTGGACTCATGGTGAAATCGCTAAGCAGTTTGGAAGGGTGCCTGAAATATTTGTAGCGACTGGGTGTATTGATACACCATCAAAAGTGTAATTCATAACTTCACCATGCTCACCATGAAATATTCGATGTCTGATTTTTTTCATTTTTACCCATCTACCAATAGGTGCCCTTCTTTGTGAGGCATTGGAAAACCTCCCTAGTCTTTGTGGTTGAATCTGTGGTTGAAATTCACTGAGGGACCTTACAGATAATTGTGGGGTACAGAGAATCATTTTAAACACTATTATTGCACTCTGAGTGAGTCCATGCAACTTATTATGTGACTTGTTAAACCAATATTTACTCCTGAACTTACTTAGGCTTGCCATAACAAAGGGGTTGAATACTTATTGACGCAAGACATTGCAGCACAAATTTTGTATTCATTTTATATTCAGCCTGTAACAAAACAAAATGTGGAAAAAGTCAAGGGGTGTGAATACTTTCTGAAGGCACTGTACACCTGAAAATGTATGTGAAACATTAACGTTCACTGCCAGACAAGTCAATCTTTTTTGCATTTTTTTATCTTCTGGATCCATTTGGGACCGATACAGACCCAACCCAATTTGGATCCGATTCTCTGGTACACCTCAATCTGGTACACTTCGGATCCAAATCGGATGGGGTATCGTTTTTTTTTAATTATTATGAATCTGTTCTGTCTGTCTCGGATGGGAATTTCCCAGATCCAATTCTGTTCGGATCTCAATTTCAGGATCTGAGAAGACCTCTATTCCATATCTTGGTCGTAAAGTAGTTGCTATTGCGCTGAATATTGAGAGCTGAGAAAAAACAATTATACCTACAGAAAGCTGTGTGACAGGGACAAGGGGACAAAGCTTCTAAAGATGTATTATTCCCACAACTGCAATGTATCAGAACACATTTTTCTCTCAAGTGCATTGGGGGAGAAGAGAGTGGCTTGCTCAACACAGCAGCAGTCCCCAGTGAGGGCACAGGCACAGCGGCAGGGCAGACACTTTCATTACAGGAATCATGAAGATAATGCACTTTACTGCTTGACCAAATCCTTGTTTAAAAACAAATAGGACATTTTGTGGTGACAATGTAGAATGTTCTCATTCTACGTTCATAGGCACCCTGTCCGATTTTTATGATCCATGACCTTTACTGTCTAACTGATGACAGAGTCAGAGCAGGTCTCTTTGCTCATGCCGCATTTGACTTTGAATGTGAGTTTGCGTGACCTTAGCTCAGCCTATCGGAATACCAGGCCAGCTAGCCCCTGCCCACTGATCAGCCAAAGGCTCAATATAGATTAGTTTAACCTCTATGGGCTAGGTTGTACGCTTGCGTCCCACCTACGTAACAGCCACTGGCAGCCTGTGGCGCGATTTTCAAAACCTTAAAAATCCTATTACTTCAATTTCTCAAACATATGACTATTTTACAGCTATTTAAAGACAAGACTCTCGTTAATCTAACCACACTGTCCGATTTCAAAAAGGCTTTACAACGAAAGCAAAACATTAGATTATGTCAGCAGAGTACCAAGCCAGAAATAATCAGACACCCATTTTTCAAGCCAGCATATAATGTCACCAAAACCCAGAAGACAGCTAAATGCAGCACTCACCTTTGATGATCTTCATCAGATGACAACCCTGGGACATTATGTTATACAATACATGCATGTTTTGTTCAATCAAGTTCATATTTATAACAAAAACCAGCTTTTTACATTAGCATGTGACGTTCAGAACTAGCATACCCCCCGCAAACTTCCGGGGAATTCGCTAACATTTTACTAAATTACTCACGATAAACGTTCACAAAAAGCATAACAATTATTTTAAGAATTATAGATACAGACCTCCTCTATGCACTCGATATGTCCGATTTTAAAATAGCTTTTTGGTGAAAGCACATTTTGCAATATTCTAAGTACATAGCCCAGGCATCACGGGCTCGCTATTTAGACACCCGGCAAGTTTAGCACTCACCATAATCATATTTACTATGATAAAAGTTTGATTACCTTTTGTTGTCTTCGTCAGAATGCACACCCAGGACTGCTACTTCAATAACAAATGTTGGTTTGGTCCAAAATAATCCATCGTTATATCCGAATAGCGGCGTTTTGTTCGTGCGTTCCAGACACTATCCGAAATAGTAAAGAAGTGTCGTGCGCATGGCGCAATTCGTGACAATAAAATTCTAAATATTCCATTACCGTACTTCGAAGCATGTCAACCGCTGTTTAAAATCAATTTTTACGCCATTTTTCTCGTAGAAAAGCGATAATATTCCGACAGGGAATCTCCTTTTCGGCAAACAGAGGAAAAAATCCCAAAGGCGGGGGCGGTCGGGTCACGCGCATAAGCCCAGTGTCCCTTGATCGGCCACTTGAGAAAGGCGATAATGTGTTTCAGCCTGGGGCTGGAATGACGACATTCTGTTTTTTCCCGGGCTCTGAGCGCCTATGGACGACGTGGGAAGTGTCACGTTAGAGCAGAGATCCTTAGTAAATGATAGAGATGGAAAAGAAGTTCAAGAAATGGTCAGACAGGCCACTTCCTGTAAAGGAATCTCTCAGGTTTTGACCTGCCATTTGAGTTCTGTTATACTCACAGACACCATTCAAACAGTTTTAGAAAATTTAGGGTGTTTTCTATCCATATGTAATAAGTATATGCATATTCTAGTTACTGGGTAGGAGTGGTAACCAGATTAAATCGGGTATGTTTTTTATCCAGCCGTGTCAATACTGCCCCCTAGCCCTAACAGGATAACAGAGATATTGTGCAAGACAATAATAATAACATTAACAGGCCCATGGACTGCCGACCAGGTTACCTTTTTCATTGTTTTATTTGTACATAAAAACAATATTTTTATTTTCACCCAACTATAAAGTGGTCCAGCCCATGTGGCATTTGCCAGAATTGCCAGATGACCAATCCGCCCCTGATGTAACCCCATTGTGACTTGCAGACTCAGGGACTTCATGGCTCCCCACTGGCAGAGTAGGGAATGATGAATGATGCCATGCTGAACTAGTTTAAGAGGAGCATCACACAATCGCTCATTTCAAAAGGTAGTGATTCACCAAGACAGCCTAGGGAATGGCAAGGAAAGTAATATCCATCAACAGCCAGTGAGGCGATAGCGCTATCAGCAAACACAATTTAGACCTCAGGAACATTATTGTTTTTCTTTACTCTTCTTCCTTCCAGCACAACAATGAACTGAGTGATCTGTGTGCAATGAATATGATACTGCTATCAAAGCATTATGAACCTGCTCATCACCCAGGGAATGGCAAATTGGCGTCCACTCTCTGCCAAAACAATTGTCCTTTCTATGATTCCTGCAATTGTATATGTCATGCTATGTCCTGTATATATTCTTGAATATTTTGTGCTTTTTGTGAAGTTGTGATTGGCATACTATCAAATGTCCAACCAACAGTGAATCTTAATGTGTGCGTATGCATAACATGCATTAATAAACAACCTCCCCACAAACGTATAGTGCAACACACACAGAAACAGGTAGGGGAGACTAGGGTTGGTTGTCTCACGGGTGTGTTGTCACAGTGCTAATTGCTCCCAATCTAAATGGCACTGTGTTATAATTTTAAGGTTAAAATGTGTGACTTATTTGAAAGAACTCATTCACCTGTTCAATGCATGACAGCATAACAAAACATTGAGGTGAGGGGAATTTGTGTTTTTCACAGGTGAAAGTAAAATCAACAAAATAAGAAAATAAGGTATTTTCTATGTAAATGTTTGAATTATGGGAGTATCCATGAACAACTGTGTTTGTTGAAAAGTGAATGCTATATTCAAACCAAAGCTATACTTCTGAGTACCAAGGTCAAGCAATGTGGTAAGTAGCATCTTAATTAGCATTGGGTAGGGGATGGTTGGGGATGGTTGTCACATGGAATATGGGGATGGTTGTCACTATTAACATTGCCACTGCCAGCATATAATACATTCCAAGCTCTTTTGTTGTTGTGCTATAAAGAGGTCCCTTTGTTGCCTCTCTCTCACACACATCTCACACACATATTTTTTTTTCTGCCACACACCCACACAAGCATGTGCAAACACACATACACACACAAATGTACTCAAAATGTCATATTTGTGGCTTTCTCCTGGATTTCTTTAGTAAAATAACTATGAATAAACTGACCTATTTTCAAATGATTGTAAAAATTCAACATCACATCAGCGTTGTGTTTGAGACCACCTAAAGCGAGACCGATTCAAGACTAAGACCGGAGTAAAGGAAAGGGGTCCGAGAATGAGTCAAGACCGAGACCAGAAAAATGCGAGTCCAATCCAAGACCATGATTGTAATTTAGTCAAATCACCACCATAATAAGAGTTCTAAATGTCCAGTATTTCTGGGTTCATATTTCCTGAAGGCACAGTTATGCCAAAACATTGGTGTTTTACCCAATAAATGACTGGGAGTTTACAGTTGAAGTCAGAAGTTTACATACATGTAACATTTGTCGTAGTGGAGAGAAGACCAATACGCAGCGGGAATGTGGATACTCATCTTTTTTTAATAAAACAGGAGTAAAGCATCCACAGGAAAAAAAACAATAAACAATACTCACGACACGAACAGTGTGGCAGGCTAAACAAAGCAGTGCTCACAAACAACTACCCACAACCACAAAGAAAAACACACACCTGTTTATAGGACTCCCAATCAGAGGCAACTAGAAACACCTGCCTCCAATTGAGAGTTCAGCACCCAACCTACACACAACACAAAACCCTCTGCCACGTCCTGACCAAAACTAATACAATTACTCCCTCTGCTGGTCAGGACGTGACAATACACTTAGGTTGGAGTCATTAAAACTCATTTTTCAACCACTCCACAAATGTCTTGTTAACAAGCTATAGTTTTGGCAAGTCGGGTTAAGACATCTACTTTGTGCATGACACAAGACATTTTTCCAACAATTGTTTACAGACAGATTAATTCACTTATAATTCACAGTATCACAATTCCAGTGGGTCAGAAGTTTACATACACTAAGTTGACACGGCCTTTAAACAGCTTGGAACATTCCAGAAAATAATGTCATGGCTTTAGAAGCTTCTGAAAGGCTAATTGACATCATTTGAGTCAATTGGAGGTGTACCTGTGGATGTATTTCAAGGCCTACCTTCAAACTCAGTGCCACTTTGCTTGACATCATGGGAAAATCAAAAAAATCAGCCAAGACCTCAGAAAAAAAATTGTAGACCTCCACAAGTCTGGTTTATCCTTGGGAGCAATTTCCAAATGCCTGAAGGTACCACGTTCATCTGTACAAACAATAGTACGCAAGTATAAACACCATGGGACCACGCAGCCGTCATATCGCTCAGGAAGGAGACGCATTCTGACTCCTAGAGATGAACATACTATGGTGCGAAAAGTGTAAATCAATCCCAGAACAACAGCAAAGGACCTTGTGAAGATGCTGGCGGAAACAGGTACAAAAGTATCTATATCCATAGTAAAACGAGTCCTATATCGACATAACCTGAAAGGCCGCTCAGCAAGGAAGAAACCATTGCTCTAAAACGTCCATAAAAAAGCCAGACTACGGTTTGCCACTGCACATGGGGACAATGATCGTACTTTTTGGAGAAATGTCCTCTGGTCTGATGAAACAAAAATAGAACTGGTTGGCCATAATGACCATCGTTATGTTTGTAGGAAAAAGGGGGAAGCTTGCAAGTCGAAGAACATCATCCCAACCGTGAAGCACAGGGGTGGCAGCATCATGTTGTGGGGGTGCTTTGCTGCAGCAGGGTCTGGTGCACTTCACAAAATAGAAGGAAAAAAATTACATTAAAAATGACTTGTGTCATGCACAAAGTAGATGTCCTGACCCGACTTGCCAAAACTATAGTTTGTTAACAAGACATTTGTGGAGTGGTTGAAAAACGAGTTTTAATGACTCCAACCTAACTATATGTGAACTTCCAACTTCAACTGTATATTGATGAGGGGAAAAAAACAATTTAATCAATTTGAGAATAAGGAAGTAACCTAACAGAATGTGGAAGAAGTTAAGGCTTCTGAATACTTTCCAAAGGCACTGTATTTGTTTTCGACGAAGCGGTTTTATGCGCTGACTGAATGGAAGCTGATAATTATGAGTTTTTTACTCCGCTGGTCTTGGCTGGTCTCTGGAAGAAAGTCCTCACTGTCCTAGACCGAGTACAAATGTATCATACACGAGACAAGGCCGAGACACTCGAGTACCCGTCTCGAGTATTACAACACTGCATCACATTAAACTCTAAAAGTCTAAGCCGTTGATAAAATATAGAATTTGGCCTTTACTACTATAGCCCATTGAAACGCATTGAATAACACATTCATAAATGGCAAAAAAGACGGTAAAAAAAATGTATCATAAAGAACAAGGCTCAGGAAATATATATATTTTTATACACATATTTAACCCCTTATTTGTGTTGGCAAAACTACCTCGATACTTCCATTAATTTGTATGGGTCCCCTGGCACTTGTGGGGGTTGTAGACCAAAACGGAGAACACGACGTGTTCGTGAGAGTCATCTTTCCATGGAGTGGTCATATTAGTTAGTCAATCTGTTCGGACACTACAGACGATTTCGTGAGAAGACCGATTTTCGGGATCTCCTCGTCTGACAAAAAGCACTGTCACTTTCAGTCACTTTCCACCACAGATGCGGAGAGCGACATAGACGGATGCGGTGGATTGAGATGCAGTCCATGCAAAAAAACATCTCTAGCTTAAACTGACAGGTTTTGATGGGGATTTTCTTATAATGTTCATTAGATTGACGCACGGGTGCGTGACCTATGAGGAGAAAAGCATCTACCCAGATATGAGTGCCGAACTGCTGAAACAGTGGGTGACCTTCAACGAGGTGAGATCCAAGCTATGCAAGCTGTGGATTTATCCACCCGGCAAAACTCATCTTGACCTTGGGTGGGTTTCCCTGTGGGTCATGCTTTTTGTTTCACATCCATGGGCTTACTAACACTAAAGATAACAATTACGTTATTAATAATACATTATTTTTTAAACCACAATGGCAACACTAGCTATTCTCTCTTAGAATTTGAATTTTAAACTGTCCTATTAAACTTTCCAGCTGTCTTGATATCCTAGCAAGAAACCATGTTGACCAATGTTCGAAGAAACACACCTGCTCCAAAAGGGCTAGCATAGAATAGAGAACCATTTGTACAAACTGGGTGCTTTTTCATCAGCTCCAAACAAAACTAAAGGTGTAATCATAATGATACATTAGGAACTCAAAATTCCCATCTTGGGTAAAGGCGAAGACCAAGGAGGCAGAATCCCTTTCCTTAAGTGTATCCGTAATGGAAAGAAAATTGCCTTTATTAATGTGTACACTCCAAATTCACATGATCCTATGTTTTTTGATTCTCTAAATAGCATATGCCGCAAGTCACAACTTCATAGGAGAGGCATTTGAATTTTTTTTTTTTTTTGTTTTTTTCTGTTTTATGTGGGGAAGAAATGTCTTCTGGAACTTTTGAACTTTCATGTGCCTTAATAACAAACTTGCATGCCAGCTGTAAATATGAATAAAGTTGTTAAATTACGAGCCTAGTTGGTTTAGCCACAGAAAAAGTTGAGAACCTTCCCGCTGAGATATACACAAGACAAAAAGGTGTGACAACCAAACCTTGTCTCCCCTAGCCTAAATATAGGCCCCTTGCAGCTGAGGAGTAATTTATTCATTGACTATTTTCCCTTTTTGTCTCATTGAGATGGTGCAGATGTCTCTGAAACTGTAATTTCACAGATGATGGATTTCTAGTTATGTGCCCTTGTGCTGCCTTGTTTTTCTGTGTTTGTTATGATTGCATTTATTAAAATGACAAAATCTAAAGAACGTTTTGTGCTCTGTAGTTGCTGGTTTGCATGATTGCAAATGTCACACACAATCTGTAAAATGTGATGCCAAAACCCTGCGTGATACAATCAATGTACTGTAAAGGTAACCTATTACAAACATGTTTTACATTACATTACGACAGACACACTTGCAAATTTGAGGAGAACAAAAATGCATATTGTATAATGGGATGTTTGATTCAGTCCCTGGGAAGAGCACACAGGGTTTTCCTTCCAATAGAGAAGGTCTCCTCTTGGATAAATAGATAGAGATCTGACCGTCCTGTAATCCCTTTCGGATTTCTAGGAAGTGTTGTGTTTGAACAGAGAGCGCTGAGGCGTGGGAGAGCCTCCCGGATGGATCGCTCAGATAAAAATCCCCCAATCGCTGTGCTCAGATCTCACCCTGCCTATCAGAGAGGAATTCATTTACTCACACAGAGAAATGGGGCGACTGAGATTTAAAAAGGGGAAGCAAGGGAAGAACTGACAGAAAATGGAAAGTAAAACCTTTCTAGAGGCTATTAAAAAAAATGTAAAGCAGTGAACTCCCCACAGACTTGGAGTAAAGTGGACATGGTTCAGTCCCACGTTTTGGGGCCTGCAGGTAGAAGGCATTCACAATTAAATCATATGAACATGCTTCCCCTTCACTGTAACACAATACATTCTTAATGATAACAAAATTACTGTATGAAAAAAACGAAAGGTGATAACGTGAAGGTGTAACATTCTCTTGACCTGCTGAGCGGTCTGCAATGTCTTATCGGAAGGCACTCAGGTGGTAGTATAATATAAGATAAGCACTCTTTATAGGTGTAGGTGTGTCAGTAGAATGTCTGTCATCTCAAGGTACGGTACCAAGTACTGTCAGTAAGTCTGCACACCTGGGAGCCATGTTGTGGCCCTTCTTACAGATACAAAGAGCAAAGTAAACACAGGAGGGATGCCCCTTTCGTGTTCTAACTCTAACCCCTGTAATCCGCTGACCTTTTCACACCACTGAGTCTCTCCCAGTTGTGGTTCAGACTAGGCCCTCCACAGTCATCTCCCAGAATGTGCTCCCATTGGACTAATTAATGAACGAGCCAGTCAGACAAAAGGAAGAGAAGTAAGAGGATGGAGGAGATCTATCCTCTCACAGGCCAATGTCATCACAGGGACATCGATCTGAGCTGCTGGGTTAGAATGCCAAAGCACACAGTCCGAGGTGCACATGTGCAATCACAACCTCCTGGTTCATGGCATTCTGATCTTCCTGCTACGCCACCATGTCTGTGTCAGTTAATCTGACTATTCTATTTACTTATTTCAGCAAGTTTGGGGTTGGTGGGGCATATTACTCTGTTTTAATGTTACTTCTTAATCACTATGATAAATCAAATAGTTTTTTTTTAGTGTACATTTAACAGAGCTGAGATTGACTTTGAAGTGCAAAGTGTAGAAATAAAGGTGAAATCAGTCATTGATACAGATATGATGACGTAGCATGAAGATTGGAATTCCGTGAACCAAGAGGTTGTGAGTTCAAATCTCAGGTGAGAACATGTTGAATAATAATAATAACAGCATAAATGAACATGTGCAATGCAATCACATATGTCAAAGTCTGTCAAATATGTAAGTTGAAAGCACTGTGTATGTGCGTGTCCCTAATCTTGCCAACAGACAAGGATCTGTGAATGGATCAGTGGTTCACCAATCATGTCCTTGATGGGCTGGGCAAGAGGTGATGTGTAATGACATTTATTTTTTGGGAGAACGTCTTTACGGATGTCCCCGAAACAAGCCGGGAACTAAACAAAAACCTCCAGGGCCATGATCAAGCCGGGAACTAAACAAAAACCTCCAGGGCCATGATCAAGCCGGGAACTAAACAAAAACCTCCAGGGCCATGATCAAGCCGGGAACTAAACAAAAACCTCCAGGGCCATGATCAAGCCGGGAACTAAACAAAAACCTCCAGGGCCATGATCAAGCCGGGAACTAAACAAAAACCTCCAGGGTACACACTGAATATACCCTCGTTATTGTTATGTAATCTTATTGTGTTACTTTTTTTTTTTTTTTTTTTTTTTTTAGCAAATATTTTCTGAACTCTATTTTCTTAACTGCATTGTTGGTTAAGTGCTTGTATCTAAGCATTTCACGGTAAGGTCTACACCGGTTGTATTCGGCGCATGTGACAAATAACATTTGATTTGAAGTGGACGGATATTTCTACAATGGTCTCAAAGTTATAGTGTGACATTATAACATGATCCAAAAATGTTCCTTGAACATACTTCAGCAATTATGTCTGCATTCTGAAACATCACAGAAAGGTTCTGCAAACATAGATGGAGGCGTCATCCTAAACAACCAAAACAACACGTAGGCAACATTCCCACAAGACTCTCATAAAGTCATCGTTTGATGTTATAACATGATTGTTCCAATAATGTTTTCTAAACAAACGTCAGCAAATATGTGTGGTTCTGAGAAAACATTACTGGAACGTTATGCTAATGTTAGAGACAATCTCAAAGACTCTCATGAAGTTATAGTCTGATGTTACTGACATGTTCCAATAACATTCTAAGAACATACTTTCACTAGTAAAATTATTCTGAGAAAATATTTGACACATTTTGATGGAGATGTTATTAATTATACCTATAACAACAAACATTCCTGCGAGTCTTCTAAAGTTATTCTGTAATGTTGTGACATGATGTTCCAATAATGTTTTTGGAAGTGATAATGGAAGTGGTTCTGAAAACATTACTGCAATGTTCTGCTAATATTGATGTGCAATCTTATTATATGAAGTCGCCAAACTTAGAAATGTATCTTACAAATGGCATATCAATCGTCTTACGTGATTATATTTTGTTAGGGTAAATCTTAATTTCTCTACCATAAATTGCCTCCAACGTAATTTTTGAGAATTTGGCAGTACGTCCAACCGGCGTCACAACCGCAGACCACGTGTAACCACGCCAGCCCAGGTCCTCCACATCCGGCCTGTTCACCTGTGGGACCGTCTGAGGGGGGCTATGGGGGGTGCTGAGGAGTATTTCTGTTTGTAAGAAAAACTCATTATAATTGGCTGGGCCTGGCTTCCCAATGGGTGGGCCTGGTTGCCAAGTGGGTGGGCCTATGCCCTCCCAGGCCTACCCATGGCTGCACCCCTGCCCAGTCATGTGAAATCCATAGATTAGGGACAAAATAATTTATTTCAATTGACTGATATTGTTATTTGAACTGTAACTCAGTACAATCTTTGAAATTGTTGCATGTTGCGTTTATTAATTTGAAATTGAGGATACATATTTTCTATCCGCATCTATTCAATCCGCAACTTGGAAGTTCAGCTTTACAGCATGATTGAAATTTAAAAGCAATGTTCCCGCTTTAGCGGAGACTGCATTCACGGTAAAAGCTGCATATGTCAGTTCAATCAGAAATTACCTTTACATTTCTATTGCGGAATCTGTAACACTTCAGCTTTACTGATTGAGTAGAGCCAGAGATAGAACAATGAGACAGATATTTCACCAGCTGTATCAATGTTGGCATTTCCACTCACTACCAAATATGGTGGTGAGAGGAAGTCCAGTGGCCGGCAGTTGGAGAAGATACAGCGAGATGGATTCTGCTAATTTTCTCATCTATGAAACATTTGATCTCAATACAGTTTTCTGTTTCCAAAACTAGAATCTGTTAGAACAGAGTGGACTGCGTTTTGTGGACTTTATCCTTTGCCTAAAATTGTGCTGTTTTAGAAGGAGTGCAAGGGTGAATTGAGTTACTGCACATGCACACTTCACATCCTAGGCGTTCCCTTACGGAAATATGCAAATACATGCTAGAACGTACCAATAGGTTCTCACTAGCTCGTGCTTGGCTCTGCCCACCTCCTTGCTTGTTCTGCCCACTATGATTCATTTGCTCCCATTGGAATTGACAGGCTGTGGTCTATCTTGGGTTAATTATAAAAAAATATTTGATAGAGCCCTAGTTATCCTATTTCTGCAAAGAAAATGTATGAACAGCTTTGTGTTTGTGTCAGTCTGTTTGTGTCAGTGTTAGTGTCAGGTTTAATCCCTGGTTGGAGCTATCAACATTTTTTGTAAAACTATGTTTGCACAATAATAATCTGGTAAAATGTCACATTACTATAAATAATTGCCAATATTATAATTTAATAAAATGTCATGTGATTACAAGAAACTGCTGTGTGTTTCTACATGATTTCTACATCAACAGTAAGATAGCATTAACAGAGGAAAGAAACCCCCATGGACTGTTCAACTTAGTTTTATTGTTCTGTGAACATAGGACTAACATTCTAAGAACATTAAGGGAATGCTGGGTATAACCTAAATACAATATTTCTGAAATCTTTAAAGAATACATAAAAATGTATGTGAAACTTCCTGCAACATTGGGGGAACGTTGTGCACCGTTAAATAAACATTGTATGAATGTCAGCACAACTGGACAGATTTCGTGTTTTGGGAATCTCTTGTAATGTCCCCACACTGTTCCCACAACCCCATAAAATATTTTGGGAACTTTTAAACAGAAAATAACATAAAGAAAATGTATATGAAAATGTTTGCAACATTAGGGGAATGTTTTGTGCATTCCTGTGCTTGTGCATTCCTGTGCTTGGCCTCCTATGTTGAACCCAATAAACGGCTCCCTATCCACCGGATGTGCACCAAACTCACTAAAAGTGGCAGTAATAAAGCATCTCTTGAAAAAGACAAACCTTGACCCAGAAAATATGAAAAACTATGGGCCTATATTGAATCTCCCATTCCTCTCAAAAAAATTGAAAAATATGTTGTGCAGCAACTCACTGCCTTCCTGAAGACAAACAATACACACAAAACGCTTCAGTCTGGGTTTAGACCCCATCATAGCACTGAGACTGTACTTGTGAAGGTGGTAAATAACCTTTTAATGGCATTAGACTGAAGCTCTGCGTCTGTCCTCGTGCTCCTAGACCTTAGTGCTGCTTTTGATACCATCGATCACCACATTCTTTTGGAGAGATTGGAAACCCAAATTGGTCTACACGGACAAGTTCTGGCCTGTTTTAGATCTTATCTGTTGGAAAGATATCAGTTTGTCTCTGTGGATGGTTTGTTCTCTGACAAATCAACTGTACATTTCGGTGTTCCGCAAGGCTTCGTTTTAGGACCACTACAGTTTTCACTATATATTTTACCTCTTGGTGATGTCATTTGGAAACATAATGTTAACTTTCACTGCTATGCGGACAACACACAGCTGTACATTTCGATGAAACATGGTGAAGCCCCAAAATTGCCCTCCCTGGATGCCTGTGTTTCAGACATAAGGAAGTGGATGGTGGCAAATGTTCTACTTTTAAACTCGGACAAAACAGAGATACTTGTTCTAGGGCCCAAGAAACAAAGAGATCTTCTGTTGAATCTGACAATTAATCTTGATGGTTGTACAGTCGTCTCAAATAAAACTGTGAAGGACCTTGGCGTTACTCTGGACCCTAATCTCTATTTTGACAAACATATCAAGACTGTTTCAAGGACAGCTTTTTTCCATCTACATAACATTGCAAAAATCTGAAACTTTCTGTCCAAAAATGATGCAGAAAAACTAATCCATGCTTTTGTCACTTCTAGGTTAGACTACTGCAATGCTCTACTTTCCGGCTACCTGGATAAAGCACTAAATAAACTTCAGTTAGTGCTAAACATGGCTGCTACAATCTTGACTAGAACCAAAAAATGTGATCATATTACTCCAGTGCTAGCCTCTCTACACTGGCTTCCTGTTAAAGCAAGGGCTGATTTCAAGGTTTTAAAGCTAACCTACAAAGCATTACATGGGCTTGCTCCTACCTATCTTTCCGATTTGGTTCTGCCGTACATACCTACACGTATGATACGGTCACAAGACGCTGGCCTCCTTACTGTCCCTAGAATTTCTAAGCAAACAGCTGGAGGCAGAGCTTTCTCCTATAGAGCTCCATTTTTATGGAATGGTTAGCCTATCCATGTGAGAGACGCAGACTCGGTCTCAACCTTTAAGTCTTTATTGAAGACTCATCTCTTCAGTAGGTCCTATGATTGAGTGTAGTCTGGCCCAGGAGTGTGAAGGTGAACGGAAAGGCACTGGAGCAACGAATCGCCCATGCTGTCTCTGCCTGGCCGGTTCCCCTCTCTCCACTGGGATTCTCTGCCTCTAACCCTATTACAGGGGCTGAGTCACTGTCTTACTGGTGCTCTTCCATGCTGTACCTAGGAGGGGGGGGGGGCACTTGAGCGGGTTGAGTCACTGACGTGATCTTCCTGTCCGGGTTGGCGCTCCCCCTTGGGTTGTGCCGTGGCGGAGATGTTTGTGGGCTATACTCGGCCTTGTCTCAGGATGGTAAGTTGGTGGTTGAAGATATCCCTCTCGTGGTGTGGGGGCTGTGCTTTGGCAAAAGGGATGGGGTTATATTCTGCCTGTTTGGCTCTGTCCGGGGGTATCGTCGGACGGGTCCACAGTGTCTCCCGACCCCTCCTGTCTCAGCCTCCAGTATTTATGCTGTAGTAGTTTATGTTTCGGGGGGCTAGGGTCAATCTGTTATATATGGAGTATTTCTCCTGTCTTATCCGGTGTCCTGTGTGAATTTAAGTATGCTCTCTTTAATTCTCTTTAAATTTTTCTTTCTTTCTTTCTTTCTTTCTTTCTTTCTTTCTTTCTTTCTTTCTTTCTTTCTTTCTTTCTTTCTTTCTTTCTTTCTTTCTTTCTTTCTTTCTTTCTTCTTTCTTTCTTTCTTTCTCTTGGAGGACCTGAGCCATAGGACCATGCCTCAGGACTACCTGGCCTGATGACTCCTTGCTGTCCCCAGTCCACCTGGCCGTGATGCTGCTCCAGTTTCAACTGTTCTGCCTGCGGCTACGGAACCCTGACCTGTTCACCGGACGTGCTACCTGTCCCAGACCTGCTGTTTTCAACTCTCTAGAGACAGCAGGAGCGGTAGAGATACTCTGAATGATTGGCTCTGAAAAGCCAACCGACATTTACTCCTGAGGTGCTGTCCTGTTGCACCCTCGACAACCACTGTGATTATTATTATTTGACCCTGCTGGTCATCTATGAACATTTGTACATCTTGGCCATGTTCTGTTAAAGTCTCTACCTGGCACAGCCAGAAGAGGACTGGCCACCCCTCATAGCCTGGTTCCTCTCTAGGTTTCTTCCTAGGTTCTGGCCTTTCTAGGGAGTTTTTCCTAGCCACCGTGCTTCTACACCTGCATTGCTTGCTGTTTGGGGTTTTAGGCTGGGTTTTGTACATCACTTTGTGACATCAGCTGATGTAAGAAGGGCTTTATAAATACATTTGACTGATTGATTGATAAAATGTATATGTATATGAAAATGTTTGCAACATTAGGGGAATGTTTTATGCGTTATCTTATTAATTAGTCTATTCCGGGGTCAGCATGGAACTTTGGAAGGAAATAAAGTGCATTCCAACTAGGCTGTTACGGTGAACATATTACTGCCACAACGGCGGTCAGGAGTCATGATGGCAGTCAAATTCCATGTGACTATTTAGTTATGATAATTAGGCTTCTCCAAGCTCTGATGCTGGTGATGTTCATTAGTAGCCTACCAAACTTGCTAACTGCCTGGAACTCAGCACTCTATTGTCCCTCTAATCACTCGACAATGAAAATATAATCTAAAATCTAATCATACACATGAGAGCCCATGAGCTCATGTTTTGCGCAACAATTCTGTAGGCTATGCAATTGCGTGAGAAAACAGAGCAAATGTCTCTATTAAAAAGAGGAGGATCCCATCAGCTTTTTATAGGCTTTGCCTACTATATTTATTCTCAACCTTCATAATATTAAGCACATTGCTTCCCTTTAAAACAGGAGTAGCCTACCTGACTGGCATGAAAATGAACCACGGGAAAGCGTGTATTTTTTCCCCCCACTGCCCCTGTTTTGAGACAGGTACATGATAATGGTCCTTTCTAAATCAAAACAAATTTCCCACATATATTATTTAGTATATGTAAAGACAAGATTAAATCATGAGTAGTTGATGGGTGACAATATTAGCCTATCACTTGTGAATGATGCCAAACAGTGCATGCTTTTTTTGGTGACTTTTTCAAATCATAGTTGCACACCTCATGTAGCCTAGCCCATAGGCCTATATGTTTTGATAGGGTTGGATCATAACTAAAGCGGACAAATAATTTCTTAAAATGAAGCACATTAACCTGCTTTACAAGGGGTGTAGACCCTAACTGGCATACATATGTAGCGGGTGAGTTTCAAGTTTGGGGAAGATCATTTTCACCATAAAAATGCACCTTTACAATAAAAGCATTACATGCATAATCGTAATTGTGTAACGGAACATTCACGCTTATAGCCTACTACCGTTTGCGCATTGCTGAGGTTATAATGTGAAGAAATAGCCTTAATAGTATATCAACATTTTAGGCTAAACGTTTAGGCTAAATCTGTTGCCTCAGGCTCATTAAAACCGTTTTTTTTTTACCACTTTTTCTCCCCAATTTTGTGGTATACAATTGGTATTTACAGTCTTGTCTCATCGCTGCAACTCCCGTACGGACTCGGGAGAGGCGAAGGTCGAGAGCCGTGCGTCCTCTGAAACACAACCCAACCAAGCCGCACTGCTTCTTGACACAATGCCCACTTAACCCAGAAGCGAGCCACAAGAGTCACTAGTGCATGGTGGGACAAGGACACCCCTGCTGGCCAAACCCTCCCCTAACCTGGACAACGCTGGGCCAATTGTGTGCCACCCCCATGGGTCTCCCGGGTTGCGGCCAGCTGCAACAGAGCCTGGACTCGAACCCAGACTCCAGCCTTAGACCGCTGTGCCACTCAGAAGGCCCTAAAACAGTTTTTTGGATGCTAGTCAAATTGTGAATGAGAAACTGATGACGTGTGTACAGCCTGTGAAATAAACAAAGCAGAGCTCATGCCTTTCATGCAACTTTTTTCAAATCATCATTAGAGTCGCATCACGCAGCCTTAGAATGTCTTATAAATCTTAACATATAGCCCAACATTTGTATCACAACTAAAGTTACATAAATAACTCTAAATTAAGCATATAGGAGTACCTGTTTCTTAGTTAACCGCTCAACATGAATAGCCACATGTGCTCACTCCCTCAAGTCATTTGGAGAAAATATCCTTTCTATTTTATTCAGCTTTGTTCAATTGTATTCTTCATACAATAAAATAATATACAATAATGCCACGGAATTCTAAGTAAATCTTGTCTGCTAAATGAACTAGTGTAGCCCACAGCCATATGGCATAGCCAGATCAGGGCCTAACATTAGGACAACTCAGAGTATGCTATTCTGTTCTTCTGAAATAGACTACATGTTCTTCATATTATACTTCTTTAGACCTGTCTAAAATAATTGTGATGGTGTAGGCTATATTACATGGATTTATTAGACTTTTTAAAATGTAGATTTTCCAAAGGTCTGCATTAGTGGCTTGTAGGCTGTGCGTGGAAGCCAGGAGATGCTAAATGTGTTGATGTTAATTAACGGTCAATTACCGGGAGACCGGCAGTTACTTGCTTGACAGTCACCGACTGACAAAATTTCATGAGCGTCACAGTCCTCATTCCAACATTCTTACATGCTTCATCTGTTGTTCTGCCTCCACTCATAGCAGAGAGTAGTTTGCATCTCTGCCGTGTATCAGTCTTAGTGTCACACATGCATCTTTTGAGTGACTCTATTCTCCCCAGACCAAAGCACATAAATCACAGGCCCACTAAAGTAACTTAAGCATTGGATGAAGTACACAGCAAGGGAAAGGTTGGGAGTCATCCAGTACACTACGAACATACACAGAGTGGGCTGATCCCTGACAGGGTATAGACCTGCTCTGCTCCTAGGAGGACACAGTGGGTGTGCTGCGTGAAAACAACACTCTCTTCCTGAATAACGTGAGACATATTATTCAGCAGTCTGATTACTCATATGAGATATGAGATTACTCATGATGTTGCCCTTTTTCAATGCAACAGACAATGAGTTACTGAGAGCTTGTTGAAATCATGAATAATTGAGTGTGTGTAAGCTATTGTACAAAATGAAGGATTTGAATCTATTATTTACACACACACGTGCACATGTACACACGCACACTTGAATGCACGCAACTAGGCTATGCGCTGAGGCACTCACAGTCACACATTCCCTCCAAGGACCTTTAAAAGATTGACTACAAAACGCTGCCACATCCTTAGTCTGTTGAATCCATACAAATCTCTGCTGTTGAAAACTAAATGTTAGTCTAAAAGAAATGTGAGATAATGTCTAGATGCTTTTTATAGTGGAGATCAAGTTTATACATTTCCTGGCTGGGCTGATGAGACAGTGGATTGCGCAGTCAGATGGAACAGAGTAAATAGGCATTTTACCGTCATAGATTTAGCCGGTGGCAATTTGTGTGATAGACACCGGCTGGAATGCGCTTTTAACCAATCAGTACTCGGAATTATACGCACCCGTTGTATAAATGCACCATACTCTATAGATTATTTGTATAAAGTTTGCGGTTTGTCTCTCCGACATTTGCAACATTGTTTCAATATTCAAATTCAATCTCCTGCTGTCTCATAGTAATGAACGTGTCGGGAGTCGAGACGAGACAGAAAGGCAGGGAGCGTTTCTCAGCCAGTCGAAATCATGAATCAGCTGGCATCATTTTTAGGGCTATATACAAAAGAATGTCAATTGAAAAAGGTCAAACGAAATGCAGCTAATTTGCAGTCTTTCCAGCGTCAGTTTGAAGTGATTGTGTTACTGTATTGTTGGCTTGCTCCTCTGAACAACAGTGTCCTGACGAGTGAGCACATTTTCTATGCAAGGCGAAATCGCGCCTCATAGCTCATTGTTATGGATGTATCCAAATAAATGTCACTAGAAAACAGCTTAAACAAATGCAAATGCAACTACTTTGCTGTTATTCTGGCTGCACTTTTTGACGTGACTGTAAATTAGTCGTAGTTGGCTAGCTATCAAGCAAGGGATAAGAACATTGCCAGCCACATTTAGAACGAACGACTGGATACAGAACAAAAAGACTGAACGACTGGGTAGCGTCTCTAGCAACCCTAGATTTGTGTCGGGACTATATCTTGTGGAAGGATAAAATAGTATGAATACATTCCTCAAAATAACGTTTTTTATTAAAATAACCCGTTGTAATGAAAGTGATAATGCCCTCGAAGCCGGAGTTTGGAGGATATATTGGCACGGTGGCCCACGACGAACACCCGTGCCAATATATCCTCCAAACACCTGCTTCTCAGACATTATCATTTAAATATGACCTGTGGTGGTGCTGAAAGGGCCCATTTTTGCTTTTTAATCAATCTCTTGTACATTTTCTGTAGGGATTAATTGATTATTTTTCCCCTGGACAGGCAATTCTCTGAACTCCAAATAGGAGAATTTTCACAAGGCTGTTCGCAAGTCCCAATGAATCCCAATCTATTGATCTTACTGCTACATTGGGAAAGCAAATCTGAGGCAGCTGCCATGTCAGCACTCTGCCTGTAACTACAGAGAGGGAACAAGATGGAGGAAAAACAGGAACCAAGCAAAGAAGATTAAAAAGGAGAAAATCTATTCATCAGTTCCTTTTTTTAGCATATATTCAGTTTTATTGTTATTTTGTCTGCACTTTAATTTTAGGTACTAGAGTTTCGGCGGGTAGAAAGGTTTTGTTGGGAATTAAAGCTTTTATGTTCATTTATGGATGTCATTAATTGATAAACGCTTATAAAGCAATGGCCTGTGTGATGTGTTTGTGAAAGTCACTAGTCAGAAATATGCAGGTGTACACCTCCGATAACACTGTATTGATAATAAAGGCAGTTGCAGGCTCACTTTATGGCATGCACTTAAATGTCATCTATACAATTTCCCAAACATACAGCAATAACTCATGTGTAAATTATGGAAGTATTTCCACTGTGAGAAGCATCTTAGCAGATATGTTATTTATGCCTTAGTATTGGCACAGAACTCACAAAACTGTCACAACAAAATGTCAGCAGCAAATATTGAGGATCTCCTTATTGACAGGAATGGACAATTATACTTGAACTCATCAAACTGGTTCCGATTCTAATTCTCAGTTTATTTCATTGCTTATAATGATATGTTTAAAATGATTTGATGTTAGGTTGTGTTATATTTGTATACACAGATGTGCAGTTTCCCTACCAACCAAGGCAATAGAAACATTTGTCCTAATGTGATTGTATCTACTTGATTATCATCATATTATGAATATCTTTTATTTGGCTGATCTCAAGGATAAAATGAATAGAGTGGATAGTTTGCAGTTTTGTGCGTAGTACAAGGTCCTTGATTAGTTTTGTAAACATTGAAGACGCTTAAGGGTGACAACAGACAGCTCTGTTTGTGAATGTCTGATTGGTTGTTTGAAAAGTAACAAACAGACTTGGTTATTATACATACTCTGTGTGAGTGCATGCATAGAGCACACAACATTTTTCTCAGTTAAAGTAATTGTCATCTCTCTTTAATAGCAGATTAATGATGTTGATTTATTAAGATAACAACATGAAACCATGTAAGAGGATTTCCAATTTAAGATGTTATGTTTCATTAGCATTTTAGAAACGTAAGTCAGCATAAGTCATGAATGCACTCATTAGATGGAGAGATTCTATAATTCTGTATTCATTCGGGGTTCCTTTTACAGAATCATTAAGATATAATTTGGCAACCCCCATACTCAAGAAGATTGGCGCTCTCCAGATTTTTCACAGATTTCCTCGAAGATTAGGAGAAGATGTGAAAACAGCTGTTCCATGTGAAGGAGCTTGGGGGAGTGGCTCTATGTTTTATTAGAGGACACTTGACATCCATGATTCAACAGACATCAGTGTTCCAATGGGATGACTACAGTAGTCAGCAGGCAGCCAGGGGTGTGGTGGTAGCTGAACATAGTTGGACAGAGTCCAATCCTCTCCAAGTATTGCATTTGTGTTGTCTTATTTGTGATTATATTAGTGCATGTCGAAAACAATCAAGGAAAATAATAATTTTTGTATCGATCCTGAAAGGGCTGAGTATGAATGCTGGAATGTAAGCTATATTTCCCGTTTGAACATACACATACTGTTTACTCGTCCATGCAATAAGGTTCCACGGAAAATGGGCAGTAAAATGTGACCACTAAAACTTCAACGCCCTTTTTAGTATTTCCAATAAGGGAGCGTTCAGCTCCCTAAACATTTTAACATTTCAGATAGATGAAAAACCCCAAAACCACTAACTAAGCTGCCATAAGTTTGGAGATTAAAATGGGTACCTTTTTTAAACAATCTACTTGATGTACAATCTATTTACCTCAATTTTTCCTTTACCCTCAACTATTATAACACAATATGCATTCCCCTTCCGTGTGTGCTCAGTGGTAAGATGGCGCCGGAGAAGAAGGCTGACATTTTACGTGTTCCTGTCTAATTGTGTTTTTTACTTATTTTGTGCATAATGTTGCTGCTACAGTCTCTTATGACCGAAAATAACTTTTGGACATCAGAACTACAATTACTCACCACGAACTGACAGAATCCTTTTTTTCCTTTAACGAGTCCGACGAGCCCGACTTGAATGACATACTGCTTTCCCGGTAACAGGTCCAGATCCCCATCATTTGCGTGAAGAGAAGGTTGAGAAAAAGGGGCCGGAGAGCGGGCTGCCTTCTGAGAATTCGTAGGCGATCGAATAAACCCCCACCGCCTACAATTCTACTAGCAAACGTGCAATCTTTGTCAAATTAAATCAATGACCTACGCGGAAGATTAAACTACCAACGGGACATTCAAAACGGTATAATCTTATGCTTCACGGAGTCGTGGCTGAACGACAACATTATCAACATACAGCTGGCTGGTTAAACGCTGTATCGGCAGGACAGAACAGCGGCATCTGGTAAGACAAGGGGCGGCGGACTATGTATTTTTGTAAATAACAGTTGGTGCACAATATCTAAGGAAGTCTCAAGGTTTTGCTCGCCTCATGATAAGCTGTAGACCACACTATCTGTACCTATAGAGTTTTCATCTGTATTTTCCGTAGCTGTCTACATACCACCACAACCTGATGCTGGCACTAAGACCACACTCAATGAGCTGTATTCCGCCATAAGCAAACAGGAAAACGTTCACCCAGAGGCGGCGCGCCTAGTGGCCGGGGACTTTAATGCAGGGAAAATTAAATCGGTCTTACCAAATTTCTATCAACATGTTACATGTGCAACTCACGTCTGTAGCAATGAAGTGCTTTGAAAGGCCAGACATGGCTCACATCAAAACAATTATCTCAGAAACCCTAGACCCACTCAATTTTGAATACCGCCCTAACACAATCTCTATTGCACTCAACACTGACCTTTCCCACCTGGATAAAAGGAACACCTACACTACCGGTGAAAAGTTTTAGAACACCTAATCATTCATGGGTTTTTCTTTATTTTTACTATTTTCTACATTGTAGAATAATAGTGAAGACATCAAAACTATGAAATAACACATGTGGAATCATGTAGTAACGAAAAAAGGGTTAAACAAATCAAATATATTTTATATTTGAGATTCTTCAAATAGCCACCCTTTGCCTTGATGATAGCTTTGCACACTCTTGGCATTCACTCAACCAGTTTCATGAGGTAGTCACCTGGAATGCATTTCAATTGACAGGTGTGCCTTGGTAAAGTTAGTTTTGGAATTTCTTTCCTTCTTAATGCGTTTGAGCCAATCAGTTGGGTTGTGACAAGGAAGGGGCGGGGGGTATACAGAAAGCCCTATTTGGTAGAAGTCCAAGTCCATCATTACTTTAAGACATGAAGGTCAGTCAATACGTAAAATGTCAAGAACTTTGAAAGTTTCTTTAAGTGCAGTTGCAAAAACCATCAAGTACTATGATGAAACTGGCTCTCATGAGGACTGCCACAGGAATGGAAGACCCAGAGTTACCTCTGCTGCAGAGGATAAGTGTAGTGGTCTGGGTGTAGCTGGTGCAGAGGAGTCAGGCGCAGGACAGCAGAGATGAGTAACACAAGTAACTTTACTCAAATATTCCAATAACATGTCGTAATACTGAGCCCACAAATAATGGACCGAACATACATAAAACAATCACGCACAAAAACCATGGGGAAAACAGAGGGTTAAATAATTAACATGTAATTGGGGAATTGAAACCAGGTGTGTAAAACAAAGACAAAACAAATGGAAAATGAAACGTGGATCGGTGATGGCTAGAAGGCCGGTGACGTCGACCGCCGAACGCCGCCCGAACAAGGAGAGGGACCGACTTCGGTGGAAGTCGTGACAATAAGTTCATTAGAGTAACCAGAAATTGCAGCCCAAATAAATGCTTCAAAGAGTTCAAATAACAGACACATCTCAACATCAACTGTTCAGAGGAGTCTGTGTAAATCAGGCCTTCATGGTCGAATTTCTGCAAAGAAACCACTACTAAAGGACACCAATACGAAGAAGAGACTTGCTTGGGCCAAGAAACACAAGCAATGGACATTAGACCGGTGGACATCTGAGCTTTGGTCTGTAGTCCAAATTGGAGATTTATGGTTCGAACCACCATGTCTTTGTGAGACGTGGTGTGGGTCAATGGATGATCTCCGCATGTGTATTTCCCACCGTAAAGCATGGAGAAGGAGGTGTAATGGTGTAGGGGTGCTTTGCTGGTGACACTGTCTGTGATTTAATTAGAATTCAAGAAACACTTAACCAGCGTGGCTACCACAGCATTCTGCAGCGATACGCCATCCCATCTGGTTTGGGCTTACTGAGACTATCATTTTTTTAACAGGACAATGACCCAACACATCTCCAGACTGTGTAAGGGCTATTTGACCAAGAAGGAGAGTGATGGAGTGCTGCATCAGATGACCTGGCCTCCACAATCACCTGACCTCAACCCAATTGAAATGGTTTGGGATGAGTCGGACCGCAGAGTGAAGGAAAATCAATCAATCAAATGTATTTATAAAGCCCTTCTTACATCAGCTGATGTCACAAAGTGATGTACAGAAACCCAGCCTAAAACCCCAAACAGCAAGCAATGCAGGTGAAGAAGCACGGTGGCTAGGAAAAACTCCCTAGAAAGGCCAGAACCTAGGAAGAAACCTAGAGAGGAACCAGGCTATGAGGGGTAGCCAGTCCTCTTCTGGCTGTGCCGGGTGGAGATTATAACAGAACATGGCCAAGATGATCAAATGTTCATAGATGACCAGCAGGGTCAAATAATAATAATCACAGTGGTTGTAGAGGGTGCAACAGGTCAGCACCTCAGGAGTAAATGTCAGTTGGCTTTTCATAGCTGATCATTCAGAGTATCTCTACCGCTCCTGCTGTCTCTAGAGAGTTGAAAACAGTAGGTCTGGGACAGGTAGCACATCCGGTGAACAGGTCAGGGTTCCATAGCCGCAGGCAGAACAGTTGAAACTGGGACAGCAGCACGACCAGGTGGACTGGGGACAGCAAGGAGTCATCAGGCCAGGTAGTCCTGAGGCATGGTCCTAGGGCTCATGACCCCCGAGAGAAAGAGAGAGAGAGAGAGAGAAAAAAAAAGAGGGAGAAAGAGTTAGAGAGAGCATACTTAAATTCAAACAGACACCGGATAAGACAGGAGAAATACTCCAGATATAACAGACTGACCCTGTCCTGCTGTGGGGACTGTGCGAGGGCATTTAAATGACTATCTGTACTTAGTGGTGGCACAGACACCGTTTCATCCTTTCCTACACTTAAATTACCCTTGCCTAATGATTGCATCTGAAGCTGGGCTTACAGCACGGCTATCCTCGCCGTAAGGCAATCATTCTCCTGTATATTATGAGTATAGTGACTGCAATTAGAAGGCATAATGTTAATGTTTCTACTTAGCTTCGGCTGGTGGAGGTCCTGATGAAAATAATAAAGAAAAACCCTTGAATGAGTAGGTGTTCTAAACCTTTTGACCAGTAGTGTGTGAGAATGATATTCAATGTCTACAGCTCAGTCTTCAACACCATAGTGCCTTCAAAGCTCAACAAAAATCTACCGACCCTGGGACTAAACACCTCCCTCTGCAACTGGATCGTGGACTTCATGACGGCTGCCCCCAGGTGGTAAGGGTAGGTAACAACACATCTGCCACGCAGATCCTCAACACAGGGGCCCCTCAAGGGTGCGTGCTCAGTCCCCTCCTGTACTCCCTGTTCACTCATGACTTCACGGCCAGGCACGACTCCAACACCATCATTAAGTTTGCTGATGACAACAGTGTTAGGCCTGATCATCAACAATGACAAGACAGCCTATAGGGAGGTCAGAGACCTGGTCGTGTGGTGCCAGGACAACAACGTGATCAAGACTAAGGAGATGATTGTGGACTACAGGAAAAAGAGGATGGAGCACACCCCCATTCTCATCAACGGGGCTGTAGTGGAGCAGGTTGAGAGCTTCAAGTTCCTTGGTGTCCACATCACCAACAATCTAACATGGTCCAAGCACACCATGGCAGTCATGAAGAGGGCACGACAAAACCTATTCCCCCTCAGGAGACTGAAAAGACTTGGCATGGGTCCTCAGATCCTCAAAAGATTCTACAGCTGCACCGTCGAGAGCACCCTGACTGGTTGCATCACTGCCTGGTATGGCAACTGCTCGGGCTCCGACCGCAAGGCACTACAGAGGGTAGTGTGTACGGCCCAGTACATCACTGGGGCAAAGCTTCCTGCCGTCCAGGACCTCTATACTCCCCCCCCCCTTTTACACCGCTGCTACTCTCTGTTGTTATCCTCTATGCATAGTCACTTTAATAACTCTACCTACATGTACATATTACCTCAATTACCTCGACTAACCGGTGCCCCCGCACATTGACTCTGTACCGGTACCCCCCTGTATATAGTCTCGCTATTGTTATTTTACTGCTTCGTTACTTGTTACTTTTATTTCCTATTCTTATACGTCTTTTTTTTTTAACTTTAATTGTTGGTTAGGGGCTCGTAAGTAAGCAATTCACTGTAAGGTCTACACCTGTTGTATTCGGCACATCTGACTAATAACATTTGATTTGATTTGATTTCAGCTTTGTTTACAAGTCAACAGACAGGACCTTTCCCTGGTCAGGCCAGGCAGAGGATAACAAACTGACTTGCAGTGTCCAGTCAATTCAACAGAGGCACACGTCAAAGGAAAGCCAAAGTGAAAGGTCTGTCAGGGCCAGACAAATGATTCCTCTGATGCAGTGTTTGACAGACAGACAGCACCCTCCATCTCACCTCCACCCACCCCCCACCATCACATTCACATCTGTCCCACCTTTAACATCCTCCGTCTCCCTGGTAACACTGCAAATGAAGTGATTGTAATGTCAACTATCTATTCATCGTGTCTACCAGAGGTTTCTATCGATGACACAGTTAAAATTGGCTTTTCATCCCAGACATTACAATTGTCTCCAAACAAATGTCAGGGGTGTCAGTCCTCCCACATGTTTCCATTCTATAGAGGTTACTGAGTTAGACCAGGCCTAAATCCAGACAGAAATGAAAGAGCAGAGCAGAGAGAATGCGTTGAATACTAAGGAGTTAGGCCCCACAGTGACATTTGAAAGCTCTCATTTTGTATCGGCCTCCTAGTCATTCAGCAATGACTCATCCGGCCCTGGGTGTCCAAGCTCTATGTCTGCTGAGCGATGTCAACACCTGCTGCAAGCTAGTCAGTCAGACAAGGCTGAGTGGAGGTTCGTCAATACTACAGCGGACGTGTGATCGGAAAAGGAGAGAGACAATTGGTTAAAAACTAAAGGCTTCACCCTCAACAAAACAACCAATCAACCTCACATATGGGGGGTGCTTTATGGGGTCCCCAGCTAAACTGTAGGTAACACAAAGCTGTAATTACTGTACTAACATTGTAATTACACAGTCATTGCATAGGATTTTCTATCACACAAATGGAATAATGACTGTGCCTTGCATCAACGTCATTATAACATCTGGAAAAATGTTACAGTCCTGTAAATATACATGTTTCAATGGCACCATTCCCGTTCACCTCTAGGCTACATGTGTGTGAGAGTGTTGAAGATCAGTCAGTTATTACCATGCACCATACACTGTAAATATATTAGGGACAGTTAATTTTGCCCTTGTTTACATTCACCCGTTTCCTTCGAATAAATGTTAATTAATTAGTTTTACAGGTTTTACTATATGCTGTAATTTCTTCCATGCTAGCCACATTTCCTCAACTGCTTGCATGTGCCTCCCCTATCAAGGTGTTTTGGTACTTCCCTTCTGCACTACACTTTTCCGCGCTGTGTTTACTATACAACAGGTCAATATAGTCTACCTGTCTAATTGTCTACCCTGCCCTCTATCCACCTTTCATATAGCGCAACCGGAAATTAAAATGATTTAGATACGTTTCAAAAACAGCTGCAGTTCTCTTTTTCTCCATGTGGGGGCATTCGAGTCATTCGGACCAGTGCCAGCTATCAAAATCGTCCTCCATCTCTCGGTCGCTCAAAGGCTTAAACCAGACAGAATATTAATACATCTCTCACTGCTACTGTAGGCCTATATGTCCACTTATTGCAACATTCAAATGTACAAAAATATATCTGAAATGCATCCTTACACATCAACAACCGTCGTTTTATATAGCTTAATAACACAAGATGGATAGCCTATTGGTCTTCACTCCAACATACAAGCGTGTAAAGGGTCCTATGTGTGGCTGGTGTAGAAAGTCAGGTGCAGGATAGCAGATATGAGTAATTAACGTACTTTTACTCAAAATGTGAAATATTCAAAGTAACAAATACACGCACACCATGACAGACCGAAAATAGAATAAACAATCACTCACAAAAACCCATGGGGGAACAGAGGGTTAAATAATGAAACAGTAATTGTGGGATTGAAATCAGGTGTGTAAAACAAAGACAAAACAAATGGAAAATGAAAAGTGTATCGGCGGTGGCTAGAAAGCCGGTGATGTCGACCACCGAACATCGCCCGAACAAGGAGAGGGACCGACTTCGGCGGAAGTCGTGACAAAGTGTCAAGTGTATCCGAAATAAAGCCGTACAGTAATCTACACCATATCAAAACTAATTTCACACATAGGCTATAATATCAGATATTGTCACGTCCTGACCAGTATAGGGGTTATTTGTTATTGTAGTTTGGTCAGGACGTGGCAGGGGGTGTTTGTTTTATGTGGTTCAGGGTGTGTTTTGTGTATGTGTTTAGGTAGAGGGTTATTGATTTATTAGTCCGGGGTTTGTTAGTCATTGTTCTATGTTAGTATATTTTCTATGTTCTATCTAGTTTTTTGTATTTCTATGTTTAGTTAATTGGGGTTGGACCTTCAATTGGAGGCAGCTGGTTATTGTTGCCTCTGATTGAGGGTCCTATAATTAGGAGTTTGTTTTTCATGGGTTTTTGTGGGAGATTGTTTCTTGTTTTGCTGTGTGCCTGATGAGACTGTCTAGTTCATTTGTTTTTGTATACGTTGTTTGTGTTTTCCTTCTTCACCAAATAAAAAGAAGATGAGTAAAAATTTTCCCGCTGCGTCTTGGACTCTACCCTACGACACCCGTGACAGATATAAAGACAAGATGAAATGTGACCAGTTTCAGGAAACTAGGCATATGTCGCTGGTCACTACTTCACAGGAGAGACATTTGAACTTAACATTTTTTTTTTATCAAAATGCGTTTTTTGGAAATGTCTTCTCGAACCTATGAACTTTCAAGTGCCTTAATAACAAAACTGTATGCCATCTGTAAATACGAATAAAATTGTTAAATTACGAGCCTAGTTTGTTTAGCCACAGAAAAATCCAGCAACATTCCTGCTAGCGATGATTGGCTTAGATAATGAGTGGGTGGAACATGCCGAGAGATTAGTTTGTATTGGTCTGCCATATAGCACGTTTCTGTCTATTTGAGCTGGTCAGTATGTGTACAGTAGGTAATCCTGTCTAACGCTGCTTTTTTTAATGTATCGTGTCGCAAAACTGCATAAGTGTTGCTCTCCACTTTCTGGAGGACCGAGTTTTGAAATCTGTGGAATTCGACTATGATAGCTAAGGAGATGGAGAAAACACCTGTCTCCAGATTACATCTTCAAACTAAGGGCAACCATGGCATCCGACAGGAGAGGCGCCCATCCATGAATGATGTGTGCGGGTAAAATAGTCTAGCTCGGTACATTTTTAGATATTACATGTTTCAAATTTTGACAGAAAGAGCCATTTGCTTGGATAGCTATAGCCTAATGTTAGCAACCTGCTGATTCATGCAGGGTAGTAATGTCATGAGTTGGGATTATGGTTCATCGTAAACCTAGCTAGCTAACGTTAGCTGGCTGGCTCGCTAGCTAACGTTACATCTATGTTCTTATTATTTATATCTCAGAGCCATTTGCTTGGCTAGCTATAGCCTAATGTTAGCTAGCTAACATTGAACCTGGTTGGTTAGCTACCTGCAGATTCATGCAGGGTAATAACGTCATGAGTTGGGATTATGTTTCATTGTTTACCTAGCTAGCTACCTAACGTTAGCTGGCTGGCTCGTTAACTAACGTTACATGTATGATCTTATTATTCGTATCTCAGAGCCATTTGCTTGGCTAGCTATAGCCTAATGTTAGCTAACTAACAATGAACCTGGTTAGTTAGCAACCTGCAGATTCATGCCACCCGTTGAATATGTGTGTCAGTAAACATCGGCAAAAAAACATAATTAAATTGTTGCCAGCGGCACAGGTACAGTTAGCAACGCTCTGGATAACATGAAAGAAGCCTAACCAGCTCTGCTAGGGCGAGTGAAATGGTCAGAAGGGGGTGTTCTCTCATGTGTGCCTGTGTCACAGCTGTCTTCAGAAATGGACCAAAATGCAGCAGAGTTAGTATTCATCCTTCAATTTAATTAGAACGAACACTATACAAGAACAAAAACAAGGAAACTGACAGCCAACAGTCCTGTCAGGTGCAACCACACTAAACAAGAAACAATTACCCACAACCCCAAAGAAAAACACACACTCCTATATAGGACTCCCAATCAAAGGCAACTCAACACACCTGCCTTCAATTGGGAGTCCTAATCACCAACACAGCCATTCACACACACAAAAACCCTGCCACATCCTGACCAAAACTAATCCAATTGCTCCCTCTGCTGGTCAGGATGTGAAAGCCTGGAAGTAGCTAGTCATTTAGCTTGGATGCTTGACTGCCGTTGTGAGGTCAGAATGTTCGGATCAACCCTACTCATCGGCCTCCGAGAGTGAAACGCTCTGAATTTACAAACGGACAATCTGACCGCACAGTTGCAGTCACCAACGCTCTGGATAACATAACAGCTTAACCAGCTCTGCTAGGGCGAATAATGTTCAGTAAGCTGTTCTCTCATTTGCGTCTGGAAGTAGCTAGCAAGTTAGCTTAGGTGCTTGACTGCTGTTGTTTGTACAGAACGCTCGGATCAACCCCTTAAAGAGATAGGTGGGGCTAAAGCTTAAGAGGGTGTGAACGATGCTGAATGGGTGTGGACAAAGAGGGCTTTCCAATAGTAGTATACAACATTCAAAGTAGGTCAACTTTTAAAGCTGAATTACTTTCCCATTGTTCCTCAACTGTAGTGTATGATATACCATTTTGTAGCTCTTAGTCTCTACTTTTATCCAATGTAAAAAACACAATTTCAAATGTTGCTACATAAGACCGATTTCAGCCGATCAGTCACAAATTGAGAATAGGGGGATAGAAAACCATGCAAAAAACGCAGCCCACAATTCTTTGGATCTATGTATATATTATCGAAAAAGAGAACATCTAACGGTTTCTAATGTATCTAAGGTTATAAATCAACTGTCAAAATGTAGTTAACTTTTGGCCTGGGGTGGTTTAGTGGTTAGGGCTGCTGCCTTCAGCAAGGAAATAGGCCTACTGTGTCAGTGTGGGTTTGATTCCGGTCCATGCACTTCTGGCACAAATAACTCAATCCCCCAATTGACTTAATGTAGTTATACATTTAAAATATGGACAGTCCAGGGTTAATTCAACCCCGATCTTGATAAGAGATGCCCATACCAAACACTTATTTCAAAAAACAGTTGTATTTAATGGATAACATAAATAGGAAACAAATAAAATAAGTTTCCTTTCATACAAAGTATCGAGTTAATTGCCACAGTAGATTTGACATGTTAAACGAGGAAATGCTGTATTTCTATTGTACGGAATGCTTGTTAAATAGAAATCGCCCTTAGTCTGTTCAAAAAGACTAAATTGTTCCGATAATAATACCAACCAGAGGGCGTATATATCTTGAAAGACTTTGGTAGCAAGCAGGACTAAGGTAACACCTACCTCATCTTCTAGGAAGTGGTAATGAGGTGAGATTTGCGGGTGAATTTAGCGTGTATTGATGGTTTAATGTAACGACTGCCGTGAGAGAGAGTGGACCAAAACGCAGCGGAGTTAGTGTTCATCATATTTAATTAAGAAAGAACACTATACAAACAAAACAAGAAAAAAACCGACAGCCAAACAGTCCTGTCAGGTGAAACACAATGACAGAAACAATTACCCACAAAACCCCAACGGAAAAACATGCACTTATGTGTGACTCCCAATCAACAACAACGAACTTCAGCTGTGCCTGATTGGGAGCCACACACGGCCCAAAACAAAGAAATACAAAAACATAGAAAAAGAACATAGAACGCCCACCCAATGTAACACCCTGGCCTACCCAAAATAAAGAACAAAAAACCCCTCTCTATGGCCAGGGCGTTACATTTAAGGAGACATCAGATGATAATCTCATGCCATTGATGGTTGCAATAGGACCCTTGTTTATTATATTCCAAAACATGATTGATTGATATTATTTATTTAGTTGTCATACACCTACCGGTGCCCAGCCCACATGGGCTTACAAGACATTACTACAAATGTCAAATTATTTCACATACAATAATCATAGCTACCATCTAGCCATACAACACAAACAGTACATTTCTCCTTCAGGCATTGTGAATAAACTGAACAATCTCAAACACACCCTGTCTGAAACAGAATTCAAGCCTCTGCTCGTCCCGTAACCAGAATACTTATCAACAAAAATGTTACAAAAAATAACATGTCTCAGATCACCATACAGAGGGCAATAAAACGCAATGGATTTTGTTTTTAATTTCCCAGAAATCACACAGTAGGCAAATTCTCTCCTCTTTAGGCACTCTGTTAAATCTACCCATCTCTATAGCCAGATGGAGGGTGCCAGATCTGAGTTATGCACAAAATGACCTTTGGCCTTTTTGTTAGGTACAGGCGGACATATGGTTCAGGGGTGTAGTTCTCTTTGATGAGAGTGCACTTCTAAGTTTAGGTTTAAACCAAATATCAGCTGCCCATTTTTCCTTATGGATCAGAAAAAGCTTGTCCTTTAATTGGTTAACACCACATGGTAATTTGTTCCCGAAATATACACCGCAAATCAGTTTCACAAAAAATAGATAACAATTCTCTAGCCCACGGATAGCTTTGAGTAAGGTTGTAGTTAAATACTTTTTTGTTTGTGATTATGTGTTCTGGAATATTTATCAGTCTGTTCCATAGACTTACCATGTCACCTTTTTGCCTAACTACACATGGTTCCCAACCCATTTCTACACAAATAGCCAGGTTTGGAGTCAGTTTGTGCACACCAGGAAAGCAGCAGATTGCTCTGTTTTCACCCTTGATACAATTAGTACGTACTTTGGATCCCCATGCCCCAGCACCATAGCCCATCACTGGACACACACAGGATTTATACAGCTGAGAATAAGCACAGTAACCAAGATCCTTACATATTTTAATTTAGTTTAACACTATCCCCAAGGCTTTACCTGCAAAATCTGCCAGTTATCTAATGCCATCTACAAAGGTAATGTGTTCATCCATAGGGAAACCAAGTTATTTATAAAGCCCAGTGTAGAATAATGGGGTTGTACCAAAACAGAAGTTGTGTGCACTTCTCTGCACGCCCTTCTTTCTGAAAGGAACAATCTAGGTATTTTCTTGATTTATCACTTGTCTTCTTTTAATACACCATAAATTAACAATATTCAACACATTCCCAGGGTAATCTTCTGTCTAAGCAAGGAGAACCATGTCATCAGCATACAGCAAGATGCCCTGGAATATATCCATAACTTCAACACCGAGTTTAGCATGTTTGATTTGTAGGGCAAAATCATTAACATATAGTGCAAATAAAGTGGGCGATAGGACGTCGCTACATTCTGTACGCTATCCATTAGCCTATCCATTGTCACATAATGAAAGGTGTGAAAACCCATAATATTCTCCAATGGAAGAAGTTTGGAACCACCAAGAGTCTTCCTAGAGCTGGCTGCCCGGCCAAACTGAGCAATCAGGGGAGAAAGGCCTTGGTCAAGGGGATGACCAAGAACCAGATGGCCACTCTGACAGAGATCCAAAGTTCCTCTGTGGAGATTGGAGAACCTTCCAGAAGGACAATTACTCTGCAGCACTCCACCAATCAGGCATTTATGGTAGAGTGGCCAGACGGAAGCCACTCCACATGACAGCCCGCTTGGAGTTTGCCCAAAGGAACCTAAAGACTCTCAGACCATGAGAAACAAGTTTCTCTGGTCTGATGAAACCAAGATTGAACTCTTTGACCTGAATGCCAAGCGTCACGTCTAGAGAAAACCTGGCACCATCCCTATGGTGAAGCATGATGGTGGCAGCATCATGCTGTGAGGATGTTTTTCAGCAGCAGGGACTGGGAGACTAGTCAGGATCGAGGGAGTTGAACATAGCAAAATACAAAGAGATCCTTGATGAAAACCTGCTCCAGAGTGCTCAGGAACTCAGACTGGGGCGAAGGTTCACCTTCCAACAGGACAGCGACCCTAAGTACACAGCCAAGACAACACAGGAGTGGCTTTGGGACAAGTCTCTGAATATCCTTGAGTGGCCCAGCCAGAGCCTGGACCTGAACCCGATTGAACATCTCTGGAGAGACCTGAAAATAGCAGTGCAGCGATGCTCCCCATCCAACCTGACAGAGCTTGAGAGGATCTGCAGAAAAAATGGGAGAAACTCCCCAAATACAGGTGTGCCAAGCTTGTAGCATCATACCCAAGAAGACTCGAGGCTGTAATCGCTGCCAAAGGTGCTTCAACAAAGTGCTGAGTAAAGGGTCTGAACACTTCTGAAAATGTGATATTTCCTTTATAAATTATTTTTTAGGGCAGGAATGTCTAAAAACCTGTTTTTGCTTTGTCATTATGGGGTATTGTGTGTAGATCGATGAGGATTTAAAAAAAATCAATTTTAGAATAAGTCTGTAACCTAACAAAATGTGGAAAAAGTGAAGGTAAGTGAAAGCCAGATAGGCCTATCACGTACATGCCCTTATATCAGTCATCAGTCAAAAAGAGGGTGTCTTGTCCTGCTGCTGAAATCTGCTCCTGCATTCATTCCAGCCATCAGACACAGAGCATTGGGGTAGGTGCATGTCTGACATCAATGTGTGTGCAATTACAATGACAATTGTATATGGTCAATACATTTAAAAAAAATATATATAACATAATTATACTGTTTTATACGTAGGTTCAGGTGTAATGGAATGTTTTGCCTTGTGTTGTAGGTTTTGTGGGTTTTGACACTCTTATGTCGGTGTCATAATCAGCCATAAAATAACTACTGTGGCAGGTTTTGTGGGTTTTGATACACTTATGTTGGTGTCATAATCAGCCATAAAATAACTACAGTGGCAGGTTTTGTGGGTTTTGATACTCTTATGTTGGTGTCATAATCAGCCATAAAATAACTACAGTGGCAGGTTTTGTGGGTTTTGATACTCTTATGTTGGTGTCATAACCAGCCGTAAATGTCACAACAGGTCTAAATATATGTGTCATGATAGTGTTATGACCATATTATAAAATATTATAAAATGTTATGTCAGCTGTTGTGACATATTATGACATGATTATGACCGTGACATAGCGTGAAAGGATGCTGAGTGTGAAGTAAAGTGTTACCAAATTCTGATTTCCCCCTAGCTGATCATTGTCTGCAGCCAGCTCTGATCCTAGTGTAACGAAACAGGCATGGAGAATGAGCTTGTCCGTGGTGGTCAGCGAACACTCTGGCCCATAGCCCTGCGTGGTACCCCTCCCCCCCAGAGCCTTTAAGTTAATCGTACTCTCCCCCTCCCACCTCTTTATACCCCCTCCCTCCCTGTCGCCGGAGCTGTGCTCATATCCATTACACAGCACCACTCCCATGATAAATCTGTCTGTCAGCAGAACATCATAATCAAATTGTTTCAGAGGTCATTTAACATCGCAGAGGAGGGACTTCACTTTAGCCCTGGGAAAATCCGTCTCAAATACAATTTATGTGTCAGAGATGAATTGTGGAACGAAACATTTACTGAGAAAATGAACTGTCCTGCCGTCTGAAATAGCCTTGTTACGGCCAACTGTGTCACTCTATCTGCAATCTTCCATTAAAGGTATTTAGTTGCAGCCTCCAGCTCCTGTTATCTCACCACCACCCACCAGTGGTTTGCATAAATAACCCATCACATTTTAGCCACTTATAAAACTGTACAGGGCTATTGTGGAAAAGTTACCCATTCTACAACTCATACGAACAATGTGTTTATATCAAACTGTACTCATGTGTAATCATGTAGTTTAATTTCCATCACATCTTAACGTTTTACAAAGGAGACAGAGAGTTAACTAACCTCGGGGGTTTGTGGTATATGGCCAATATACCACGGCTGAGGGCTGTATCCAGGAACACCGCATTGCGTCGTGCATAAGAACAGCTCTTAATCGTGCTATATTGGCCACCTCCTCTGGCCTTATTGTTTCAATGTACCATGCAGGATTGTGACTAAATAAGATTGTAATTGTAGCCCACGGAACTAACATGCAAGTCACTCCTTCTTAAGTTTATAATAATGTGTTTTCTTCTTCAAATGATTCACTGATTTTGTTTCTGAGGTTAATTAATATTTTCCTTAAAACATGAACACTGGGAACAATAATTAGTATAATGGTTTTGCTGTTAATTTCAAAACAACATCAGTGATTATTATGTTTGTCTTGAATTAAGAATTAAAATGCTCCAAACTAATTTAGTTGAGTTTTAATGAATCAAGAATTTTTTAATAAACATAATGGATTCCTTTTGCGTTGATTTAGTGTTCAATTAGTGTTCCCTTATGCCGTTACTTGTTAGCTCTATATTAGCAAATATCCATAACACACCCTGTGTTAAAACAATTTAATGGTAAATCGAAGAACGCCTCATTAGCCCTTTAACTGGCACACCAATAAATAAATATACACTGCTCAAAAAAATAAAGGGAACACTAAAATAACACATCCTAGATCTGAATGAATGAAATAATCTTATTAAATACTTCTTTCTTTACATAGTTGAATGTGCTGACAACAAAATCACACAAAAAGAATCAATGGAAATCCAATTTATCAACCCATGGAGGTCTGGATTTGGAGTCACACTCAAAATTAAAGTGGAAAACCACACTACAGGCTGATCCAACTTTGATGTAATGTCCTTAAAACAAGTCAAAATGAGGCTCAGTAGTGTGTGTGGCCTGCACGTGCCTGTATGACCTCCCTACAACGCCTGGGTATGCTCCTGATGAGGTGGCGGATGGTCTCCCGAGGGATCTCCTCCCAGACCTGGACTAAAGCATCCGCCAACTCCTGGACAGTCTGTGGTGCAATGTGGCGTTGGTGGATGGAGCGAGGCATGATGTCCCAGATGTGCTCAATTGGATTCAGGTCTGGGGAACGGGCGGGCCAGTCCATAGCATCAATGCCTTCCTCTTGCAGGAACTGCTGACACACTCCAGCCACATGAGGTCTAGCATTGTCTTGCATTAGGAGGAACCCAGGGCCAACCGCACCAGCATATGGTCTCACAAGGGGTCTGAGGATCTCATCTCGGTACCTAATGGCAGTCAGGCTACCTCTTGCGAGCACATGGAGGGCTATGCGGTCCCCCAAAGAAATGCCACCCCACACCATGACTGACCCACCGCCAAACCGGTCATGCTGGAGGATGTTGCAGGCAGCAGAACGTTCTCCACAGCTTCTCCAGACTCTGTCACGTCTGTCACATGTGCTCAGTGTGAACCTGCTTTCATCTGTGAAGAGCACGGGGCGCCAGTGGCGAATTTGCCAATCTTGGTGTTCTCTGGCAAATGCCAAACGTCCTGCACGGTGTTGGGCTGTAAGCACAACCCCCACCTGTGGACGTCGGGCCCTCATGGAGTCTGTTTCTGACCGTTTGAGCAGACACATGCACATTTGTGGCCTGCTGGAGGTCCTTTTGCAGGGCTCTGGCAGTGCTCCTCCTGCTCCTCCTTGCAAAAAGGCGGAGGTAGCGGTCCTGCTGCTGGGTTGTTGACCTCCTACGGCCTCCTCCACATCTCCTGATGTACTGGCCTGTCTCCTGGTAGCGCCTCCATGCTCTGGACACTACGCTGACAGACACAGCAAACCTTCTTGCCACAGCTCGCATTGATGTGCCATCCTGGATGAGCTGCACTACCTGAGCCACTTGTGTGGGTTGTAGACTCCGTCTCATGCTACCACTAGAGTGAAAGCACCGCCAGCATTCAAAAGTGACCAAAACATCAGCCAGGAAGCATAGGAACTGAGAAGTGGTCTGTGGTCACCACCTGCAGAACCACTCCTTTATTGGGGGTGTCTTGCTAATTGCTTATAATTTTGTCTATTCCATTTGCACAACAGCATGTGAAATGTATTGTCAATCAGTGTTGCTTCCTAAGTGGACAGTTTGATTTCACAGAAGTGTGATTGACTTGGAGTTACATTGTGTTGTTTAAGTGTTCCCTTTATTTTTTTGAGCAGTGTATAAATATATTCAAAAAAATATGTGTATTTAGCCTGAATATAGGCTATAAATGAATATTTTTTTATTTGCATGACTTAACACATCACAAACATCCCAACCATCCATTTGATTTGCCCAATTTGTATTGGAATTTGCATAGATTTGTTTTATCATCCCAAAAAAATGACATTATGTCTGCTTCAGTTACTTATAATGGAAGACAGGCCTAGTTAAGTGAGGACTAATATAAAATATGAATAAAATATGATACATTTGCTTGTCAAAATATGAATATAAAAATATACACACTACATGACCAAAAGTATGTGGACATGTGCTCGTCGAACATCTCATTCCAAAATGATGGGCATTAATATGGAGTTGGTCCCCCCTTTGCTGCTATAACAGTTCCACTCTTCTGGGAAGGCTTTCTACTAGATGTTGGAACATTTCTATTCAGCCACAAGAGCATTAGTGAGGTCGAGCACTGATATTGGGAGATGAGGCCTGGCTTGCAGTCAGCATTCCCATTCAACCCAAAGGTCTTCAATGCGGTTGAGGTCCGGGCTCTGTGCAGGCCAGTCAAGATCTTCCACAGCGATCTCGACAAAACCTTTCTGTATGGACCTCGCTTTGTGTCTGGGGGCATTGTCATGCTGAAACAGGAAAGGGCCTTACTCAAACTGTTGTCACAACGCAAGATGGTACCAACAGATAGGGCAGCTCTGCTTCTAGCTCCTAAGCAACTTTGCAGTTTTTTGTTTTTTGTGTGTGTTATTTCTTACATTATTAGCCCAGGAAATTCATTGTATGCTGTAGTGTTATATTTCCCTTCACTGGAACTAAGGGGCCTAGCCCAAACCATGAAAAAGCCCCAGATCATTATTACTCCTCCACCAAACTTTACAGTTGGCACTATGCATTCGGGCAGGTAGCGTTTCTTCTTGCATCCACCAAACCCAGATTCGTCCGTCTGCCTGCCAGATGGTGAAGGGTGATTAAGAGAACACGTTTTATCTGCTCCAGAGTCCAATGGCGGCGAGCTTTACACCCCTCCAGGCGACACTGGCATTGCGCATGGTGATCTTAGGCTTGTGTGCGGCTGCTCGGCCATGGAACCCATTTCATGAAGCTCCCGAATGAACGGATCTTGTGCTGACGTTGCCTCCAGAGGCAGTTTGGAACAGTTGAGTTTTACTCGCTAAGCGCTTCAGCAATCGCTGGTCCCGTTCTGTGGGATTGTCTGACCTACCAATTCACAGCTTAGCCGTTGTTGCTGCTATACATTTCCACTTCACAATAACAACACTTACAGTTGACCGGGGTAGCTCTAGAAGGGCAGAAATGTACGAACTGACTTGTTGGAAAGGTGGCATCATATGACGGTGCCACATTGAAAGTCACTGAGCTCTTCAGTAAGGCCATTCTTCTGCCAATGTTGGTCTATGGAGATTGCATGGCTGTGTGCTCGATGTTATACACCTGTCAGCAATGGGTGTGGCTGAAATAGCCGAATCCACAAATTTGAAGGGGTGTCCACATACTTTTGTATATATGTAGTGTATGTAAATTAATGTGTTTACTGTTTATATTACATTTACATTTACATTTAAGTCATTTAGCAGACGCTCTTATCCAGAGCGACTTACAAATTGGTGCATTCACCTTATAATATCCAGTGGAACAACCACTTTACAATAGTGCATCTAAATCTTTTAAGGGGGGGGGTTAGAAGGATTACTTTATCCTATCCCAGGTATTCCTTGAAGAGGTGGGGTTTCAGGTGTCTCCGGAAGGTGGTGATTGACTCCGCTGTCCTGGCGTCGTGAGGGAGCTTGTTCCACCATTGGGGTGCCAGAGCAGCGAACAGTTTTGACTGGGCTGAGCGGGAACTGTGCTTCCTCAGAGGTAGGGAGGCGAGCAGGCCAGAGGTGGATGAACGGAGTGCCCTTGTTTGGGTGTAGGGCCTGATCAGAGCCTGAAGGTACGGAGGTGCCGTTCCCCTCACAGCTCCGTAGGCAAGCACCATGGTCTTGTAGCGGATGCGAGCTTCGACTGGAAGCCAGTGGAGAGAGCGGAGGAGCGGGGTGACGTGAGAGAACTTGGGAAGGTTGAACACCAGACGGGCTGCGGCGTTCTGGATGAGTTGTAGGGGTTTAATGGCACAGGCAGGGAGCCCAGCCAACAGCGAGTTGCAATAATCTAGACGGGAGATGACAAGTGCCTGGATTAGGACCTGCGCCGCTTCCTGTGTGAGGCAGGGTCGTACTCTGCGAATGTTGTAGAGCATGAACCTACAGGATCGGGTCACCGCCTTGATGTTGGTGGAGAACGACAGGGTGTTGTCCAGGGTCACGCCAAGGCTCTTAGCACTCTGGGAGGAGGACACAAGGGAGTTGTCAACCGTGATGGCGAGATCATGGAACGGGCAGTCCTTCCCCGGGAGGAAGAGCAGCTCCGTCTTGCCGAGGTTCAGCTTGAGGTGGTGATCCGTCATCCACACTGATATGTCTGCCAGACATGCAGAGATGCGATTCGCCACCTGGTTGTCAGAAGGGGGAAAGGAGAAGATTAATTGTGTGTCATCTGCATAGCAATGATATGAGAGACCATGTGAGGATATGACAGAGCCAAGTGACTTGGTGTATAGCGAGAATAGGAGTGGGCCAAGAACAGAGCCCTGGGGGACACCAGTGGTGAGAGCACGTGGTGCGGAGACAGATTCTCGCCACGCCACCTGGTAGGAGCGACCTGTCAGGTAGGACGCAATCCAAGCGTGGGCGGCGCCGGAGATGCCCAGCTCGGAGAGGGTGGAGAGGAGGATCTGATGGTTCACGGTATCAAAGGCAGCAGATAGGTCTAGAAGGATGAGAGCAGAGGAGAGAGAGTTAGCTTTAGCAGTGCGGAGAGCCTCCGTGACACAGAGAAGAGCAGTCTCAGTTGAATGCCCAGTCTTGAAACCTGACTGATTAGGATCAAGAAGGTCATTCTGAGAGAGATAGCAAGAGAGCTGGCCAAGGACGGCGCGTTCAAGAGTTTTGGAGAGAAAGGAAAGAAGGGATACTGGTCTGTAGTTGTTGACATCGGAGGGATCGAGTGTAGGTTTTTTCAGAAGGGGTGCAACTCTCGCTCTCTTGAAGACGGAAGGGACGTAGCCAGCGGTCAAGGATGCGTTGATGAGCGAGGTGAGGTAGGGGAGAAGGTCTCCGGAAATGGTCTGGAGAAGAGAGGAGGGGATAGGGTCAAGTGGGCAGGTTGTTGGGCGGCCGGCCGTCACAAGACGCGAGATTTCATCTGGAGAGAGAGGGGAGAAAGAGGTCAAAGCACAGGGTAGGGCAGTGTGAGCAGGACCAGCAGTGTCGTTTGACTTAGCAAACGAGGATCGGATGTCGTCAACCTTCTTTTCAAAATGGTTGACGAAGTCATCCGCAGAGAGGGAGGAGGGGGGGGGGGAGGGGGAGGAGGATTCAGGAGGGAGGAGAAGGTAGCAAAGAGCTTCCTAGGGTTAGAGGCAGATGCTTGGAGTTTAGAGTGGTAGAAAGTGGCTTTAGCAGCAGAGACAGAAGAGGAAAATGTAGAGAGGAGGGAGTGAAAGGATGCCAGGTCCGCAGGGAGGCGAGTTTTCCTCCATTTCCGCTCGGCTGCCCGGAGCCCTGTTCTGTGAGCTCGCAGTGAGTCGTCGAGCCACGGAGCAGGAGGGGAGGACCGAGCCGGCCTGGAGGATAGGGGACAGAGGAAAACAAAGGATGCAGAGAGGGAGGAGAGGAGGGTTGAGGAGGCAGAATCAGGAGATAGGTTGGAGAAGGTTTGAGCAGAGGGAAGAGATGATAGGATGGAAGAGGAGAGAGTAGCGGGAGAGAGAGAGCGAAGGTTGGGACGGCGCAATACCATCCGAGTAGGGGGAGAGTGAGAAGTGTTGGATGAGAGCGAGAGGGAAAAGGATACAAGGTAGTGGTCGGAGACTTGGAGGGGAGTTGCAATGAGATTAGTGGAAGAACAGCATCTAGTAAAGATGAGGTCAAGCGTATTGCCTGCCTTGTGAGTAGGGGGGGAGGGTGAGAGGGTGAGGTCGAAAGAGGAGAGGAGTGGAAAGAAGGAGGCAGAGAGGAATGAGTCGAAGGTAGACGTGGGGAGGTTAAAGTCACCCAGAACTGTGAGAGGTGAGCCATCCTCAGGAAAGGAACTTATCAAGGCGTCAAGCTCATTGATGAACTCTCCAAGGGAACCTGGAGGGCGATAAATGATAAGGATGTTAAGCTTGAAAGGGCTGGTAACTGTGACAGCATGGAATTCAAATGAGGAGATAGACAGATGGGTCAGGGGAGAAAGAGAGAATGTCCACTTGGGAGAGATGAGGATTCCAGTGCCACCACCCCGCTGGCTCGATGCTCTAGGGGTATGCGAGAACACGTTATATGCTCATAATACATGTAAAATGACATGTACTGAATAATATTGTAAATCATATTGAAGATAACAAGCAGACAGTAAATACTGATATGAAAATCAAAAGATTTATTTGCACAGACAAAAACATCCTATAACAATGTTTCTCCATTGTCCATAATAGCTAGTTTTGACTAAATTGCATTCCTTTAATTGGCAACTCTACCACCTAGTAGAGTATAGTTTTCAAAAATTCCAAAAATTATAAAACAAGAACATTATAATAATTGAATAACTCCAAAATGATGTTTTAGAGGTCAAAAAACATTTTACAGTCTTGTAATTTCCCGTTTTATACACAGTTAGTAATGGGAATGTGTGATTAATGAGATTTGGTTTTGCTAATGTTCACTTCCTGGTTTTCAACAATCTTTGAACGTGTGTCCGATAATGAAAACCATATGATCATTTTACTAAATGGCAATAGTTGAGATGATAAAATATGCCAAACTAAATTCATGTGTTTAATTTAATTTAAAATGATTGTCAAAATTTGCTCAACCGCCTGGTTGAGCTGCCTGTTAAAGGGTTAACATGCTGCCCATAGTCCTGTCTGTTTTCCCCAACACCACCACGCCTCTCTTGGGAGGACCGTTTTATCTATATTCTCTTTAAGAAAAAGCCTTGTGGCACGTAGTATGCCTAGGGAAACAACTGTAGCATGACACTATCTCTTCACTGCCATCATTGTCACCAAAGTGATTACTCATCTGTCAAGCTGCAAAACCAGTGAAAGGGAAAAGGAAGAAATGGAAGTAAGCCAAGCATAGAAAATAAGCCAAGTACACAACAAACTATTATATTGGACTATTTATTGTCCTGACCAATCAATATTTAGGGTGTGCCTGAATGTCTTAGAACCCTAGAGACTCGTAAGCTTCTTCCTGTCAAATTGTTGGTGATTGTACTGCGATTGTACTGCGGTTACTGTAGGAACATTTCTCCAACCTTAAGGCCTGTGTCATACTTGTTTTGAAGTGAAATAATCTGTATATTATTTTAGGGATGGAAAATATGCATGTTTGTGATTCTTCAAAGGGAGGCTGGCATACCTAATGCATAAGTAATGTGGTTCACTTTCAAGTGTAAAGTTTCACTTTTGCCTCAGGAATATTAGTCCTCTGTGTTTGTATCGCTCCCATTCTCTGCAAACACATAAAATCAGGATGAAACTAGGAGGGGATGTAAGCCTATAGCACACCAAAGACAGCAGTAAGACACAGAGAACCTAATGTTTATGGGCAGAGACATAAGAAGGAGGCTCAACTGCATGTTGATATTTCATGTTGACATTGCATATTGAGTTTCATTGTTTGCTTGTGTATGTGAAGATATTTATTTTTACACTCAGCCTCTTTTTCAGCTCTTCTCTTTTCAGCAAACAAACTGCATATGCAGTGTATTCTCTAGAGTCCTCTCATGATGTGTGAAAGTATTTCTGTGAATGGTCAAAGTGAGATTAGCCAAAGTGGCTGGTTGGGGACTTTATGATGAAAATGTAATTTAACTGAGGAGATTAGATTCAGCTGCTCAACTCCTCAGGTAAAGCTTAGCTCACGGCTAGACACATCTATTTGGACATTCATTGGCTCCAGTGGTTACCTATTTCTTTTAACCTGAATAATAATAAATTGAGTGTGGTCTTTTCCTAATCGATGGCATCCTGAGGGCCAGACTAAATGGAAACAGGAAACAATGACAGAGACAATCAAACATACAGGAATAGATTTGTGAGACAGCAGCTTTGTTAAGCGAGGGAAGGGGGGAGGCATTGAGCCAGCTGCTGCCAGATTGAGAGCTTTGTGGCACAACAGAGACAGGCTGTAGCCACAGCCCTAACTACTACCCACTCGTATCAACTGATTTAGGGTCAGCCATGTGCTTTCATGACTGACTTTAGTTGTTGTGAGCCAAACAACAAAGCTGGCCTTGATCCATAAGCAGAAAAGACTAACAGTAACCAGGCAATAGCTACTTCATGGATAGTTACCATGGATAGTCACAGTCTGTATCATGCTTGTTTCAGGGCTATGGACAGCTAAAGTCTACATTCTGATCCAGGTCAATTTAGCTCTCAGTCTGAACTGGTCAGCTTTAGCTAGAGAGTTGCAAGACACACAGGAGAAGCTAGTTGCCAGAGGCACTGTGTCCCCCACCTAACAGAAGATGCCACAGGTTACTACCTCATGAAGCTGGTTGAGAGAATGCCAAGAGTGTGCAAAGCTGTCATCAAGGCAAAGGGTGACTACTTTGAAGAATCTTAAATCTCAAATATATTTGTTGAATAACTATGTTATAACTATGTTAACTATGTTATAACTATGTGTTGAATAACTATGTTATTTCATAGTTTTGATGTCTTCACTATTATTCTACAATGTAGAAAATAGTCAAAATAAAGAAAAACCCTTGAATGAGTAGGTGTGTCCAAACTTTTGACTTGTACTGTATATCTGTCTCCCATTAACTTCACATGGATAGACAGTAATAGACTTAGAGCAGAGATAGCCATGCGCGGTTTCCCCATGAGTCCTCTTAAACCTCTGGACATTCTGTATAAACCGTGTTACACACACCATTGGCTCAACAATGCATACTGTAAGTGCGGTCACATTTAACATGCCAGTTGATAAAGGGATAGGTGTGAATATGATACTAATGGTTAAGGCCTGAGGCCCAGCCCTAGGCACAACTCGCTGGATACATTTCTCAGGGCTGTGTCCAAAGGCTCACTTGAGGAGCCTCTTTCAAAAATCTATGATGGATTAACTAAAGAAATGCAACTTCCTAGAGGATTTACAGTGTTAGTTTAGATGAAGGTTAGTTCTGTCTCCAAATAATGTTAGATCTTTAACTTTCATTGTGTTTTTGTCGTGAAAAAATAGCCTGCCGGAAACATATTTTCATATCAGTTATTTGAGCAATTGCCAGCTGGCTGCATAGAGGGATTTTCAGCGAAAATCACAGTATTTCTAATTCCAGGTATTCATAATAAAACGGCAGTGGATTTGGAGCTATATTTATTGTCACTAAATCCAATTGTGGTTCAAGTGAAAGCACACATCAAAGCCATAATGGAAAGCTGAGGTTTGAAATACACTGAACAAAAATAGAAAAGCAACATGCAACAATTTCAAAGATTTTACTGAGTTACAGTTCATATAAGGAAATCAGTCAATTTAAATAAATTCATTAGGCCCTAATCTATGAATTTTACATGACTGAGAATACAGATATACATCTGTTGGTCACATACACCTTTAAAAAAAGATAGCGGCGTGGATCAGAGAACCCGTCAGTATATGGTGCGCCACCATTTGAATGATGCAGCACGACACATCTCCTTCACAAAGAGTTGATCAGGCTGTTGATTGCTGCCTGTGGAATGTTGTCCCTCTCCTCTTCAATGGCTGTGCGAATTTTCTGGATATTGGCAGAAACTGGAACAGGCTGTTGAACATGTCAATCCAGAGCATCCCAAACCTGATTAATATCTGATGAGTATGCAGGCCATGGAAGAACTGGGACATTAATATGCTTCTGGGAATTTTGTACAGATCCTTGCAACATGAGGCTGTGCATTATCATGTTGAAACATGAGGGGATGTTCACAGTCTGTAGCTTATGCCTACCCATACCATAACCCCACCGCCACCATGGGGCACTCTGATCACAGAGTTGACATCAGAGAACTGCTCGCCCACACGATGCCATATACACTGTCTGCCATCTGCCCGGGACAGTTGAAACTGGGATTTATCCATGAAGAGCACACTTCTTCAGCGTGCCAGTGGCCATCGAAGGTGAGCATTTGCCCACTGAAGTAGGTTACGAGGCCGAACTAGAGTCAGGTCAAGACCTTGGTGAGGATGACGAGCATGCAGATGAGCTTCCCTGAGATGATTTCTGACAGAGCAGAAATTGTTTGGTTGTGCAAACCCACAGTTTCATCAGCTGTCCGGGTGGCTGGTCTCAGACGATCCCGCAGGTGAAGAAGCCGGATGTGGAGGTCCTGGGCTGGCGTGGTTGCACGTGGTCTGCAGTTGTGAATCCAGTTGGACGTACTGACAAATTTTCTAAAATGATGTTTGCGGCGGCTTATGATAGAGAAATTAACATTCAATTCTCTGGCTACAGTTCTGGTGGAAATTCCTGCAGTCAGAATGCCAATTGCACACTCCCTCAAAACTTGCAACATCGGTAACATTGTGTTGTGTGACAAAAATGTACATTTTAGAAATAAGCTTTTTGTGCGTATGGAAAATTCTGGGATCTTTTATATCAGCTCATGAAACACGGGACCAACATTTTACATGTTGCGTTTATATTTTTATTCAGTATAGTAATTTGCATGGTAATCAGAGAATAGCCAAATGTAATGGCGCACAACGTAAAAGCCCATATGTGATCACAATTCCTGGACTACAATGCTGCGGTAAGGTGCTCAGTCTTTATTTAAATTAAACTTTACACCCATGACAATACTCTATACTAATGTATACGAGAGGGAAAATGTAAAGCGATTGAGAGTGACACAGGAGCTGGCTGAGCGAAGCAGTGTATTTAGCTCTCTAAAGTGAGGCCAGAGAACAAACAGGAGCTTCACAACAACCACACAATGGACACACATGTCTAATCTCTGTTATTCTGGGAAAGTGTCAGTGCATCTCTGTCGCTTCAATCAATAGATCCCTCTCCCTCCAAACAAAAATACCCAACTGAGATGGTTAGCCTAGACAAAGCATTGAAAGAATGCATTGAAAGATTGTCAAACAATTTGACATCATCTCATATTTGAAAGTTCTCTTCAAAATGCATCATAAATAGTTTTGCCCTAACAAAAGAAAACAGATTTTACATGTACAATAAACACATACATAAAAACACAAATCATGAAGTAAAAATGTAGCTTATTGTATTACAATCTACTGTTGGAACACAAACATTTCTGGGTAGACAGACAATGCATAAGCCAGAGCGAGACGAAAAGAATGGAGGGGTCGTGGCCCCGGTGAGTTTCCCGCCCATAGGCCTAAGGAGGCCCAGCTCGCTGGTGTCTCTTTCTTATTATATTGTGTTATAATGAGGGCAAGGCTGGGAGGCCATTGAGCTCTGATGACCCTTATTAGTGACTCTGCCTGCCAAAGCCTAGTAAAGCACTAGTTTTGTGAGAGTTATTTATTTAATCTCTCCAGTGGTCTATTATTTTCCATATTTTGTGAAAGTATCAATACCAATGGAAACCTGTTGTCACACCCTGGTCTGTTTCACCTGTCCTTGTGATTGTCTCCACGCCCTCCAGGTGTCGCTGATTTTCCCCAGTGTATTTATCCCTGTGTTTCCTGTCTATCTGTGCTAGTTTGTCTTGTATGTTTCCAAGTCAACCAGCATTTTTCCCGTTCGCCTGCTTTTTCATTTCTCCTTTTTCTAGTCCTCCCGGTTTTGACCCTTGCCTGTTTCTGGACTTTGTACCCGCCTGCCTGACCATTCTGCCTGCCTTGACCACGAGCCTGTCTGCCACTCTGTACCTCCTGGACTCTGATATGGTTTTGACCTTTTGCCTGTCGACGACTATTCTCTTGCCTGCTCCTTTTGGATTAATAAACATTGTAAGACTCCAACCATCTGCCTCCTGTGTCTGCATCTGGGTCTCACCTTGTGGCATGATACCCATTTAATGTGAAACCTCATTTGATACCGTTGCACAGCAGAAAGTATTGAACAGTAATTGAAGCGAGTAGTAATGTATTGTATTCATTTTTCTGGTTCAGTTTCTGTTTTCACAAGGCCCATTTCAAACACGTAGTTTCATTCCTGATTATGTCCATATAAGGACATATTTCTGTGCCATTTTTTGTAATTCTGTGATCGGTTAAAAAAAGAAATCAATGAAGACACATCATGCTGTTAAAAGCTCCCATGCGGTGAGTCCATGAAAAACACAAGGTCATTAATTTACTGTGCTTAAGTCACGACTAGGTTGGCTTTTTTCTCTTCCTGCTTTTCCCTCTGCTGCAAATTATATGTAGAGTCATTAGTGGGATGAACAGTCCGATGAAACGAAGAGACAACTACAAAAAATGTCTAACAGAAAAAGAAGACAATCAAGTCTTAATCATTTATCGAATGCATGTTCAAGCCGGCACTAAACAAGGTAAAGTATCTCTGTCTTTAGAGAATAATGAGTCCTTTGGGATTTGAACATGGAAAAGGTAGATGGATGAATAGATCAAGGTCAGCTCACCTCTCTTCTCCCTCTCATCTTCTTTCTTAGAATTTCTACATGACGTTACATGGAAACCGAGTGAGTTAAAGGTTTCTTTGTACAAGCCAAACATCAAGCTTTCACAATTCACACAGCTTCCAGACAACCTTTTCTTATTTCTTATTCTTCACTCTCTCCCTGGAGCTTAGCCCAAAGCCAGTCGAGGGTTCCGGGGGCATCCTCCCCCGGCCCCCCCAAAAAAATGTCAATAGCTAAATGCATGATTTTGTTGCACTTTGACATGAACATTGAGAGATTAGAACCTTGAGAGATTCGATGATTTTCAGGTAACTTGCACCTTCCCACCTGCCACAGCAGACACTGCCAGTACTCAATGACAGTTGCTATTGTGGGTCTCTCTGCTCTGGAACACTCTCTACTCTCTACTCTGGAACACATAGATCTGAAGCAGTGGTCACCAACCTTTTCTGAGTCAAGATAACTTTCTAAAATCAAAATGCAAGCCGAGATCTACAGCTCAGATTTTATTCTATACGTGACTTAAAAAATGTAAGCCTATGCGACATTAACCTATTCAAAACAGTAGTGTAGCAATGAGGTTTGTGCAGTAGGCTGTAGGCCCAATACCATAAATAAAATGTAGTTAAGCTATATAATCACACCGTTAATAGTTCAATTGTTGTATTACTTGTGAGGCACAGCTTAGTGAGCATACATTTAAATAACTTGGTTTTTATTTGAATTTTACTGTGCTGATGGTGGGAGAGGGAGAGAGCAGCAGACTGAGGGTCTGCCTCTTAATGTCCCTCCATTCTCCCTTTCCTCCACTGACACTGACCAAAAAGGGACACTTCAGTCTTCCAGCTGATGGTGCGTTCGAGTCACACTTAAACATAAACTCATTCATAAAAAGTAATGGTTTTAAAAGTTTTGATCTCACAGTATCAACTTTGCTGTAGTTTCTTTACTCCTGCTATGTTACTGCAGACGCGGTAATCTGAGGCATTCGAGTGGCCAGCACTAGGCCTATAGTGCACTTGACTTGCTCTCTGGGCCTGCCGCAAAGGCAGAGTTTGTACCTTCAGACACATGAAATGGTTCAAAATGGGAACACTTTGCCTACCTGGCGCGCAGAGCAGCTGAATCAGGTGCACCTACCGCCAACAGCTCCACTCACCCAAGTCATAGACTGTTCTCTCTGCTACTGCACTGCAAGCGGTAGAAAAGTCTCGGTCCAAAAGGCTCCTAACAGCTTCAGTCTGCTGTGTGCTCACCCTTCCTCTGCCTCTCTCCATCACTTTCTCTGTGTTGGCGTTTGCTGTCTCTCGTCTGCTCTCTTCTGTTGCCGTCTCTTAATCTTCTATGTTGCTGTCTCTTTTGTCTACCCTCCTCTCTCGTCCTGTCCTGGTTTGTTTTAATCGTAATTTCACAGGCTTTTTCACCTCACCTGCAAATTCTTTGTAAACCATGTTATACTTTTTCACTGTATGTATTTCACCTGTTATAATTTGTGCTAATAAGTACAACTAATTAGAATCTATAGAGTAGCTAGAAGTGATACAGTCTGTTCTCTGTTCTCTCTCCATCTTCTGTCTCTTTCTCTGTCTTGTCTTTTGCTGTCTCGGGTTAATCTTTGTTGCTGTCTCCTTTGTCTATCCCTTTCTCTTATGGCCTGTTCTGTTCTTCTGGTGTCTTTTCCCATCATATCCTACTGTTCTGTTGCGGTCTCTGTGTCTCTCTTCGTCATCTGCTCTTCTGTTGCGTCTGCAAGGTAGAGGTGCAACATTTCATGAGTTTGTTTTAAATGTACTGTACTGACACAACCAGGGCAACTCAACTGTAAAGAAAAATGTAAGTGTCTGCATGACAGAGCAAAACAACTGCAAACATGACAGATAAGAAGCAACCCCTAGGCTATATGATTATAGAGACCCCAAAAAATACCTGTAGAATGGAATAAGTTATAAGATGTCTATGATTTATTTCATTTAGTCAGTTCTACCACCTCAACATTGCCCATTTTAAACATGGATAAATATCTAGTTGTAGTTCAGCTTCAGTCCACAGGGGGGCACTGTGTCATTCTTCAGTCAGAAAAACATTCTCTCATCTCTTCGGTTTCAGTTAGCTAGTCAGCCAGTAGCTACCAAAGTGGCTAGCCAGCCAAGCTAGCTACACAAACAAAATACATCAAATATACTCCCTGGAAATAAAACACTTTTCCTAACATGACTTATATCAACATCCTTAGCTTGCTCATTCACTAAATATACTGTTTATTAACTCTGACTGACACCCAATAGTTTAAGGATGTTGAGCACTAACGGTAGTTTGTTAGCATTAACCAACCCTTATGCTGAGGGAGACAACTTAGCTAGTAAGTTATCACCAACCCTGCACAAAGCTGTGGCTAACTCTTGACTTTCTGACTGCTCTTCTCTCTCCACCTCATTCACTGCTGCCTGCTCGTGCTCAACCTGCTTGCTTTTTTTGTCTCTCTTTTGGAAGAAGTTTCGGATATCCATATTTGCTCTGTGCTAAGATGCAGACTCTGACTGAGTGACAGGTGTTTTGCTGAGTGATGACAATGACATCTAACTGGCGCTGTAGGGGTGCGGGAGGGTCAAGGGACATGATCGCTCTACTGCCTTGTGAAATCTCGACCAATCACAGCAGGGACTTCATCACTCCAGGGGCTTCCTGCAGTACCTGCTACTGCTTAGCGCTGTGTATTGTATTGTTTAGTCTTGTCATTCAAGTTTGTCAGTAAATAATAAAACATTATACTGCATAGTGCAGGTGATGCGTGGTTCTGAAAACTCATATCAGACTGAAAATATATGTTCGATGAGCAGGTGTCCACATACTTTTGGTCATGTAGTGTGTATATATATTTTATTCAGATTTTTCAGAGGGAGCTGCAGCACCCTCTGCACCCCTACTTCCCACAGCTATGCAGAGGAGAGTGTGCAATAATGACAGGTAATGTGGGAAAGGACCATAAATGATGTCACCGCTGAAAGCAGAGAGTGTAGGCTGCCAGAGCTGCCATGCATTTAAAGTAGTGCGGCTCTTTGAGTACACACAACACAGCACAAGGTGTAATTGCATTTTGACTGGGTCGTACTTCTGAGTCATTTTACTGGGGGAAGAGACAAAGGCATATGGGTAACCAGCTGGCTGCCTTCACAAAAGTGTGACCCTGTACTGAGAGAAGTGTGACAGGGTAAATTTAAGAGGGACCGCTGCACAGTTTTCACTGAGTAATGAGCCAGTAATTACTCTCTTAATTACAATCCGTGAATACAAACATGACAAGGAATCTACTGATCACAGGTCTATTTGGTTTCTTGAGTTTAAAATGAATCTCAGGTGCTAATTTGAAGTAAATGTGGCATTTATGGGATTTGTTTTATTGGGAGGTAATGTCAATGTTATATGGGTGTGGGTGAGATCATACCATTCCTCCTCATCCTCCAAACGACTTCTGATGAACTTACCACTAAAGAGAGAAGATGCAGTCCTCTCCTACTATGAATTCATTGCCATCTTATAACCAGAGGTTCCCCTTTTGGCGGGATAAGGGTAAGGGTTGAGCCAGAGTTGAACATAAGGCTAGGGTAAGGGTTATACCAATATTAGGGTTAGGGAAAGGTTAGTAGTATTAGGCTTAGGGTTAAGATTAGGGTTGAACCGGGGTGTGAACATGAAGCTAGGATTAGGGTTAGTACTTTTATCCTAATTTCTATCTTACTCCTTTTTGGACCCGTAAGGTGCTTGAGCTCGGCTCTGATGGGCTCTCTCTTTGACCCAAGGTGCAGGAGCCCAGCTCCGGGTAGTTCCGGCTCCTTTGAATCATTGCTTATAACCCTCTTAGACCTATCTGTGGATGGCAGAGGCTTTAATCCAGCTCAATTAAATAGCAGTGAAACGACATACATAAGATGAAAGAACGCAAACTTATCCTCAAATCCATTTCAAACAACTGTATATTCCAGAGAGTTATTTGGTTTTGGTTTGATGTTTGCGACAGCTATCTGCAAACAGACGAAGAAGACATTGCATAGTGGCTTGGTGTCATTTTCTCACAAAAAAGTATAATGGTGGTGAATTACCTTGAAAAATCATGTGGATGTGGCAGACATAATAAAGTTCTGCTCTACTCCTTTGGCTTGGCAGTGAACTGTTAGGGTTTATTGATTGGAGTTTCATTAGTAGCCCATGACTCGCTGTAAATGCTGGAGGTTAGAATATTAGAGTTCCACCTGGGACCCAGTTTCTGTATAAACTCACACACTGGCTGGCTCAGGAGTCACAGGGAGAATGGAGATGGCATATCTGGAGATGGGTAAGTCTCCCTAGCATCCCTCCTCAGAGAGAGGGAGGGAGGGAGGGAGGGAGAGAGAGAGAGAGAGAGCTAGAGAGAGAGAGAGAGAGAGAGAGAGAGAGAGAAAGAGAGAGAGAGAGAGAGGAGGTACAGCATATGCCCGGGGCCAGTGCATCCTGATGTATCCACTTTAAAGGAGGGGAGATGCCACTCGCGAGGCCATGCAATCTCCTTATCACCAGGAGCAGATTATGGTTGGAGGGGCCACACAGATGAGAGCAGTTGCAGGTTCAGAGACCACATGGTACAGACTGAGAATCCTCAATGTATGGACAGTGTATAACAGGTTGGGGGAGGGAGGGGGGGTTCAATAATACAATAGGCTCTAAAGTAGGCTCAACTAAACTCTTAGCTGTTAATGTAAGAAGTCTGACCTATCAGTCTGCTTCTGTTTTGAAAAGTCAAAAGGATAATTATCTGATTCTAATCTCTTGGGACTGTATTTTGTTTGTTCCACCAATTTGTATTTCATGTTGGACTGTGGAGGAATGAGAATCTTTCAGCACTCTCTCCTCTACAGACTGTTTCAGAGTGGGTGTAAGATATTACCATTGGCATTTCAATGCCGAACCAACCATCTGTTCAATTATACCTGAGAACCTCCAGATAATTACCTTTCTCCCCTCCGGCTCCACTGAATTACTATTGATCCAGGGAACTTAAGAGCCAACCAGAGCATATCTCCACATCCTTATAAGAGAGATGATGCAGTCACAAAACTCTTTCCTGCTTCTCGACTTTCTAATCTCCTGTCTCTGTCACAAACAGAGAGATTATTGAACTACCGGTACCCACTACGTGTGCTTGATACAGGTGAAACTGGTTTAAGTCAATTGTTGTTACGAAGATTCTCCGATTTTTAAGTAAGGGCTGGATTCAATCAGTAGTGCTGAAGATTTTAAAGGCAATGTTTCCGCGTTCGCGGACTGCATTCATGGTAAACGCTGCATATGTCAGCTCAATCAAAAATTACATTTCAATTTCAATCCTGCTACAACAGTAGATCTTCAGCTCTACGGATTGAATCCAGCCCAAGATAAAAATCTGTTGTTCTGCAACCGAGCAAGACAGTTAACTCACTGTTCCAAGGGCGCCGATGACGTGGAGATCGATTAAGGCAGCGCCTCACACCTCTCTGATTCAGTTAATGCGTTAAATGCGGAAGACACATTTCAGTTGAATGCATTCTGTTGTACAACTGACTAGGTATCCCCATTTCCCTTTCCCTAAATCAATCAGGGAAGGGCCTCTATATAATAAACTGCAACTGCAGCTAATCACCTTCAATGTGTACAGCCAGCAGAGAGAGCCAAAGAGACAATGCTGTGTTTATATTCTTGTTGGGTACATGGACAGTGGTCAAGCTCTTATGGAGAATGGAGAGGGGTAACATCTATTCTTTTAACAATGCATGTATGTGTTTATCATGATGAGCGGTCCAGAGCATGGGAAATATACAAACAGGAAAACCCTATTTCAGCAGCTTCACAGAACATTCTCTCATTGCAGCGTTAAAGACATGCTCCAGAACTTTGGCAAGTAGTAAGTATTTTTTAAACCTCACGCTTTGGGCTGGATGTGTCAATGTGTAGTTCATACATGCATAATCTATGAGCAGAATTACTGTTTTACATCAATGAGCCACGAAATCACCTAAAGATGGCGCCGAAGAAAATGGCAGACGTTTTACATTCTCCCAACCAATTGTGCAATTTAGTTATTTTTTTGCATTTTGTGTAACTTCTTTTTTTACTTGTTGTGTACATAATGTTGCTGCTACCATCTCTTATGACCGAAAATAACTTCTGGACATCAGAAAAGCGATTACTCACCGCGGACTGGAAGAAACTTTTTCCTTTAATGAGTCTGACGAGAAGGATATCCTGCTTTCACTGGAACAGGCCCAGATCCACGCCTTTTGCGGGAAGAAAAGACGCCAGAATCGGGGATCCTTCTGAGAAGCCAGAGGCGAGCGAGTAAACTCCCAATGCCTTCCATTCTCTTGTTAACGTGCAATTGGTAGAAAATAAAATTGATGACCGACTATTAAGATTATCTTACCAACAGGACATTAAAAACTGTAACATCTTATGTTTCACCGAGACGTGGTTGAACAAAGAAACTGACAATATAGAGCTGATAGGATTTTCCATGCACCGGCAGAACAGAGACGCTACCTCTGCTAAGACGAGGGGTGGGGGTGTGTGTCTTTTTGTCAATAACAGCTGGTGTGCGATATCTATATTATAGAAGTTTCGAGGTATTGCTTGCCTGAGGTAGAGTACCTTATGATCGCTGTTCGCAGTTGTAAATGAGAACTTTTTCTCAACTAGCTTACCTGGTTAAATAAAAGTGAAATAAAAAATAAAAAAATGAATAAAAATGATAAGCTGTCAACAACAGAATCTACCAAAAGAGTTCTCATCTGTGTTATTCATAGCCGTCTTTTTACCACCACAAAGCAAAGCTGGCACTAAGACCGCTCTCAACCAACTCTTTAGGCCATAAGCAAAGAAGAAAATGCTCACCCAGAAGCGGCACTCCTAGTGGCCAGGGACTTTAATGCAGGCAAACTTAAATAAGTTTTACCAAATTTTTAACAGCATGTCACATGTGCAACCAGGGAAAAGAAAATCATAGACCACCTTTACTCCACACACAGAGATGCATACAAAGCTCTCCCCCGCCCTCCGTTTGGCAAATCTGACCACAATTATATCCTCCTGATTCCTGCTTACAAGCAAAAACTAAAGCAGGAAGTACCAATGACTCGCTCAATACGGAAGTGGTCAGACTGTTTTGCTAGCAGGACTGTTTTGCAGGACTGTATTGCTAGCACAGTTTTGCTAGCACAGACCGGATAATGTTCCGGGATTCATCCAAAGGCATTGAGGAATACACCACCTTAGTCATCGGCTTCATCAATAAGTGCATCGATGACGTCGTCCCCACAGTGACTGTACGTACAGTTGAAGTCGGAAGTTTACATAGACTTAGGTTGGAGTCATTAAAACTAATTTTTCAACCACTTCACAAATTTCTTTTTAACAAACTATAGTTTGACAAGTCAGTTAGGACATCTACTTTGAGCATGACACAAGTCATTTTTCCAATAATTGTTTACAGACAGATTATTTCACTTATAATTCACTGTATCACAATTCCAGTGGGTCAAAAGTTTGCATACACTAAATTGACTGTGCCTTTAAACAGCTTGGAAAATTCCAGAAAATTATGTCAAGGCTTAATGTTGAGGACAGACGTTCCGCTAGCCAATATCCAATGGAACAGCATGGCACGAAATACAAAACCTCAAAAATCCAATAATTTCAATTTCTCAAACATACGACTATTTTACACCATTTTAAAGATACACTTCTCCTTAATCCAACCACATTGTCTGATTTCAAAAAGGCTTTATAGCGAAAGCAAAACATTAGATTATGTTAGGAGAGTACATAGACCAAAATAACCACACAGCCATTTTCCAAGCAAGGTTATATGTCACAAAAACCCAAAACACAGCTAAATGAAGCACTAACCTTTGACGATCTTCATCAGATGCCACTCCTAGGACATCATGTTACACAATACATGTATGTTTTGTTCGATAAAGTTCATATTTATATCCAAAAACAGCATTTTACATTGGCGCGTGATGTTCAGAAAATGTATTCCCACCAAAAACTTCCGGTGAATTTACAAAAATACTCATCATAAACGTTGACAAAATACATAACAATTATTTTAAGAATTATAGATACAGTACTCCTTTATGCAACCGCTGTGTCAGATTTTAAAATAGCTTTACGGAGAAAGCACATTTTTCAATATTCTGAGTACATAGCTCGCTATCACAGCAAGCTATACAGACACCCGCCAAGTTCGGGGCCACCTAAACTCAGAATTAGTATTATAAATATGCTCTTACCTTTGCTGATCTTTGTCAGAATGCACTCCCAGGACTGCTACTTCCACAAGAAATGTTGTTTTTGTTCTAAATAATCCATATTTATGTCCAAATACCTCTGTTTTGTTCGTGCGTTCAGGTCACTATCCAAAAGCATGATGCGCGAGCGCAATTCGAGACACAAAAAAGTCAAAATGTTCCATTACCGTACATAGAAGCATGGCAAACGTTGTTTAAAATCAATCTTTATGGTATTTTTAACGTAAAATTGCGATAATATTCCAACCGGACAATAGTTCACCCAACTTATTGTGGGAAGCTTGTGGAAGGCTACCCGAAATGTTTGACCAAAGTTAAACAATTTAAAGGCAATGCTACCAAATATTCATTGAGTGTATGTAATCGTCTGACCCACTGGGAAAGTAATGAAAGAAATAAAAGCTGAAATAAATCATTCTCTCTACTATTATTCTGACATTTCACATTCTTAAAATAAAGTGGTGATCCTAACTGACCTAAGACAGGGACTTTTTACTAGGATTAAATGTCAGGAATTGTGAAAAACTGAATTTAAATGTATTTGGCTAAGGTGTATGTAAACTTCCGACTTCAACTGTACATATCCCAACCAGAAGTCATGGATTACAGGCAACATCCACATCGAGCTAAAGGCTAGAGCTGCCGCTTTCAAGGAGCGGGAGACTAATTGGGACGCTTATAAGAAATCCCGCTATGCCCTCAGACGAACCATCAAACAAGCAAAGCGTCAATACAGTATTAAGATAGAATCCTACTACACCGGCTCTGACGCTTGTCGGACATGGCAGGGCTTGAAAACTATTACAGACTACAAAGGGAAACCCAGACGTGAGCTGCCCAGTGACGCGAGCATACCAGACGAGCTAAATGCCTTTTATGCTCGCTTCAAGGCAAGCAACACTGAAGCATGCACGAGAGCACCAGCTGTTCTGGATGACTGTGTGATAACGCTCTCGGTAGCCGATTTGAACAAAACCTTTAAACAGGTCAACATTCACAAAGCCGCTTGGCCAGACGAATTACCAGGACGTGTACTCAAAGCATGTGCGGACCAACTGTCAAGTGTCTTCACTGACATTTTCAACCTCTCCCTGACCGAGTCTGTAATACCTACATGTTTCAAGCAGACCACAGTAGTCCCTGTGCCCAAGGAAGCGAAGGTAAATGATTACCGCCTTGTGGCACTCATGTCAGTAGCCATGAAGTGCTTTGAAAGTCTGGTCATGCCTCACATCAACAGCATCCTCCAGGACACCCTAGATCCACTCCAATTCTCATACCGCTACAACAGATCCACAGATGACGCAATCACAATTGCACTCCACACTGCCTTTTCTCACCTGGACAAAAGGAACACCTACATGAGAATGCTGTTCATTGACTACAGCTCAGCGTTCAACACCATACTGCCCACGAAGCTCATCATTAAGCTAAGGACCCTGGGACTAAACACCTCCCTCTGCACCTGGATCCTGGACTTCCTGATGGAGTACTCAGTAAGAGTAGGCATCAACATGTCTGCCGCGCTGATCCTTAACACTGGGGCTCCTCAGGGATGTGTACTTAGTCCCCTCCTGTATTCCCTGTTCACCCATGACTGCGTGGCCAAACACGACTCCAAAACCATCATTAAGTTTGCTGACAACACAACAGTGGTAGGCCTCATCACCGACAACGATGAGACGGCCTATAGGGAGGAGGTCAGAGAACTGTCAGTGTGGTGCCAGGACAACAACCTCTCCCTCAATGTGAGGTAGACAAAGGAGCTGATCTTGGACTACAGGAAAAGGCGGGCCGAACAGGCCCCCATTTACATCGACAGGACTGTAGTGGAGCGGGTCAAGAGTTTCACCAACAAACTATCATGGTCCAAACATACCAAGACAGTCGTGAAGAGGGCATGACAAAACCTTTTCCCCCTCAGGACAATGAAAATATTTGGCATGGGCCCCCAGATCCTTTAAAGGTTCTATAGCTGCACCATCGAGAGCATCCTGACCTTTTGCATCACCGTCTGCTATGGTAACTGCTTGGCATCTGACCGTAAGGCGCTACAGAGGGTAGTGTGAAGGTCCCTGTACATCACTGGGGCCAAGCTTCCTGCCATCCAGGACCTATATAATAGGCGGTGTCAGGATAAAGGCCATAAATTGTCAGAGACTCCAGTCACCCAAGTTATGGACTGTTTTCTCTGCTACCGCACGGTAAGCAGTACCGGAGTGCCAAGTCTAGGACCAAAAGGCTCCTCAACAGCTTCTACCCCCAAGCCATTAGACTGCTGAACAATTCATAAAAATCGCCACCGGACAATTTACATTGACAACCCCCCCTCTTGTACACTGCTGGTACTCGTTGTTTGTTTGTTACCTATGCATAGTCACTTCGCCCCCACGTACATGTACAGATTACCCCAACTAGCCTGTACCCCTGCACACTGACTCAGTACCGGTGCCCTCTGTATATAGCCTTGTTTTTGTTATTCTTATTGTGTTACTTATTATTATTACTTTTTATTTTAGCCTACTTGGTAAATATTTTCTTAAATCTTGAAATGCACTGTTGGTTAAGGGCTTGTAAGTAAGCATTTCACGGTAAAGTCTACACTTGTTGTTTTCGGCGCATGTGGCAAATAAAGTTTGATTTGATTTGAAACCCCTAGTTTGAAAGCAACTGTTTTCTCAAAACTGTGCGACGCCATTTACCCTACATTTTCCCCCACGTGGGACAGCACCTAGCAATTCAAGTTTCAGCCAATGAGCTTCAGCCCCTCGCCATTTGAGTGACAGCTCAAAGATGCAGACACAGCACAGCTAGAGAAAGATCAATGACGTGTTGCACATATCTGCACATATGTCACTTTCGGAGACCACTTTTGGCTTGTGAGAGCTTCTTTCAGAACTACTGGCTATAAATAATACAAAAGTACCAGAGAATCTCTTTAAAATACACACCCAGGTCATAGTTGTAAATGAGAACTTGTTCTCAACTGGCCTACCTGGTTAAATAAAGGTGAGAGAAAGGATTGTGTTACTAAGAGATTACAGTCTTGCTCCCCCCCCCCCCACACACACACACACACACACACACACACACACACACACACACACACACACACACACACACACACACACACACAAATCCTAAAACAGAGTGCTTTATTCTGACAGTAAATGAAAGAGGAGGTAGAAAATTAAACCTTCTTCTGAGACCATTGTTTTATTTTCTACTTGCCAAGTAAGACAGCCAGAGGATATATCTGTGTCAATCGTCCAACACTTTTAATTAAATCAGTGACGATAGAAGGAAAATATAGTTACATTGTTGGCTTTACAGAACAGATCATCAGATGTTCAGCTTCATCAGATTAATTCATTAATCTGGCAGAACATCATATTTCCCTGGAAGCAAATATTTCCTTTTAATTTCTAATGCATTGAATTGGTACACCATCAAACATATGGCCAGTAACCATAGAAACTAAAATAATCTCATCTCACAAATAAAGCTTTTCCGATCATAAGCTGTTCAAAGCGACAAAGACAGAATGTTCCAGTCGAGCAGGAGAATCTTGAAATAATACAATTGCCTTCATGGGGAGAGAGCAGATGCAATGGACCAGTTGCCATAGCACCCCCCCTTGCTGAACGATTTTAACAGTACTGATAGGATCTTAATTTCAAATCAAATCAAATTCTATTCGTGACATGCTTTGTAAACAACAGGTGTAGACTAAGAGTGAAATGTTACTTATTGGCCCTTCCCAACAACGCAGAGAGAAAAATATAGAAAAATAATAACACAAGGAATAAATACACCATGAATAAAGACAACTTGGCTATATACACGGGGTACCAGTACCGAGTTGATGTGCAGGGGTACGAGGTTATTGAGGTAGATATAGTATATACATATAGGTAGGGGTAAAGTGACTAGGCAACATGATAGATAATTAACAGTAGCAGCAGCATATGTGATGAGTCAAAATAGTTAGTGCAAGAAGGGTTAATGCAAATAGTCTGGGTAGCTATTTGGTTAACTATTTAGTAGTCCTATGGCTTGGGGGTAGAAGCTGTTCAGGGTCCAGTTGGTTCCATCGGTACCGCTTGCCGTGAGGTAGCAGAGAGAACAGTCTATGACTAGGGTGGCTGGAGTCTGACAATTTTTAGGGCCTTTCTCTGACATTGTGTGGTATAGAGGTCCTGGATGGCAGGGAGCTCGGCCCCAGTGATATACTGGGCCGTACGCACTACCCTCTGTAGCACCTTGCCATACCAAGCAGTGATGCAGCCAGTCAAGATGCTCTCACAGGTTTTATTATTATTTTCCTGCAGTAGAAAACTGGCTCAAATAATATCCTGTATCTGTAGGTGATATGTTGGAAATTGACTGTTGTTGGCAGATGAATATGTATTTTTATGTTTACGGTATATTGTTGTAAATGGCATGAAATGATTGCAATGTTCGGTGTACCGTGCCTAGGTTATTACGAAAGAAATACAAGTGCACTCATATTCATCTCTGTAAATCACAGGCTCACCCAAAGACATGAGGGTCAATGTGGACATTATCAGAGACCCTGTTCAGCTGAGGAACATTTCGTTCGGTCACATTGATTGTTCTTGCAGAGCCACCATCCTCCAAGGTAACCATAAAAACAAATGTCCTTTTGATAATAGAGTTAGGGTATTATCAGTGACAGCTTTATACTGCTCTGATACAAGACCTGTGCTATGCTGGAGCTACGCCTGCTCATAAAATAAATGCTGTCATTCCTTTAAAACTTTACAACTGTTTAAAATCTTGATAACTTTATCCTGCTAACTCAGGAAGTAGATGTGAGCCTTACAGCTCATATTAGTGTAAATCTCAGAACTAGATACATGGACAGAGTGAGGCAGAGAAAGAATCAGGGAAAGAAATCATAGTCAGTCCATTACCTTTTTTCCATGTATCAGAAGCTGTGACATTCCCCTTACGTAAAAATCCACATGATTTTCACATGATCACATGTGATCTCGTGTGATCTCATGTGATTTAATGTTTAGTTAATGTGATAACATGTGACAACATGTGAAGCAACATGTGATAACATAAAAATACACATGTAACAACATGTGAGCATATGTGAAAACATGATATCATGTGAAATTAATGTGAAATACATGTGACAACATGTGAGCACATCAAAACACAATGTCATGTGAAATAAATAATGCATCATTTCAACTTGTGATACCATGACACTACACATGTGACAACATTTGAGCAGATGTGAAAACATGATCTTGTGATTTTTTTTACAAAAAAATGGGGATGCAACATTTCAACATGTGATACCATGAAATTACATGTGACATTTGAGCACATGTGAAAGCCGAGATGTCAAATGTAATTTAGAAAACTTTACTTTAAAAGGCATAATTTACACTAATTCAATTTAAACAGTCATTGTCCAGTTTCCGGTTTGTTCCAGGGACGTCCCAAGGATATTCTCAGAACGTTGTGTCATGGTACCTTGGAGGTTTTTGTCTAGTTGAGGTGAAATTATAGTAAATCTACAACAAGTTGCTCTATTTATACATCTGAATTGAGGTGTTAATGTTAAAGGACAGTATGGTGGATACTTGGGACTCAACCTAAACTGGGATTTGAACTCACAACCTCTTGGTTGCTAACTACATGAAGTTCCTGCTGAGCCACCAGGTGTATAGACATACTCCAGGTTGGCTACATATTTACTGCCAAGAATACATTTCTGCACTTTGCCTAAAGTTACAGTAAATATAAAGTAGATATATACAACAACTTGAAAGTGTTATTTCTATAAAAAAGACAGTATGCTGCTGTATTCTGATTTCAATTACTGTCAAATCTGTACTGTGAACAAAATTGTGACTCAGCCTTAAATAGGATTTGAACAAATAACCCCTCACATCCTACCAACCTGTAACATCATGCTACAGTGCAGCTACACCACAAGATCTGTGAGCGTAAAAGAGATATGGCCACACACTTATTGGCAAGAATGTATTTCTCCACTTTGCTAAAAGATGCCCAGAATTAGGTAAATAACTGTACAATTATCACCACCGATGTAAAGGACACTTGACGTAGAGTATAGAGCAAATCTTCGGGGATTTGGTAGGGAGTGCATCGATATTTCTGCAGTGCAACTTGTTTCATACTTACTGTTTGGAGCATACACTGCTCAAAAAATAAAGGGAACACTTAAACAACACAATGTAACTCCAAGTCAATCACACTTCTGTGAAATAAAACTGTCCACTAAGGAAGCAACACTGATTGACAATACATTTCACATGCTGTTGTGCAAATGGAATAGACAACATGTGGAAATTATAGGCAATTAGCAAGACACCCCCAATAAAGGAGTATTCTGCAGGTGGGGACCACAGACTACTTATCAGTTCCTATGCTTCCTGGCTGATGTTTTGGTCACTTTTGAATGCTGGCGGTGCTTTCACTCTAGTGGTAGCATGAGACGGAGTCTACAACCCACACAAGTGGCTCAGGTAGTGCAGCTCATCCAGGATGGCACATCAATGCGAGCTGTGGCAAGAAGGTTTGCTGTGTCTGTCAGCGTAGTGTCCAGAACATAGAGGCGCTACCAGGAGACAGGCCAGTACATCAGGAGACGTGGAGGAGGCCGTAGGAGGGCAACAACCCAGCAGCAGGACCGCTACCTCCGCCTTTGTGCAAGGAGGAGCAGGAGGAGCACTGCCAGAGCCCTGCAAAATGACCTCCAGCAGGCCACAAATGTGCATGTGTCTGCTCAAACGGTCAGAAACAGAATCCATGAGGGTGGTATGAGGGCCCGACGTCCACAGGTGGGGGTTGTGCTTACAGCCCAACACCGTGCAGGACGTTTGGCATTTGCCAGAGAAGACCAAGATTGGCAAATTCGCCACTGGCGCCCTGTGCTCTTCACAGATGAAAGCAGGATCACATTGAGCACATGTGACAGACGTGACAGAGTCTGGAGACGCCGTGGAGAACGTTCTGCTGCCTGCAACATCCTCCAGCATGACCGGTTTGGCGGTGGGTCAGTCATGGTGTGGGGTGGCATTTCTTTGGGGGGCCGCACAGCCCTCCATGTGCTCGCCAGAGGTAGCCTGACTGCCATTAGGTACCGAGATGAGATCCTCAGACCATATGCTGGTGCGGTTGGCCCTGGGTTCCTCCTAATGCAAGACAATGCTAGACCTCATGTGGCTGGAGTGTGTCAGCAGTTCCTGCAAGAGGAAGGCATTGATGCTATGGACTGGCCCGCCCGTTCCCCAGACCTGAATCCAATTGAGCACATCTGGGACATCATGTCTTGCTCCATCCACCAATGCCACGTTGCACCACAGACTGTCCAGGGGTTGGCGGATGCTTTAGTCCAGGTCTGGGAGGAGATCCCTCAGGAGACCATCCACCACCTCATCAGGAGCATGCCCAGGCGTTGTAGGGAGGTCATACAGGCACGTGGAGGCCACACACACTATTGAGCCTCATTTTGACTTGTTTTAAGGACATTACATCAAAGTTGGATCAGCCTGTAGTGTGGTTTTCCACTTTCATTTTGAGTGTGTCTCCAAATCCAGACCTCCCTGGGTTGATAAATTGGATTTCCATTGATTATTTTTGTGTGATTTTGTTGTCAGCACATTCAACTATGTAAAGAAAAAAGTATTTAATAAGATTATTTCATTCATTCAGATCTAGGATGTGTTATTTTAGTGTTCCCTTTATTTTTTTGAGCAGTGTATATTAACACACTCTCAAAAAAATAAGGTTAGGGTTAGGGTACAGTGTTGTTCACTGAGGTACAAAAAGGTCAAAGGTACACTTCAGAGCTCCACATGTACACTCACATGGTACAGTTCGGTACCTTGAATGTATTGGAGATTTTTTTACGTCAATATTTTTTGATATAAGGTACGATCAACGCTGCAGTTTAAAATATAGGTGGGGGTAATGTACTAGTTGGGGCTCATTAGCATATTTGGGGGCATGGTTAAAGCTATGTGTATTTGTGCCAACCGTCAGTGGAAGTGTTGGAGCCGTTAAAGCGTCTGATGGTTATTCCTATGCAAGTGGAGCAATGCATTTGACACGGTTCTTCAGACTTGGCAAGGGAACGCGTCAGAAATGAGCTGCATTGTAAAGAGATTATTGTGCGTTTTCCAGTAACTTAATGCCAACTTGTTGCTGTGAATTTGTTGTTCTTAATTGGAAGCTAAGTGTCAGGAAGTTATTGTAAAGTCAAAATAAGTTAGTGGCAAAATGTTGCCAGCAACCTACAGTGCCTTAAATTACGTTTCTGTTGACAACATGCACACCACTAGCTGATTGGCAGCATACTGTAGCAGCGGCAGCCTATCAGAAGATTGCAGAACTGATTTTCTTAAGCCATGGCTTTCAGGAATCTGTTTTTGTTCTCCTATGAGAGGGAATGTCATCCCAGTTAATGTGCTTGTATATTGTCAGTTCCGTAGCCTTGTTAAAGGCTGACATAAGTTAATGCGAGACCAAAGAGCCATACAATATTTCATTCATAGCTAGTCACCATGTTAATGTGATACTCACTTAGCTACCAGCCAATCAGGTCAGTGAGTGTGACAGGTCAGTAAATGCATTTTCAAGAACCCACTTGAAACTAGTTGATAGTAAGTTATTGAAAATTAAACATTAACTTCCTGTGAACCAGGCCAAATTACAAAATATTTTAGACCATGGGAAGTGGAAATCTACCACATACGACTGAGAAAAATCCACTTGAACAGCCTTTCAACTGGAAATTACTAGTGGAAAATACTAGTGGGAAATGCATCTATCATCCCTGAGCTTTCCCACATACTGACCTCTGACATCACCTACTAAGTGAATGACCTTGGTAACAGTATTTTCGGCAGATAAATGTAACAACAAGACATTATTTATAAAAAGCAATCTATTAATATGGTTTTTGAACTCTATAATGTATTTCAAAGCATGATAGTTTGTAAGGTAAGCTAGTGATTAGAGCATTGGGCCAGTAACTGAAAGGTTGCCGGATCAAATCCCTGTAGCTGACAAGGTAAAAATCTGTCATCTGCCCCTGAACAAGGCAGTTAACCAACTGTTCCCCGGTAGGCTGTCATTGTAAATCAGAATTTGTTCTTAACTAACTTGCCTAGTTAAACAAGAAAATACTTTTAGTTTGTGGTTGACGCAGATTGATGGCTATTAGCCATCCAACTGGTATTTACGACTTCACAACTGATAAATTCCCACCTCCCACATGGCTACAAACGCACCATTATATTGACTATATTGGGTAGAACATTTTACCATTATACTAGATAATCTGCACATGTACCCTGAAAGGTACTGACCTGTACCATGTTAGTTCCTATGTGTACCCCTGAAAGTACCTTATGTGTACGTTTGACCGTTTTGTACACCAGGGAACAACACTGTACCGTAATCATACTCTTATATTTGAGAGTGTTTGGACATACACTGAGTATACAAAACATGAAGAACACCTGCTCTTTCCATGACATAAGGTAGACTGACCAGGTGAATCCAGATGAAAGCTATGATCCCTTATTAATGTCACTGGTTAAATCCACTTCAATCAGTGTAGATGAATGGGAGGAGAGAGGTTAAAGGATTTCTAAGCCTTGAGACAATTGAGACATATATTTGTATGTGTGCCATTCAGAGGGTAAATGGGCAAGACTAAATATTTAAGTGCCTTTGAACAGGGTATGGTAGTAGGTGCCAGGTGCACCGGTTTGTGTCAAGAACTGCAACGCTGCTGGGTTTTTCATTCTCATCAATTTCCTGTGTGTATCGAGAATGGTCCACCACCCAAAGGATATCAGGGGCCAGAATCACTGTGGAACGCTTTCGACACCTTGTAGAGTTATGCACACTTAGGGTTAGATTCTGTCAGATCTGCACCACCTATGCGGGTGTCGGCAATCGCCTATTTACGCTTGATCTGATTCAATCTTGACCTTAATGTCAAGTGTCCCTTAGCACAGCTTCTTTGTTGTTGGTGTTGCCAGAGAATTGCTAAATTATTGGCATGATTCCGGGCAACATTTAGCAAAGTGCAAAAATCTATTCTTGCCAATAAATCTGTGGCTGATCACTGTCATGGCAACATACCTGATGGTTTAGCAGGGAATTCAGGTTGCTGGGATCCAAGAGGTTGTAAATTGTAATCCTAGCTGTGGTTGCATCCCAAGTGTGCTAACCAGGTCAATTACATTTACGTTCCAATCAATTCAGAATGTGAACCAAATTCAAATTCCAATTTGAATGTTTGTGTACGTTCTGAATGTAGTTTGTTGTTGTACAGTATATTTACTGTAAAAATACAGTTCAGCTGTAGAAATATATATTTTTTAAATCCACTATTTTCACTGCAACTCAGTAGCCAGTAACTTATTATAAAATTAGACAACTATCCTTTAATTTTAAATACAATTGCAAGTGAGGCGTGTCAAGTTAATTTGCAGGACAGGCCAAAAAATATCCATGTGCATTGTGATTCAGAGTAAATATATAGCAAAACACTATTACTGTAGACATGTACCATAAAATGACAAAAATGTACTGCAAAATGAACAGCAATGGCTAACAGGTTATCACATGTTGAAGCGCATAATATCACGTGGAAAACCACATCATTTCACACGTGTTTTTAGAACATGTGAAAACGTGTTTTTGGAACACTTGACATGTGACATTTCACATGTGACATTTCACATATCAAAACATTTGTTTTTACAACACTTCACGTGACATTGACATGAGACATTTCACATGTGATATTTCACATGTGAAAACATTTGTTTTTGGAGCACTTATCATGACATTTCACTTGTGCAAAACGTGAAAATGTCACAATCGTGATTTTCCACATGTGAAATCATGTGGGTTTTCCATAAGGGTCCATTGGTTCTCTGGTAGAAATAGCTTGTGTATGTGGACAGCAAGCACCGGGAGTCCATGTAAAAATCTCTATAGGCTATGCAAGACCAGCTCTCCATATCCTGTTATACTGAAAATCGATTTGCACTCTTCAAAATGAACTGTGTCCAATCGCCATAGATATGTTTATTTCATTGACTCCAAATGAGATTATGGACACAAAGGAATGACCCAGAAAACACCTGTAGCAAATTTACTTCATTGAGGCATAGCAGACACAGCCTCAGCCTGTATATGCAGTGACCTCTAGAAATCAGCCATAGTCTCATAAAGGGTGAGCTATTTTGTATATGAGGGGACATTTTGGGGGGGTCACGTCCAACTGTAACCAGCTAGGTATCATATATACAGAGACATATTAATTGGTTATATTATCTTTGAATGCTCCCCGACTACAAGGATATCCAGCGTCAAAGAGAAGAACACAGTGTTGAAAACAATGACTTCCACATTCAATGTCATACATTATATATTGCACATTGGACAGATATTGATTCTCACTCTGGTAAACATTGAGGCCTATAGCTCTGAACTCCAAAGCATGTCTGGACTACTAGAGTACTCTCTCAATAATGACCTGCTGAAAGATCCCCTGTCATCAATATCCTATTGAAACCCAATATGATCAGTCTTGTATATTGAAGCTGACTTGCTGTATCCTTGCATCCATTATCCATTTTTGTTCTGTAGCCACTGATGTTTTTACATTGTTTCCTTACAATCAATACAACCCACAGAATAATATTAGGCACAGGTATACTTGAGCAGAGGATTTTTTCAAAAGACAGCCCAAATCCACAAACCCACACATACTTAACTACCTGTAATGTTAAAGGTATTGGTCAAAGAAGCAAATCTCTTATCCAAACCCACTGCAACCATTTCAGAGGCAATTTATGGTAATTCCTGAAGGATGTGTGCTGCCAAACTTCCACTAATGACTTGAAGGCAGACAGACTGAGCCTCTGGCTACTCTGGCAGTAAACACATCCACCTGCATTATTTCAAATGGCTCTCTGAAAACCGAAGCTCCTAACCAATTTAGAGCAATTTCACATTATATTATGCCATGACCTGAGGCTTTTGTTGTTCTTTTTCATGCATGGAAATCATAGTAATAAAGGTACATATATTTTATTGTAAACCAAATTTTATGATAAACATGAGAAGCACTGAGTGGAATCAGATATCTTTGTAAACAACTTAAATGACACGTTGAGTAGAGTCTGAAGTCTATAGAATGGTTGAATAGGAACAACTACCCTCTGCCTTTAACCATTGTCGTGGATTGAAACACTTCTTGGATCAATGGTAAAGATTCTTCTGGATGGGTTATGTTTTCAATACAGAAATGCTACCCCCTCCTCCCTCTCCAGTCATGGGTAAAGTCATGGGTAACTTGACCTTAATGACACGTGACTAAGGTAATAAACATAAACATAGCACAAACAGGTATACTGCTCATGTGGTTGTAAAGATTGGCGTCAAAACTACATTAAAATCAGACAGGGCCCAAGGATCAATTCTCCCTTATTGAAGACCAATTTCCAGTCCCTCAGAATGATTCAGTTGGCTCCAGGGGCAGATCTAAAGGAAAAAGTAATGAGATTCAGCCAGACTTCTCCCTCTTATCTAAAGCCACCACTGACATCGTGGTACATTTATCCTCTCTTCCTTCCAACTTACTCCAACATCTTGTTTTTCTTTCCTGCACCACCTAAGGGCCTTTCTTGTAAATGCTTTCTCTTGAGCTTATAGGTCAACATTGTTAAGAAATTGAGAGCTACAATCACCTCGAAAGTTATTGGCACCCTTGATAAAGGTGAGCAAAAAATAATGTACAAGTAAATCATAAAAATACTGAACTATATTGTATGCACACAACATTTGAAAAGTATATACATTTATACTAATACAATTGCTTTATACTAAGGTAGAATTCTCAAAAATACGTTTATTGCCACCCCTGTTTTCAATACTCTGGCACCCTACCCTTGTGAGGATAACGGCAGTGAGCCTTTTTCTATAATGTTTAATGAGATTGGAGAACATATTCGGAAGGATCTTCGAGCAGTCCTCCAAACAGAATCTTTTCAGATCCTTGATATCCTTTGTTTGCGCTTATGGACTGCGCTCTTCAATTCAAACCACAGGTTTTCAATGGGGATCAAGTCCGGAGACTGAGATGGACATTAAAAAATGTTTTTTTTTGTTTGTGGCAAATTAAAATATTTTTGTTGATTTGATGTGTGATTGGGGTTATTGTCTTGCTGGAAGATTCACTTGCGGCCAAGTTTCAGCCTCTTGGCAGAGGCAACCAGGTTTTTGGCTAAAATATCATTGTACTGTGTAAAGTTAATGATGCCATTGACCTTAACAAGGGCCAGGACCAGTGGAAGCAAAATTGCTCCATAACATCAAAGATCCACCAACATATTTTACAGTAGGTATGAGGTACTTTTCTGCATATGCATCTTTCTGTCGACGTCAAACCCACCACTGGTGTGTGTGGCCAAAGAGCTCTATTTTCATGTCATCTGACCATAGCACCGGTTCTAATCCAAGTGCCAATGCCATTAACTCGTGGCTTTTACATTTGTTGGATGACATGAAAATAGAGCTCATTGGTAGGTTTGGATAGAGAGAAAAATGCATATGCAGAAAACTACCTCATACCTACTGTAAAATATGGTGGTGGATCTTTGATGTTGCAGTCAATTTCCCAGACACTATGGAAAGCATTCAGTCGTAATTACTTGACCCAGAGCTCTAAAGGTGAGTGCATCCAGCCCACAGTCTCTCTCTGCGTTCCAATGGCACCACAGTATGTGGCGGCAGTGAAGTGGCACAGCTGGGTTAGTGTCACTTGAAGGAGTGTGGAGTGTGTGGTTTGGCTGCTTGAGGAGGGGGAAGAACTGAGCGAGTGTGTGATTACTGAGACCTGCTGTGAGCGCCCCAGTGCACCTGAGGGGTGGCAGGGGACAGATGGCAGGGAGGGACCCAAATGGGAGATGCCAACCATCATTAGACACACCCATTACTCATACACTGTCTTCTGGCTGACAACAAGTGACTGTGCCACAGACGTCTTCATACAAAGGGTTTCTCATTAACAACCTGTACGGACAAAGCACAATGGAGGAGAGAGTGAGGTTTTTCTTGTATACTGAGTATATCATGTACAATTATAATTAATATGCTTTGTTTAACTGATTGTGCAAACTTTCTTTTGTACTTATATTTGTGGTGTTGTTTTCACATAAGCCCTTTTGCGCTTCCAACCCCTCCTGCACACCGTTTTTTACCAGTTTTTTTTATCAGTATAGATTTGTCTTTCAGTTGTTTCTTTGGTGCCTAAAAACTAAATAAAAGAGAGAGAGAGAGAGAGAGTGAGAGAGAGAGAGAGAGAGAGAGAGAGAGTGAGGAGTGGAGCGGAAGGAATGTTAAGGCTTCTGTGTGTCATGATCATCATCAAAATGATCTAGTTCCCCATGAAGAAGCACAAATCGATATGAACTGGAAACAACATGCCGTAACACATTTTACTAGATCATGGATCATTTTTTGAAATCATATGTTTTAGGAGTTAAAACTATTCTAAATAGTTAACCCTGCAGACTACAATCACATTCCACAGTAAGTGTATTTATTTCCAAGGGTCTATGAACAAACACTTTGTTTCTGACTCTTATCTGTGCTCTGGGAGGTGTTAACTGCGCTCAGTGTTAATTTCCCCTTTTAGAACCCAGCTAATGAAGTCACAAACAGGCTGACCCTCTGGGAGGCGTGGAACCACTGCAGGAGATGGAGGGAAATTTGAGGCCTAATTGGCAGCACACTTGTTTCCAGTGTAATCGCACTTATCTAGCGAGTCACCTTCGAGGGTCATTAAGGCCGCTGGATTAATTGGGCAGAGCGTGGCTTGGCCGCGGCTGGGAGGAGAGGAGCTGGAGACTGGAAAATTTGGCCCATTACTGATAGCAAACTTTCTCTGAGCCTGACACATCTGCTAATGTGGGACGCTCCCAATGAGCCGGCTAAATCGCTCCTTGACTTTGACTAACAAATGCATGCCAAAGTTAGTATTTTTATAGAATTCTAGCGGTTATCCTTTTTTCACAGCGCTCTCCCTCAAAGATGCAGATACTCTCTTTATATTACTCTTTATATTATTACAAGGATGCATGTCATATATTTATAGATAATATGGTAAAGATATTGTACACTGCCAGTTCTGGCAAGGCTTTGTCAAGGTTTGCTACAATATACAGTACAAGATGCCTATTACATATTTCAAAGAGGAAGCAAACAAATGACTATGTGGTTGTGTCAGCCTCTCTCAATAATACTACAGTATGTGCATTTGTGCGATTCTTTCTGCATTAATATCTTCACATTCAGTTCTTTCATCCCATCAAGGACTTAGCAGCCAAACCAGAGCTCAGTTCAAACAGGAGTAATAGGAAATGTGAAGACATGGTGGATCATGGCAAACAACATCCTCAGGGGAGTGGCTCAAAGGGGTTTTCTGACTCCTTTTAATGATGCAGCCAGGAAGGAAATCATTCTTAAAGCGGCAATCAGCAGTTGAAACAATAACAAAGCGTACTCCCCACCCCTGTTTCAGTAAAAAGCTGATGGATGGGCCAGGAGAAATGAAACCACTCTCAAATTCATAGACAGAGCTAGTGATGCAAGGATTGACCATCCATGATAATACAATTATAGTTGTAACCATGTTTTGAGGCAATATAATGTTTGTTTATATTTGCTTTGATTACATGCCTTGGAGTAAAACCAAGCTTATATTTTGGGTTCTGATGGGGTACGGCAGTTGAAGTAAGCTCATGAATGAGTACATATAATTAATTTATGAGTCCAAAAATGGATGTAGCAACAGCTAATTGCCCCTTTAAGGTTACGTGTCATAAGGGATGGATATCTCAGCATTTTTCAGTCAAACGTTTGGACACACCTACTCATTCAAGGATTTTTCTTTTTTTATACTATTTTCTACATTGAAGAATAATAGTGAAAACATCAAAACTATTAAATAGCACATATGGAATCATGTAGTAACCAACTGTATTTAATATTTTAGATTCTTCAAAGTAGCCACCCTTTGGACACTCTTGGCATTCTCTCAACCAGCTTTACCTGGAATGCTTTTCCAACAGTCTTGAAGGAGTTCCCACATATGCTGAGCTGCTTTTCCTTCATTCTGCGGTCTAACTCATCCCAATCCATCTCAATTTGGTTGAAGTCGGGTGACTGTGGGGGCCAAGTCATCGGATGCAGCACTTATTTCACTTTCCTTCTTGGTCAAATAGCCCTCACACAGCCTGGAGGTACTGTATGTTGGGTCTTTGTCCTGTTGAAAAACAAATGATAGTCCCACTAAGCGCAAACAGGATGGGGGACGTATCGCTGCAGAATGCTGTGGTAGCCATGCTGGTTAAGTGTGCCTTGAATTCTAAATAAATCACAGACTGTGTCACCAGCAAAGCACCCCCACACCATCACACCTCCTCCTCCATGCTTCACGGTGGGAACCACACATGGGGAGATCATCCATTCACCTACTTCAAGTCTCACAAAGACACAGCAGTTGGAACCAAATATCTCAAATTTGGATTCATCAGACCAAAAGACAGATTTCCACCGGTCTAATGTCCATTGCTCGAGTTTCTTGGCCCAAGCAAGTCTCTTTTTCGTATTGGTGTCCTTTAGTAGTGGTTACTTTGCAGCAATTTGACCATGAAGGCCTGATTCATGCCGTTTCCTCTGAACAGTTGATGTTGAAATGTGTCTGTTACTTGAACTCTGTGAAGCATTTATTTGGGCTGCAATCTGAGGTGCAGTTAACTCTAATGAACTTATCCTCTGCAGCAGAGGTAACTCTGGGTCTTCCTTTCCTATTGCGGTCCTCATGAGAGCCAGTTTCATCATAGTGTTTGATGGAGAAGTAATGGCACCGACAGAGATGGTCGCCTCGCTTTGAGTCCTTAGGAAACTATGCAGTATTTTAAATTTTTTTATGTATTATTTCTTACATTGTTACCCCAGGAAATCTTAAGTGTTATTACATACTGTCGGGAAGAACTATTGCATATAAGAGCGACGTCAACTTACCAACATTACGATCAGGAATACGACTTTCCTGAAGTGAAAAGTCTCTTGACAACAAGGTAGATGAAATTCGAGCAAGGGTTGCCTTCCAGAGAGACATCAGAGATTGTAACATTCTCTGTTTTATGGAAACATGGCTCTCTCGGGATATGTTGTTGGAATCGAGTCAGCCACCGGGCTTCTTCATGTATCACGCCGACAGAGATAAACAACTCTATGGGAAGAAGAAGGGCGGGGATGTATGCTTCATGATTAATGACTCATGGTGTAATCATAACAACATACAGGAACTCAAGTTCTTCTGCTCACCCAACCTAGAATTCCTTACAATCAAATGCCGGCCATATTACCGCCCAAGAGAATTCTCGTCAGTTATCATCACAGCTGTGTATATACCCCCTCACGCAGACACCATGACAGCCATAAAGGAACTTCACTGGGCTCTATGTAAAGCGCAAACCATATATCCTGAGGCTGCATTTATTGTAGCTGGGGATTTTAACAAAGCAAATTTGAGAACAAGGCTACCTAAATTCTATCAGCATATTGATTGCAGTACTCTAACTTCTGCGATGCATACAAGGCCCTCCCTCACTTTCCCGTCGGCAAATCTGACCATGACGCCGTCTTGCTCCTACCGTCTTATAGGCAGAAACTCAGACAGGATGTACCCGTGATTAGAACCATTCAACGTTGGTCTGACCAATCGGAATCCAGCGGAATCCAAGATTGAATTTGATCACGAGGACTGGGATATGTTCCGGTCAGCCTCAGAGAACAACATTGATCTATACGCTGACTCGGTGAGTGAGTTTATAAAGAAGTACATTGTAGATATTGTACTGTGACTATTAAAGCCTACCCTAACCAGAAACTGTGGATGGATGGCGGTATTTCCGCAAAACTGAAAGCGCGAACCACCACATTTAACCATGGAAAGAGGTCTGGGAATATGGCTGAATATAAACAGTGTAGTTATTCCCTCCACAAGGCAATCAAACAAAGTGGAGTCGCAATTCAATGGCTCAGATATGAAACATATGTGCAGGGTCTACAGAAAATCACAGACTACAAAAAAAAACAGCCACGGACACCAACGTCACACTTCCAGACAAACTAAATACCTTCTTTGCGCGCTTTGTGGATAATACAGTGCCACTGTCGCAGTCTGCTAACAAGGACTGCAGCCCCACCCTCTCCTTTTCCGTGGCCAATGTGAGTAAGACATTTAAACGCGTTAACCCTCACAAGGCTGCTGGCCCAGACGGCATCCTTAGCCAAGTCCTCAGAGCATGCGCAGACCAGCAGGCTTGAATCGCTCCCTATCCCAGTCTGCTGTCCCCACATGCTTCAAGATGGCCACCATTGTTCCTGTACCCAAGAAGGTAAGGATAACTAAATGACTACCACCTGGTAGCACTCACTTCTGTCATCATGAAGCGCTTTGAGAGACTAGTCAAGGATCATATCACCTCCACCTTACCGGCCACCCTAGACCCACTTCAGTTTGCAAAGCGCCAACGGGCCCACAGACGATGCAATCGCCATCACACTGGACACTGCCCTTTCCCATCTGGACAAGAGGAATACCTATGTAAGAATGCTGTTCATTGACTACAGCTCAGCATTCAACACCATAGTACCCTCCAAGCTCATCATCACGCTGGACGCCCTAGGTCTCAACCCCGCCCTGTGCAATTGGGTCCTGGACTTTCTGACGGGCGCCCCCAGGTGGTGAAGGTAGGAAACAACATCTCCACTTCGCTGACCCACAACACTGGAGCTCCACAAGGGTGCATGCTCAGCCCCCTCCTGTATTCCCTGTTCAACCACAACTGCATGGCCATGCACACCTCCAACTCAATCATCAAGTTTGCAGATGACACAACAGTAGTGGGCTTGATTAACAACAACGACGAGACAGCCAACAGGGAGTAGGTGAGGGCACTCGGAGTGTGGTGTCAGGAAAACAACCTCTCACTCAACGTCAACAAAACAAAGGAGATGATCGTGGAAACAGCAGAGGAAGCAACCCCCATCCACATCGAAGGGACAGCAGTGGAGAAGGTGAAAAGTTTTAAGTTCCTCGGCGTATACATCAGAGACAAACTGAAATTGTCCACCCACACAGAGAGCGTGATGAAGAAGGCGCAACAGCGCCTCAGCAACCTCAGGAGGCTGAAGAAATTTGGCTTGTCACCTAAAACACTGACAAACTTTTCAACAATCTTCTGTATACCATCCCTACCATGTCACAACACAACTGATTGGCTCAAACGCATGAACTTCTATGGGCTAGGTGGGATGTTTGCGTCCCACCCTAGTCAACAGCCAGTGGAATCGCATGGTGCAAAATACAAATACATCAAAAATGCTATAACTTCAATTTCTCAAACATTTTACACCATTTTAAAGACAAGACTCTTGCTAATCTAACGACATTGTCCGATTTCAAAAAGGCTTTACAGCAAAAGCAAAACATTAGATTATGTCAGGAGAGTACCCTGCCAAAAATAATCACACAGCCATTTTCAAAGCGAGCATATATGTCACAAAAACCAAAACCACAGCTAAATGCAGGGTACTGGATTACCTTTGCTGTTCTTCGTCAGAATGCACTCCCAGGACTTCTACTTCAACAACAAATGTTGTTTTGGTTCCAAATAATCCATAGTTATATCCAAATAGCTCTGTTTTGTTCGTGCGTTCAGGTCACTATCTGAAGGGTAACGCGCGAGCGCATTTCGTGACAAAAAAATTCAAAATATTCCATTACTGTACTTAGAAGCATGTCAAACGCTGTTTAAAATCAATTTTTATGCTATTTTTCTCTTAAAATAGCGATAATATTCCAACCGGGCAACAGTGTATTCATTCAAAGGCTGAAAGAAAAAAATGGAGAAGTCTCGTGAATGCGCATCTCAGTCTCACTTTCCCAGGCTGACCACTTACAAACTCTGCTGCTATACTTTGCCCAGAGACAGCAGACACCCCATTCCACTTTCTGGCAGCTTTAGAGAGCCAATGGAAGCCTTAGAAAGTGTCACGTTACAGCACAGATGCTGTATTTTCGATAGAGATGCAACAGAAGGACAACAAATTGTCAGACAGGGCACTTCCTGTATGGAATCTTCTCAGGTTTTGGCCTGCCATATGAGTTCTGTTATACTCACAGACACCATTCAAACAGTTTTAGAAACTATAGAGTGTTGTCTATCCAAATCTAATTATATGCATATTCTCGTTTCTGGGCAAGAGTAGTAACCAGTTTAAATCGGGTACGTTTTTTATCCGGCCGTGAAAATACTACCCCCTAGCCCCAACAGGTTAAGAAGAAAAGAAATTCCACAAATTAACTTTTAACAAGGCGACAAAGGGCTGTGAGACATAGGTTTAATCCTAGACACATGAAAAGTGGAATGTATACAGAGGGTATGGGGCAATGGAAGAAGAACAGCAGAGGGGCTAAGGATCTTGGAGATTGGGAAAGGGCCGATAAAACGGGGGGACAGTTCGCGGGACTCTACCCGGAGGGGCAGATCCCGAGTGGACAGTCATACCCTCTGCCCGAGATGATAATGGTGAACCGGGGTCCGGTGGTGGTCCGCCTTTCGTCGATACCTGGAGGTGGACTTGAGACGAGCCGATCTTGCACTTTTCCAGGTACGGCAACTGCGGCGGACGGACATCTGGGCCGAGAGTATGCTGACCTCTTCCTCTGGGAAGAACGGGGGCTGATTTCCCAGGGAGCACTCAAAAGGCGAGAGACCAGTGGCTGAGCAAGAGAGGGTGTTACGGGCGTATTCTACCCACAGGAGCTGCTGGCTCCAGGTGGTGGGATTGGCGGAGAACAGGCAGTGAAGAGTCGTCTCCATGTCTTGATTGTCTTGCTCCGACTGGCTGTTAGACTGGGGGTGGAACCCGAAGGACAGGCTGGCCGACAACCCAATGAGCGTGCAGAAAGCCTTCCAGAACTGGGACGAGAACTGAGCACCCCGGTCGAAGACCACATCCACCGGAAGTCCATGGATCCAGAAGACGTGCTGCTCCATGAGCTGGGCCATCTCCATGGCTGAGGGTAGCTTGGGGAGAGGGATGAAGTGGGCGGCTTTGGAAAACTGGTCCACCACAGTAAGGATAACCGTGTTGCCATCAAACGGGAGGAGACCAGTGATGAAGTCCAGGGATATATGTGACCAGGGACGGTGAGGGACGGGAAGTGGTTGAAGAAGGCCGATGGGCAGGAACGGCATAAACTCACTGTGATTACCCGACACTCAGGTTAATGGGACACGTGGTGTGGGTGACTCTGCCAATAGAGTGACCATCCAATGCTCTGACATCCATGGGAATGGAGAGGGGTTGTGTGGGGATTTCCAGCTCCGACACCAGGGTAGCATCCATAAAGCTCTCATCGGCCCCAGTCTATGAGCACCGGGAGAGATTTGTATCGAACACCCCACAACACGGTAGCATGGAGAGGGGTAACTCCCCATGCAGCTCACCAGCATACTCGTACTAGTACCCCCTTGATGAGCCTGGTTCTTTAATGGGCAGGTAGATAAAAAAATGACCCATAGCGCCACAATACAGTCAGCTCTGGGTGTTAAGTCTGCGCAAGCGCTCAGCAGGAGACAATCTAGCCCTGCCCAGTTGCATGGGCTCTGGAGGAGATGACTTGACAGCCCTCGTGACCGGATCCACTCGAAAATGTTGGCTTTGAGGATTTCTGGGCTTCCTCGGAGGCGAGGTGGAAATCAAGGACGAGCATCAGCGAAAAGGAACAAACTCCCTCTCCCTCCTATCTTCCCGTAACTGCCCATCAATCCGATTGGTCAAGGCTAAGAGGGAGTCAAGGTCCAGGGGCAGCTCCCGGGCCATGAGCTCGTCTTTAATCACCTCCGACAACCCGTGAAGGGAAGCACAAACAGGGCTTCCGGGTTCCAGGCACTCTCAGCCGCCAGCTTGCAAAAATCCACTGTGTAGTCTGCCATACTACGGAAATACTGACGTAGTTGGAGTAGCTTACAAACCGCCTCTCTCCCGGAAAACGGAGAATCGAACACTTTCTGTACCTCCTCTACAAACTCCTCCAAACTGAGGCAAACGGTGGATTGTTGCTCCCACACAGCTGTAGCCCAGGCAAGAGCCCTCCCGGACATTAGCGTTATCACATACGCTATCCTCAAGCAATCCGAGGGAAATTAAGAGGGCTGCAGCTCAAAGATAAGAGAACACTGGGAGAGAAACTCCTGGCAGGATCCAGGATCTCCAGCGTAGCGCTCAGGATGAGGTAAGCAGGGTTCTTGGGAAGCCGGGGAGAAAAGCCGCTTGTAGCGGGGTAATTGACAGTCTGGGGGGTTACTGTAGTGGCAGGTGGCCTCACAGACAATCCACAGAATTGCTCCAGCAATGTGTTGAAGGCACGGTCCTGGTGTTCCGCCAAGGTCTGGAATCCTTCCATAAGACCTTGAAGTAACTCCTCGTGTCTTCCAATGGTGGCTCCCTGGGAGCTGGTCCGAGTCTGCTGGGTCAGTCATGACCAGTTCGTACTATCACAACTCAGGATATGACCCAGATGCAGACACGGGAGGTGGATAGTACAGTTCTCAGATTATTTATTAGAAACATGGGGCAGGCAAAGGGCAGGACAAGGACAGGCAAAGGGTCGTGATCAGGTCAGAGTCAGGCAGGTACAGGATGGCAGGCAGGCTCGGAGTCAGGGCAGGCAGAGGTTCGTAATCAGGCCAGAGTCAGGCAGGTACAGGACGGAAAGCAGGCTCGGGGTCAGGGCAGGTAGAATGGTCAGAACCGGGAAAAACTAGGAAATAGTAATAGAGAAACAGGAATGCGGGAAAGAACGCTGGTAAGACCTGACAAGACAAGACGAACTGGCAACAGACAAACAGAGAACACAAGTATAAATACACAGGGGATAATGGGAAGATGGGTGACACCAGGAGGGGGGGGGGGTGGAGATAAGCACAAAGACAGGTGAAACAGATCAGGGTGTGACAAGATATATTATTATATTTTGATGACCTGTCAACTCTATTAAAGTCCTACAGAGATGGCTCCGGGGTTAATAAGCTGGGTCTAAATGCTCAGACCTGGCTTTATAAGTCAATGTCAAGGGTTTTGTTACATCAGCTCTTTACTTGTGATGGCTCAGCATCTAGGACAATGTCCTCACCTGCAGGATTACCAGGTTACTGCTGCAGTCTACAGAGCAACTCTCCATCACTTCCATAATGGCAGGATCCAAAGGGAATCTACCGTTTTCTTTATTCACGAATTCATGAAAGTGTAACTCATTTGGAGCAGATTGAGGGGCTAAACCCACTTCAGTGGTGACTAATAAATGCGTTCGTGTCTTTCCTTCCTCTCATGGGTGGAGGCTCTGCTGTTTGGATTGCAGATGGATGTTGATGTGCCTGACCTTTCATTTGTGTGCCATACCATGCATGTTCCACAAGCAGAGACTGCACACTGTGTCTCACAATCACTGACAGGCGTGTGTGTGTGTGTGTGTGTGTGTGTGTGTGTGTGTGTGTGTGTGTGTGTGTGTGTGTGTGTGTGTGTGTGTGTGTGTGTGTGTGTGTGTGTGTGTGTGTGTGTGTGTGTGTGTGTGTGAGCAAGACTGTAATCTCTTAGTAACACAATCCTTTCTCTCAGTGAAAAAAAGGGGAAAGACAAACGAAAAGGGCATTTTGGAATTCTGTCTCTTCCAAGAGAAAAACCCCTAAAGGACAAAGCCATGAACAACTGCATTGAGAGAGAGGAGCAGAGCATCATCTAGCCAAATGTCAACATGATAAATCCAACCTTTACAAGCAATCTCTGATGTAAGCGCTCATGTCCCAGAATTAATAATCAGATCTATCAAATTGTTTTGGAATAATTAATGCCAACAAGGCTGTCATATATCTCCACTCCGGGGTATATAAATCCAGCCTTTAAAAATAAGTTATGGCTAATATATACCTCCAGCGCTGCCCTGTGAGCTGCCTTATGGGGAGAAAATGTTTTTTTTATTGGTAGCGAGGATGGCGCTTGTTAAACAAGCTTCGCCAGAGCTCTGCTGCTGTCAGCCCCATGAGAAAGAGAGATCAATCTCTCCTACCCGTGTCAGTACTCTGATTGATGAAGAGGGAGAGGGAGAGGGGGCTGTCATTGTTTCAAATGATTTTACCTCTGTGTCATACTCCACATCCCCCCCATCTCCCCCACTGTGCTACAGTAACACGGTTCAAATGGATTCAGAGGGAAATCTCAGGAGAATGGCTACACATCTACTCTAGCCCAGTATGGGATATGTCTATGACATGGGCTCAGAGGTGGTTAGGAATACCTGTATGGGGATTTCTAACCTCTTAAATCAAGAGAAACCCAGCAAAGGCTCTATGATGCAAAGCCTTGGGGTCATAGAGCATTGTAGAGTAATCATACAATATGTTGTCAGTCTCTTACATCTAACTCAAAACCAATAAGCTCTATATCTTTACAATTCAAGACAAATCAAACAAATATACAGTATTCCACCATCGCAATCCTCGTTCAACTATTTCACATGGGACAGTTCAAGGAGACCTCATCTCATACACAATACTCAATATACAATACACTGTGTATTTTAAATGAACACATTAAAACAATTGGCTTTTGGTGGAACACAAAATCAGGCACAATCTGAAAATCTGTAGACCAATGTAGGATACTGGGAAGTGGTGTCAAACGTAACATGCATGGTTTCTGAGAGCGCAAAATCAATATACGTTGTAATGACTGATCACATTAAGTCAGTGTAGAGGGCAAATATTGATGGCTTTTATTGAGATAAAGCATGGCTGGCTCTAGCTTTTTGGGGTCATGCCAAACAGTATCAACTCAATGAATTCAATGAGTTCTAGCTTCTGTTGCTAGGGAACTTGCAAAATTCTGACCGGATTACGTAATGAACCAAAGCGTCCGTTGCTATGCTGGTTGCTTGGCTCTATTTTACCTTATAAACACTTGCTAAGTCCACACAAAATGATTACCTCAGAATTGCTCTCCAAAGACAGTGTTTTTGATGGTGACAACCTGCTGCTTCAGAGGACTGAAAATAATGGAAAGAGAACACTCTTTCTTTACAATATATTTGTCTTTATATGAGAAAATGTTGTTAAATAATTTAAGCTGTTTTTAGATTGATGTTGCTGGCTACTGTACTTATTTACATCAGCCTATTCAGCTAGCCAGCTACAGTAGGTTGATACAGCTAGCTAGCCAGACAGTTTTATTTAGCTAACGTTAGCAAGCTAGCTAGCTACTGTAACTGTTAATGTAGCTTTCTGTTTGTATGTTACTTGCACTTCAATGGCATTGTAACGGCTGTCGTCGGATAAAGCGGACCAAGACGCAGCGGGGAAATGTGCACTCATCTTTTTTATTTAGTTGGCAAAGAAGGTGAACCAAAAATAAACAACGACAAATAACAGTCCTGTAAGGCTTGAGGCTATACACAGAAACAATCTCCCACTAAACACTAATACAAACACATACCTATATATAGGACCCTCAATCAGAGGCAACTAAAAACACCTGCCTCCAATTGAGAGTCCAACACCCAATTACCTAGACATAGAAATACTAAACTAGAGAGAACATAGAAATACAAAAAACATAGAACATAACCCAAAACCCGTAAATAATAAATCAAACACCCTTCTAAACAAACCACCACCCCGAACCACATAAAACAAATACCCTCTGCCACGTCCTGACCAAACTACAATACAAATAACCCCTATTACTGGTCAGGACGTGACAGGCATACCTCGAGGAGATTTTATTTTATCTTTCCAACAAGGCGTAGTACTATGAATGAAGGCACCACTGATCTCAACAAGAGGCGCAACATTCAGAGAAATTCACAATTCAGGGTAACGTTAAGCAGTTAACTTCTATTAGATAACTGGACAGACTTAGCTATGTACAACCATATTTCAACAATAATTTTCCATCTAGCTAGTTGGTCATTTACATGTTGCTAGCTATACATATAGTTCAGTGGAGGCTGCTGAGGGGAGGAAGGCTCATAATAGTGTCTGGAATGGAGTAAATGGAATGGTATCAAACACGTGCCATGTGGTTGATGCCACTCCATTCATTCCATTCCAGTCATTATTATGAGCCTTCCTCCCATCAACAGCCTCCACTGATATAGTTATATGTCTGTCATATTGAGGTATGTAGCTAGGTGTTTTTGCTAGACATACACAGAGAGAAATAGGGGGGAGAGAGAAGAAGAAAGTGAGAAAGAAAGGATGAAAGTGAGAGAGAGAGAGAGAGAGAGAGGTGGGAAGTGTGTTTGTTGATTTCAAAGAAGTGTTTGAATCAATTTGGCATGAGGCCCTGCTATACAAATTGATTAAAAGTGGTGTGGGGGATAAATATACGACATTATAAAATCCATGTACATAAACAACAAGTGTGCAGTTAAAATAGGCAAAGAACAAACACATTTCTTTCCACAGGGCCGGGGGGTGAGACAGGGATGCAGCTTAAGCCCCACCCTCTTCAACATATATATCAACGAATTGGCAAGGACACTAGAACAGTCTGCAGCACCTGGCCTCACCCTACTAGAATCTGAAGTCAAATGTCTACTGTTTGCTGATGAACTGGTGCTTCTCTCCCCAACCAAGGAGGATCAGAGCAGTACCTAGATATTCTGCACAGATTCTGTTAGACCTGGGCCCTGACAGTAAATCTCGGTAAAACAAAAATAATGGTGCTGCAAATAAGGTCCAGTAGCCAGGACCACGAATACAAATTCCACCTAGACACCATTGCACTAGAGCACACAAAAAACGACACATACCTCGGCCTTAACATCAGCGCCACAGGTAACTTCCACAAAGCTGTGAACAATCTGCGAGACAAGGCAAGAACGGCCTTCTATGCCATCAAAATGAACATAAAATTCGACATACCAATTAGGATCTGGCTAAAAATGCTTGAATCAGTTATAGAACCCATTGCCTTCTATGTTTGTGAGGTCTGGGGTCCGTTCACCAACCAGGAATTCACGAAATGGGACACACACCAAATTGAGACTCTGCATGCAGAATTCTGCAAAAATATCCCCCATGTACAACGTAAAACACCAAATAATGCATGCAGAGCAGAATTAGGCCGATAACCGCTAATTATCAATATCCAGAAAATACCTGTTAAATTCTACAACCACCTAAAATAAAGCGATTCCCAAACCTTCCATAACAAAACCATCACCTACAGAGAAATTAACCTGGAGAAGAGACCCCTAAGCAAGCTGGTCCTGGGGCTCTGTTCACAAACACCAACAGACCCCTCAGAGCCCCAGGACAGCAACACAATTAGACCCAACCAAATCATGAAAAAAGTAAATAAAATCATTACTTGACATATTGGAAAGAATTTACAAAAACTAGAATGCTATTTGGCATTAAGAAGAGAGCAGACAGTGGCAGAATACCTGACCACCGCGACTGACCCAATATAAAGGACATCTTTGATTATGTACAGATTCAGTGAGCATAGCCTTGCAATAGAGAAAGGCCACCGAAGGCCGACCTGGCTCTCAAGAGAAAACAAGCTATGTGCACACTGCCAACAAAATGAGGTGGAAACTGAGCTGCACTTTCTAACCTTCTGCCAAATGTATGACCATATTAGAGACACATATTTCCCTCAGATTAAACAGACACCGAAAGAATTCGAAAACAAATCCAATAATGAGAAACTCCCATATCTTGGGTGAAATACCACAGCGTGCAATCACAGCAGCAAGATTTGTGACCTGTTGCCACAAGAAAAGGGCTACCAGTGAAGAACAAACACCACTGTAAATACAACATATTTTTATGTTTATTTATTTTCCCTTTTGTACTTTAACTATTTGCACATCATTACAGCACTGTGTATAGACATAATATGACATTTGAAATGTCTTCATTCTTTTGGAACTTTTGGAAGTGTAGTGTTAACTATTCATTTTTGATTGTTCATTTAACTTTTGTTTATTATCTATTTCATTTGCTTTGGCAAAGTAAACATATGTTTCCCATGCCAATTAAGCCCCTTAAATTGAAATTGAATTGAGTGGAAGACAGACAGAGAGAGACCGATGGAGAGAGAAAAACAGAGACAGAAAGACAGCAGTGCAAATGTACTTAGACTTTAGTATTTCAACAACTTTTCTCTTCCAACTTGTTAGGCAATCATATGTACCTACGGGGGAACGATGGCCAGCCACACAGGAGGGGGATTTTTACTAAGGAGGAGAAGGAGACCGTTCTGACCGAGATGCATAAGCCCCACCCTCTTGCATGCTGGCCATTTCGGAGTGAAGCGCATGATTGCCAAAATTAACCTACGCTTCTTCTGACAGGGAATTGTCAAGGTGGACAGCTGGGCAAGTGAAATAACCTTTTGTTTATCAATCATATTATATCAGAAATTTTTATGATTTTAATTAATGTCATATCAGAGAGCACACAATGTTCCAAATTGTCACTTTTGTCGAGCCTGCCAGAAGTTTGAGAGGGTGAAGAATATGGCGTCGGAGTTGAAGCCCATCAAAGTTGCCTCACCATGGCACATGATCGGTAAGTGTCCCCCCCCCCCCCAAAAAAAAGGTCATAAAAAAAAAATCTGATAACTGGTTTTGTAATGGTTGCTTTATTTGACCACAGCAGAGTTCAATGTTATAGAATATGTGTGTATGTGTGTGTCAGTATCCTTACAAATATGAAAATCTGCACACTGTATGACACAGATACAGGTAAGAATAAAGTAATCTTCTCTCTAACACTTTAAATGTTAGGGATGGACTTCATTGGACACTACACGAAATCCAGGAATGGCAACAGCTGGTGTCTGACGGCGACCGATCACTTTACCAAGTGAGTGGAGGCAATACCCATTAAGGTCAGTTAAGGAAGAATACGTGCTTAACTCTAAATTCCGTTCTGTAACCATTAAAAAGGGTGCTTAGAACCAAAAATAGATTTTCATTTTGTATGATACCCATTAAGGACGAGACTGGCGAGGCCACCTCCAAGGCGATGATGGACATCTTCAACACCCACAGTTCTCCTGAGGTCATCTTGAGTGACCGAGGTCATGTACGCTGGAACAAGGTACAGATTTTATAAGTTATATTCTGTCACCAATGGTTTGTTTTATTACTTTAAAGTACTATTTAAGTAAATGGTGCTGTCTGGTTTGCTTAATATAAGGACATTTCAATTATTTATACTTTCACTTTACTTTTGGTACTTAAGTACATTTGAGAAATTACATTTACTTTGATACTTTAGTATATTTAAAACCAAATACTTTTATACTTTTACTCAATTAGTATTTTACTGGTACTTTTACTTGAGTCATTTTCCATTTGAATATCTTTACCTTTTCAAGTATGAAAATGTAGTACTTTTCCACCACTGCATATTTCAATATCTTACATTGTCAATAGATATCGCTTTCCTACCCTCTCCTCCAGGTTTGGTGAATGGACCAACCAGAACCTCAAGACTGTCAAGGGCAAGTCCCTTGATTGGTACCAGGAAGGGTGGAAGAACAACCTGAAGGTAATTCTCTTCGAACACAACAACAGCATCCAGGCCTCCACCGAGTACGGATGGGAGCCACAGCTGTTGACTGAGGGAAACAATGCAATTGTATATATAATTGTTGCATATGCTGTAGTCTTTCTCATTTGTGATTGACTTAGTGTTGTTGTTTGTCTATTGCTACCTTTGAATAACGTACTTTCAGATCACTGAAACCCCACCTGATGGGGTGGAAGTTGTGGAACCAGATCAGAACTCCTTTGAGGACCACCTTCAGGAACGGACTGAGAAGGATGTGGAGGTTTTTGACCAGGTAAAAATTATTGTCCGCTTTTAATAGATTTTTTTGGCCCTCAAAGAGATACTGTATGTAAGAAATGTATTTAAAATATGAAATATAATTGCATTCATTCTTGTTATCAATAAAGGTGAGACTGAACATCGACAAGGCACAGGAGAAACAGAAGGAGAGCTATCGGAGCAGAATCAAGAAGGGGACCAAGTTCTATGACATCCTGGCGAATTACTTGGTTTGGAAGAAGGACGAAAGGAAGGCGAGACCTGGGAAACCTTGCTGCTCTTTCGCTCCTAGCTGGAGTTACCATCTGTTAAGGTGAATATAAAAAATCTCAGATAATAAATATTTGCATTGGCACACAAAATAACCTGAAGCTAGTTTTAGTTTCCCTAACACTGATATTTTTCTCTTAGTCTTCCTAGGTTTACCTCAGTGGAAGCCAACAATCTTATCCAGTTGGAGCAGTTGGATGGTCGACTACTAAAAGCACTGACGCCCTAGACTTCAGTGAAGCCCAATAGACAAAGTATGTTAAGCTTTGGTTGACATTTGAGAAAGCAAGAAATGGTAGTTATGCTGAGCTTGTAAAAATGTATCTCTTCAATTTACCTCTCCAAATGACTTTAGGACCATCGATTGTCCAAACCCCCAGGAGGTATCCCATCCACCAGAACCAATGAGTTCGGATCAGTTTGATTCTCTGTGTTCTGAGTCAGAGGAAGACCAGCTTGACGTAGGCTATACCTCTTAAAAGTGTTGAAAAGTACATATCTCCCATTTATAACACTGCACTAATCCATCACATTTTCTCACAGTAAAGTGTAACCTGTGTGTTTGCTTGTTTAAGTGTCTGTCTCCTCCCCTGTTCCCTCTAACTCTGCTCCTGTTCTCCAGGAACTAGGGGTTCTGCCCAACACCTAGACGTGGATCCACCTGATGTCCTCCATTACCAACCACCCTCCAACTTTTCATTACATCATCTACAGCTACTGTAATTGTCATGTTGTCATTATCTGCTAATAAAGTTTGCTAGCCGTATCATACTGGGCAGATGAATAGCATTGCAAACACTCAGAACAAAGAGAGCAGCAGTGCATGGACTTCGTAGTCTCTCTCTTGAAGTCCCCCTTCCGAGACTGGCTGCCTGTTGAGAACAAGTGACAAACAGAACCTCCCACCTACACAGCACCCACCTCCTCTCTATTCCACACACCAGAATTAAGTATTTCAGTCTAATTGCCATGTGAGTGTACAAAAAATAATCTGTGAAAATAAATTCATGACAAACCGGTATCACAAAAAGATAAATGTTTACGTATTAAAATCGTAAATATTGGCAGATTGGTTTTCACAGCTGTTTCACAAGAAAATTGTAAGGTATCCTTTGATGGTATTTATTTGTTCCACATTATTCACTGTTGTATCCTAGGACCTACAATAGATACACATATATTCAGCCACAAGGGTGTACTAAGGAGCTATGCGAGACAGGAAAAAAAATGAATTATAACAATGGACTATTGAAATGATATTATTTCAGTGCAGATAAGGGAAGGGCAAAACATACCGGCCAGATAAGCCAGTATATGAATCAAAAGGATTTGCATATGAACGGAGTGAAAAATAGCTCACTTCGTGATCCTGTAAGGTAAGCTACTATAATGTGTCAAGTAGATTACATGTTTTCTTTGCCATTTCCGAAATGTAGCAACATTAAAGATATGGATTTCATGTTGTTATGTTAACAAGGTACCCAAAAGTAGTTTGAATTCATATTTTCATTTTATTAGCTAAACAAAATTTGCTTAAACCGTTAAATTGTCGTGGAAATCAGCCTTGTTTGCATAGCGATGATGAAAAGAACGCCATTTAGGCTGTAATGACCTCCAAAATTCCAATCATTAGGTCATCACACTGTTGATATACCAACGGACTCTAATAGTTTATCCAATCCCATTGTGACGCAGAGGGGTACACCATTTGGCCGGGGGACATTATTTGGCATGACAGGGCCCCGGCCTCCAGGGAACTCAGTCGGGGTCTCAACTTACTATTGAGAGTAAGAACAATAAAATACACAAGGTGCAAATTTTGAAATTTGGTTGTGCATCAGCTCTTGTTATGTATGTCACTCAATTAGCTGTCAATGAGCTATGTCAATGAGCTATTGGTAGTTAGTCTAGCCAGCTATGTAAACTTGTATTAATCATAGCCGAATACCGACCAGGCACGCAGGGCACGTTCTCATTTAGATATTAACATGGCATAACAGGCTTACTACACTGCTCGTGTCGTGTGCGCGAGCGTTGCAAAATAAATGTAGAAATCTATATTATTCTGTTATTGCACCCACACTGCTCACGCGCGCCAACGAGCGTCTGCGTTGCCAAGGGCTAAAATAGAAGTCAGTTCTATTTGTGACTCTGAATGCGGTGCAAGTCCTGCCTCTCCCATCTCCTCATTGGTTTATAGAAGCAGGTACCCACGTGCCATCTCCTCATTGGTTATACCCACGTGGGTGACTGAAAGACGAACGAGGTCAGTGGCGGTAATGCACCTAATTTATGAAAGTTGCCAAGAGAAGTCAAGAGAAGAAAAAGCCTGGAAGGAGGAGAGATGACTAGAAACGTTTCGGTTGACCGTTTTATGTGTGGATTAATTGTGTTTACGTTCCACCTGCTAGTACATATTCCTGAATTGGAGGTGGGAACGTTGTGGTGATTTTCACATGGACTGAAGAAATAACAACATGTAGGGCACTGTGTCAAGGGCACTGACAAGTGTCAGTGTAGCTAGCTAGCATGCTAAACTTCTCTAGCTAGCTAATGTTATCTGTTATTACGCTACACCATATTCAAAAAATGTGCCAGCTGGCTAGGCTGGCTTTGGAGCTGTATTTGTCATAATCATTTAGGGAAAACTTCGCCACAGATGGATAGGGGAAACCAGTATATTTGACTATGCCATCTAGCGCTAAATTTACGGTATGTTTCATAATTGAGGACGCAAATCCCCCATAGAAATAGAAAGAATAAGATGAAGCTCCGGTAATATGCATAGCCTAACTACTGAACGGTTTGGACTAGAGACGCATTTTTCTACATTGTAATGCACGGAGCAACCTTTGGTAAGCTGCTGGCAGGCTATTTGGCTGCGCTACAGCAATGCCAAGTCAGCCAGTGCTCATGCCATGGTTCTCACAGCTGGGGGACATGACATGATAGGCTACAATGTCTTCGCTCATGTTGCACGCCGCAAATGATCTGTAACAACAGCCTGAGCACATCAGACATGAAACATAAAACACCAATACAAATGATCTGTAACAACAGCCTGAGCACATCAGACATGAAACAAAAAACACCAATACAAATGATCTGTAACAACAGCCTGAGCACATCAGACATGAAACAAAAAACACCAATACAAATGATCTGTAACAACAGCCTGAGCACATCAGACATGAAACAAAAAACACCAATACAAATGATCTGTAACAACAGCCTGAGCACATCAGACATGAAACAAAAAACACCAATACAAATGATCTGTAACAACAGCCTGAGCACATCAGACATGAAACAAAAAACACCAATACAAATGATCTGTAACAACAGACTGAGCACATCAGACATGAAACATAAAACACCAATACAAATGATCTGTAACAACAGCCTGAGCACATCAGACACGAAACAAAAAACACCAATACAAATGATCTGTAACAACAGCCTGAGCACATCAGACACGAAACAAAAAACACCAATACAAATGATCTGTAACAACAGCCTGAGCACATCAGACACGAAACAAAAAACACCAATACAAATGATCTGTAACAACAGCCTGAGCACATCAGACATGAAACAAAAAACACCAATACAAATGATCTGTAACAACAGCCTGAGCACATCAGACATGAAACAAAAAACACCATACAAATGTAATAAGATCACAAAATAGATAAACAAGTGTGTGGAATTTTCTTTCATGTTTGCCTTTTCATTATAGGTTAGACACTTGTGATATCTAAATGCACCAATCAAAGCAGTGGAGAATGGTAAAAATCATTCATCTTGGGGCGACGGGGGGAGCGTGGTCCCAAAATGCAATCAAATCACATGCAATTTGACCATTTATAAAATTATATATATATATATATAAATTATACAGACTTGCTAAACAATTTGTGAAACTTAACAAATTATCCAGTGGATTGTGATAATTTGCTGGTAAAAAAGTGGAGGTGCAAAACACAAGTTTGCACCCCCTATTATAATTTTCTCCATGGCTCAAGCAGCCAAGTGTACACTATGGCGAACAGCTGTTTTGCTCAGCCAAAGATGATCTATTATATTTCTCAGCTCAGTCTCGACTCGCAAACAGGAAGAACTTTGTAGGTGTTTCTGATTAATAAACAATGCCATGCAGGTGGGTGGTTACATTCAAATGAAACCCTGCACTGAAAAGAAACAGACTAAAATCTATTAGCACATCATACACAGAGCATTGGCACAGAAAATATCAGAAGTTTCCACTTCGGCTTTCCCACTTCAAGACCCAATAAATGTATATCATACTTTGACTAAAACGACGACTTATAATATAATATCCAAATTGATTACTTTTCTAAATGAGACACTGTAAACTTTTTCCAAATTAACCTAGATGAAGCAACTTCTCAGGTTAATTAAAGTTTAATTCCCAAATAGCCTATACAGGTTTGATTTATCATTAAATTGATCAATCAGTAAAATTTTGTTTTTACAAAACACATTCAGTAACCCCGCCTCCAGCGGGAATCCCATGTGGCTTCGGCCTTAGGGAGAAGTGTACCAGAGTGGTGAATGTACCCTAACATCTGAACTACTGTTTACACTTATGATATCCAATCAATGGAAATTGTATGGATTATCGTCTCATTCAATTTAATAAGTTAAATTCTTGAACATACCATAACTTAAATTGTTGTGCAACATCATGGTTAAGCTATGGGCATCATCTTTCAGCTGAAAATTTTTTCACTCTTAAAACTGACATTTGTTCTCTTTGCCCCATGGCAAAATGATTAGAATTGCATTAAAACATACATTTTTCTCTCCGCCATCAAGAGAGGGGCCACTAAAATGTTTTGCCGCAAAGTGTGGGGCCCCCCAACCAAATCTCACTTACGGTCTGTCATGCCAACTAATGCCCCCCTCTGCGTCACAATGGGATTCCACAAACTATTAGCATCCGTTGCTATATCAACAGTTTGATGACCTAAAATAAAGCAACCATTAAAGAACAACTTATCAATGCAAAATTTGAATTGACAGCTTATGTCGGTATGCCTGGAGCCGGCACTCAGATAAAAGTGATCTTATTACAAAGCCATTAAAAAAACATTTTTCTTTAAGTGGAGTAATAATGCTACCATTAGTGCTGTTAGCTATGACTGATACTTAATCAATGCCTGGTGGACTTCCAAACTTCTGATGCAATCCAAATTTACACAGCATTTATCAAGCATGGAAACGTGCAATCCAGGTGCTCCATACTTATGCATATGAATGTCTGCTGCTAAGCACAAAATGTTTGATAATATTTATAACTGTCTGTCCCAAAGGCTCTTCAAAGTTGTATTCTGAAGGGAAGCATAGTTGAGTCTGCCCATTCCACAGGGAAATAGAGCTTCTGCTTTTGAACCTGTTTGCTGGGGTAAAAAAAAGTGTATTTTCAGGAAGGCGTTAGCCGAGTTTTTTTCTGCTGCTTCAGATCAAGCAACAACTGCAGCTTATCTAAGGGTCTGAATGTATGCGAGTGATAGAGGTTACCTTGAGTCAAGTGAGAATAGATCAGAACACATCAGTTTGATAAAAGCCCTGATCTCTTAAGAGATTATGGATTTCTTTCTCTTACAATTTCTTCCGGCATCAAACAGACCAATTCTTATTGGAATAAAAAAATATATAACTCTATCACTGAAACGCTTTAGCCATAGGTAGAATTGACAAATAACTGAAGGGAATTTGAATAGGTAGTAATTTAATGGTTGATGGAGAAAGAAATGTGGTGGGATCCAGTGTGTACTGAAGGTGAGCGCTCCATGGGGACAGAGATTCCCAGGAGAACTGCAGGAAAGCAGTTGAGGGTGAAGTGTGTGGGGGAAGAGCTGAAATAATGATTATGTCAAAGGTTGCAAAATCGTAATGTATAACAGGGAGCAATGATCTGTGCAACAGTATGATACAGAGAACACCAACATGGTAGATTTGTTTTTAAAGAACAATTTATTCTCAACACCAGCCTCAATTTGTTCTCAACACCAACATGTTCTCCTCTCAGATTTAAGCTTGCGATTTGACTTGTTGCTCGCTGTGACTTTGGTATCTTGGCAATGACAGAATGATTGCATGAAACTTCACTCCCAAAGAATGGCAGTGCGTTCATTGCCCTTTCATTCATTAAAGTGTTCTCTTTGTGAGAATGTACTTTGAACACAGCAGAGCGTTTAGAACATTTAGAGTATGAAGAAAAATAACTGGGCCTGTGCTTAAAAATTCTTGGTTGAGAAGTTCTAACATTCTTTCAACCTTTTACTGCGGGGGCTAGATCAGGGTCACACAGAGAGTTTTTTGGTAGTCTTCAACAAATACACCTCACCTCACCTCACCTCACACACAATAATGTAATGCAATACATTTCAACAGTATATCCGACATGGTACAGGTGAGCCTATAACCATTATAGGCTTTAAAACAACAAGACACCTGTACCATGTCGGATACACAGTTGAAATGTATTATATTTTGAGTTTGCATCCCAATATTACACTTTATATACAGTACATCATAGAAGACTGAAATATAACAAAACCGTTTGACATAGAAACGCTGGATTTTCGGCAGTTTTTTACAAAGAATGTTTATTCATTATGAAATCATGAGAAAGAAGATGAGTAGGCGGCCGGTACGTTGCAATGAATTTCAATGAACTATTAACATAATATACTGCTCAAAAAAATAAAGGGAACACTTAAACAACACAATGTAACTCCAAGTCAATCACAGTTCTGTGAAATCAAACTCTCCACTTAGGAAGCAACACTGATTGGCAATAAATTTCACATGATGTTGTGCAAATGGAATAGACAACAGGTGGAAATTATAGGCAATTAGCAAGACACCCCCAATAAAGGAGTGGTTCTGCAGGTGGAGACCACAGACCACTTCTCAGTTCCTATGCTTCCTGGCTGATGTTTTGGTCACTTTTGAATGCTGGTGGTGCTTTCACTCTAGTGGTAGCATGAGACGGAGTCTACAACCCACACAAGTGGCTCAGGTAGTGCAGCTCATCCAGGATGGCACATCAATGCGAGCTGTGGCAAGAAGGTTTGCTGTGTCTGTCAGCGTTGTGTCCAGAGCATGGAGGCGCTACCAGGAGACAGGCCAGTACATCAGGAGACGTGGAGGAGGCCGTAGAAGGGCAACAACCCAGCAGCAGGACCGCTACCTCCGCCTTTGTGCAAGGAGGAGCAGGAGGAGCACTGCCAGAGCCCTGCAAAATGACCTCCAGCAGGCCACAAAAGTGCGTGTCTGCTCAAACGGTCAGAAACAGACTCCATGAGGGTGGTATGAGGGCCCAACGTCCACAGGTGGGGGTTGTGCTTACAGCCCAACACCGTGCAGGACGTTTGGCATTTGCCAGAGAACACCAAGATTGGCAAATTCGCCACTGGCGCCCTGTGCTCTTCACAGATGAAAGCAGGTTCACACTGAGCACATGTGACAGACGTGACAGAGTCTGGAGACGCCGTGGAGAACGTTCTGCTGCCTGCAACATCCTCCAGCATAACCGATTTGGCGGTGGGTCAGTCATGGTGTGGGGTGGCATTTCTTTGGGGGGCCGCACAGCCCTCCATGTGCTCGCCAGAGGTAGCCTGACTGCCATTAGGTACCGAGATGAGATCCTCAGACCCCTTGTGAGACCATATGCTGGTGCGGTTGGCCCTGGGTTCCTCCTAATGCAAGACAATGCTAGACCTCATGTGGCTGGAGTGTGTCGGCAGTTCCTGCAAGAGGAAGACATTGATGCTATGGACTGGCCCGCCCGTTCCCCAGACCTGAATCCAATTGAGCACATCTGGGACATCATGTCTCGCTCCATCCACCAACGCCACGTTGCACCACAGACTGTCCAGAAGTTGGCGGATGCTTTAGTCCAGGTCTGGGAGGAGATCCCTCAGGAGACCATCCGCCACCTCATCAGGAGCATGCCCAGGTGTTGTAGGGAGATCATAAAGGCATGTGGAGGCCACACACACTACTGAGCCTCATTTTGACTTGTTTTAAGGACATTACATCAAAGTTGGATCAGCCTGTAGTGTGGTTTATCCACTTTAATTTTGAGTGTGACACCAAATCCAGACGTCCATGGGTTGATAAATTGGATTTCCATTGATTATTTTTGTGTGATTTTGTTGTCAGCACATTCAACTATGTTAAGAAAAAAGTATTTAATAAGATTATTTCTTTCATTCAGATCTAGGATGTGTTATTTTAGTGTTCCCTTTATTTTGTTGAGCAGTGTATATTTACAAAATGATACATATGGGAGCAATCAGCCTAGTACATCAGGACGCACAACTGCAGCGTGTTTCGATTACTAGAGTCTAGGGGCCTACCTTCCCACTGCCTTCTTCTCACTTATGAAATGATGAAAAATATTAATAACGTTCCACCCATGAGGCCACTAGAGGGCAATTTGGTCATTTGACAGCAGGAAAGGGCTACAAGCAACATAAAAGGAACATTTGGATAATTACCCCTCGTGATACAATCATTGCTAAACGTATAATAAAGGTCATGAAGCCTTGGTACAACCTACGAGGGAGTGCCAGCTCTCTCTGTTATTTCCCTCCACCGTTTTTACATAGATCTCACAGAATAAGAGCTCTTGATGTGCTTCCATTATTCCCATCAGGTCATGCAAACCACTAGCTAAACTTGCTAGGTGCTCTTCCATCACCCTCTCCCATCACTAATAACACAGAACTCAGCTCTGACTAGCACTAATACCATAGAGGAGATGGGGGACTGTGGTACAGAGATCACCAGTATCTCATTAACGGGCACACAGTAAGCTCTTGTGTTGTTACTGAGTGGGTTAAAGAGTGTGTGGGAGTCACTTATATAACTTTTATACCATAATGGAGCAGTCAATACTTCCATAACAGTAGAGTTGTGCTTTTTAATGACTAGTTGTTAGAGTTTGCTGAAAGAGACTATTGATATTTTTTATTTGAAAATTGAATGGCCTTGAATTTCATATCATACAGTATGTTTGCTGAACCCACAGGCTTTGACAGTGCTCATACACAATTGGATCAGGCTTGTTGAATAACAGAAATGTCTAATTAAGGCCAACTGTACTTGGACTGAATTAAGATTAGAGAGATAAAAAGTGTCTATTAAAGACACAATCCTCTCTTAATTATATTGTCTACGGAGATGCTAGAGTAAGATATGATAGGAAACAATCTTTTCCACTTCCCTGCTCAACTGGTGCCTTATCGTTCATGAAACGTTAGGGTAATTTGCACTGTCAGCCATATCCGGGCCCCACATTTCCCCAACATTAACTGCACGATTAAAAACTCATTCCAGCTGTAATTCTGCAGTTAAGCGCCTTTACCTCTCCCATGTTACAGATGTAGAATCATAATTTGAGCCAGTTTGCTACAGCAGCAAAATAGAATGTACAAAACATTAGGAACACCTGCTTTTTCCGTGACATAGACTGTCCAGGTGAATCCAGGTGAAAGCTATGACCCCTTGTTGATGTCACTTGTTAATTCCACTTCAAATCAGGGTAGATGAAGTTGAGGAGACAGGTTAAAGAAGTATTTTTAAGTGCCTTTGAACGAGGTATGGTAGTAGGTGCCAGGCGCACCGCTTTGAGTTTGTCAAGAACTGCCACGAATCTGCTGCGCTTTGTATTGCTCAACAGTTTCTGGTGTGTGTATCAAGAATGGTCCCCCACCCAAAGGACATCCAGCCAACTTGTCACAACTGTGAGAAGCATTGGGATCAACATGGGCCAGCATCCCTATGGAACGCTTTCGACACCTTGAAGAGTAGAATGCGCCGATGAATTGAGTGTGTTCTGATGGCAAAAGGGGGTGCAAGTCAATATTAGGAAGGGGTTTGTAATGTTTTGTACACTCAATGTAATTAACATACATTTTTGTAGGCTTGATAGATTCACTTGATAGATTCGTAAGGGAAAATCTGAAATTTCAAGTGGAAATTACACTTCAGAAACCTTTTAAAACTTAAAATACACTAAGTTTTAAATATCCTGGATTGCAGAAATGATCTCCTGCAACAGGATGATCAAATTAAGATCCTACATCTGTAGATCGTCCTAATCCTTCCTCTGACGTACAGTATGTGTCCACTCTTCTCAAATCGTTCCAACTGATGCACATAATGTTTTAATTAACGAACATATTTTCAGGAAATAAGATATCCTAATATGAGTCCAGCCAGCTGATTTATAGATCATCATTATCTCCTAGTAAGAGGCTTTATCCAACTGAATTCAACTGCCTTTTTATTTCCTCAAAACAGTACACTATGAATTAGAAAGTAAAGCTTACTGGAGCATCCAAGGTTAAGCGTTCCTTATAAACACCCAGCAAAAGAGTTCTCCTGTAGACTGAGAGGGTTGAAAACAAGCCATTTACCAAACCACTGTCATTTATACTGTAATGAATACCAGCGTAATACTGTTAATGTGGATATATAATTAAACAACCATTTTGTACTCTCTCTCTGCTACTGTATGATTCATTTCCTAGTATTTTTCTCACTTCCCCTGTCAGGTTGTTAGTACTGCTGCTCTACATACCGTATGGTTTGAAACTTACTGTGATAGATTTAGATTATAATACAGTTATTATAATGTAATAATAAACAGTAACAGATCGAAACTGTTTTAATCAAAAAAAGGGTAGCTAAAACTGAAATGAATCAATATCCACTCTACACAATAATCAAAAATAAAATATCATCATGGCTGCCTCTCTCCTGCAGTCTATGAACTCTATAGGCTTGGACAGGCACTTCTCACTATATTACCTGTTGGGTTCGGGCATCTCTCTCTCTTGCCTTCTCTGCCTGTCTGTCTGTTAATGGCTGTCACTATCCTGCTATGATCATGATGGCACCAAACAAAGTCAATACATGGAACACACCTTCCTGACCCATAATCACGGTGATGAAGTTAAAGACGTCTGAAGCTGAAAGCACTCAAATTTGCCAGCTAGTTTGCCAAGGGTGGTGTGCAGGCAGTTGTCAATAACCTTACAGTCCTTTGCACTACACTTCTTGATTGGTGGCACATCCATTGCTAACATGCTGAACCTATGATGAAGACTAAGACAGTGATTGTACAAGTAATTCTGTACCAGCTAGGAAGTATTCTTGGCTTCAAAATATTCACTGCCAGTTTTTCAGACAGCCAGAGCTACCCAGCGTTAGCTGATTAGATAAAAACCTGACACAGCAGAAAATGACTAAACTATCAATGTAAAGTAACATGCCCCCCCCCACCCACCCCGGTTAGATATTATCTCACATGGAGCAGGAACCCAATTATTATTTTCCTTTAATCAGCAGCTTTAATAGGACTGATGAGAATGGGTAGACTGGGAAGGAGGGAGGAAGAAAGAGGCATGGGTCATTCACTAATCTCCTCTACCTCTTCACCACTCCACTCAACAACTCATCAAATATTAATGCAAACCACCCTTCACCTTTCCTCATTTTAAACACTGTCTTAGAACAAATGGATACTTCTCACTCTTAGCTGATTTATAATGCATTTAGTTAGGGCTCTGGGAGGTTCTCGAAGCCAAAGTTGGAAATACAAACTCTCTCTCAAATAGAAACGAAGGGCCAAAGGATCTAGCTAAAGCACCATCCTGTTGCTAGCAGCTACAGTAAAATATCCCCGCAGACCAAGCTGTCAATACCTTCGACTTTCTCCACCATTTGATACGTACGTTGTTTATTGTAAGTCTCGAACATTGCTGGAACTCTCCCTTGTATCTGTGCGCTCCAAGATGAATTTAAGACTCCTGGACTGTGTGAAGTGTATAGTATCATCAATGGAGCCTGGGACCGTGACGGTGACCTTGAGAAACTCACCGTATCTTATTTCCCCCTCACTGTCAAAGGCTGGGCTGGGGGTCGATCACTGAGAGGATGTGGGGTAGGGGGACGGTTGGTTTGGTAACACACCTTCAGAATTCAGAGTCAGAATCAAAAAGTATAAGGATAGAGTTATTGGTTGAACAGAACATTGCTTCTCCATTCTCTGGATGTCTTGGAGATTTATATTCTTTATGCAAACTCTGCCTCCAGTATCGATCCCTCCTACTGTCTGGGTACCACGTGCTCATTCCACTTATCTGTAATAAATCATAGTGTTCAAAACAGGAACAGCTACGATCACTCATGAAATGTCACTTTTACCCTTCAATGAGGCAAGTGGAGTAGGATAATAGACTAGTGATGACTGGCTTGCTACCGTACTTCATCACTGTTCAAGCTCCACTTCACTAGGCCTACTCTCTGTCGGAAGTTTCAGTTACAAACAGTCTGGCCACTCCAGTGACTTTGTTAACAGTTAGCAAATAATTACTTCATGAAATGGGAACTTCTGGAATCAACAGTCTTTGCTTTGCTCAATGACAAAAGCTGCGTATGAAAATGAAATGCATTCATGTGCCAAAATAGCACCATGCTTCTGCAAGTCATGCAGATATATTGATATATGAGAAGACCATATTTCCACTGACCTTTATGATTAGGATATCTGAAAAAGCTAACTCGGGAAGCAGAAATACTGGGAAAATGTCTAATTGTCTCAGCTCCCAGTAATGCATTACAAAATGGCTCAGTTCAGATCAGGACACATCATTTGTACCATTTCAAAAAAGCACATTTGACATACCTCAAATGAACCCTTTTCCATGTTTGATATGCACATGAGATGAAAGTTTGTTTCTTCATTTGTAGATAGCACTAATCAGTGTGGGTTATTAGCTTTTCTAATTGCCAAATATTTCTAATTACGAATTGCAGCAGTAACAAGCTTAAAGGATTACATGTTCCTCTTTAATTAAGAGCATGAAGGACCCATAAATCTGTTCATTAATTATTGATATTACCTTTCTAAGAGATCTTGGGTGAAACTTGGTGAACAGGTTTACAGCACTCTCAGATATGGAAAATAGTAGGGAGGGAAACAGTACCCATATTGCACAGGCATGCAGCCTCTGCTGAAAAAACCTCACTGGAAGTGTGAGATGAAATAAATGGGGAGAAAAATAGACAGAAATAATAAAAACAGACACCAGATAAAGCTAATCAGAGGAGCAAAGGATAAATGAAATTCCCTCTCATCCTGTCTGTGGCGTGGC
>NC_138312.1:18820000-18825000 GCF_965601325.2 Salmo salar
AGAGTAAAGCTGCAGGAAGATGGTTGATGGAGAGAGAGAGAGGGAGAGAGAGAAAGAGAGAGAGAGAGAAAGTAAAGCTGCAGAAAGATGATTGATAGAGAGAGAGAGAGAGAGAGAGAGAGAGAGAGAGAGAGAGAGAGTAAAGCTGCAGAAAGATGGTTGATGGAGTGTGAGAGAGAGAGAGAGAGAGAGAGAGAGAGAGAGAGAGAGAGAGAGAGAGAGAGAGTAAAGCTGCAGGAAGATGGTTGATGGAGAGAGAGAGATGGAGAGAGAGAAAGAGAGAGAGAGAGAAAGTAAAGCTGCAGAAAGATGATTGATAGAGAGAGAGAGAGAGAGAGAGAGAGTAAAGCTGCAGAAAGATGGTTGATGGAGAGAGAGAGAGAGAGTAAAGCTGCAGAAAGATGGTTGATGGAGAGAGAGAGAGAGAGAAAGAGAGAAAGTAAAGCTGCAGAAAGATGATTGATGGAGAGAGAGAGAAAGTAAAGCTGCAGAAAGATGGTTGATGGAGAGCGAGAGAGAGAGAGAGAGAAGAGAGAGAGAGAGAGAGACTAAAGCTGCAGAAAGATGATTGATGGAGAGAGAGAGAGAGAGAGAGAGAGAGAGAGAGAAAGTAAAGCTGCAGAAAGATGATTGATGGAGAGAGAGAGAGAGAGAGAGAGAGAGAGAGCGAGAGAGAGAGAGAGAGTAAAGCTGCAGAAAGATGGTTGATGGAGAGAGAGAGAAAGTAAAGCTGCAGAAAGATGATTGATGGAGAGAGAGAGAGAGAGAGAGAGAGAGAGAGTTTTGAGTTTTTGAGTTTTTATAAAACCTTTATTTTCTACTCAATTGTTAACATAAATAATGACATACTGTCTTTTCAGAAATGAAACACCAAATGTAATTCCTAAAAAAAAGACAAAAATACACAAAAAAGACTAAAATAACAACAACAAAAAAATTTAAAACTAAAGAACCTATACATTCAACTTATTTCTCCAACAAAAAATAATTTCCCCTCCTCTACAAAACAAAGCGCTCCTTCGTATGCCCACTTCTCCTCAAACAATGGGAGATCTTTTACAGCTGAGTAGAACTCAAAATCCACTTTTATTCTTATTTTCACTAATCCTTTAAAAACACATCTTACATCCTGCCCATATCCCGTTTCTATCTTATGTTTCCTACTCAGAAAAATGGACATCTTTGCTTGTCCCAAAATAAAATTTAACAGTTGACATTTTCTTTTCTGTTGCTTTCTATATTGAAACCCCAAAATAAAAACAGTGTTATTGAAAATCTCCCCTACAGCTTTAAACAAAGACTCCAGCATCTCCAAGAGAGGTTTTATCCTCTCACACTCCATAAAACAGTGAAAAATGGTTTCTCTTATATTACAAAAAGGACATCCATCTCCAACATCTGAGTTAATAACAGATACAAAAGCATTAACTGCAATGATGCCATGCAAAACCCTCCATTGCATATCACCAGTACCCTTTTGTAACGGTGGCTTGTACAGTGCTCTCCATGCTGGCTTTACCTTGTCATCAATGCCCAATTTTACCCTCCATGGAGTGTCTTTTCTAGTTTTCAATTTATCTTTATTCAACACCTTGACACACCCCCTATATGTCTTTCCCATTCACCTCATCCAAACCCACCTCTTCCAACCCTCTCAAATCCAGTAATATCGCCTTTCTTTCTGACTCTGGGATATTTGGTGTAATCCCTAGTCTTGGAAATGAGACATCTTCATCTTGTACCTTCTTCTTGTGGCTATGAAGCATACCCCACTCTTCTGCTGACAAAGCCTTCCTGCAGCTTCCCAGCAGTTGTCCTACCATCCTTTCCGACCTCACCCCCAAATGTTCAGCCACCCGTCTTCCATCCATTAAGGCGGGCCCAGCCATGGCCATTAACTGTTTTAAGGTGATGATTTTGCCCTTCACCAGAATCTTGGAAAAATGTGTAACAGCTGCAGTTGTGCAATCAAGTCTTGCCCCATACACCAGAGGTTCCTCCAACAGCCAATGCACTGACTCCGCTGAAGTTCGTCTGGACACCTTCATTATGCTCCACACCCTAAGAAGGCCTCTGTAAAACGGAGGTATTCCCTCCCTAGAAATCTGGCTACTATCAACCAAAAATAAAGCTTTCTTTAAACCTAATCCTCCAACCTGCTGATATACAAGACCTGCCACCCCTCTCCAAACCACATTTTCCGGTCCATAAAGCAACCTTTGAATAAACTGAAACCGGAAAGCAGCAGCCCTACTAGCAAGATGTACAAGACCTTGTCCCCCCTCCTCTTTTGATAAATACAAAACACTTTGTGGAACCCAGTGATATTTATCCCAAAAGAAATCCACAATTATTGCCTGTATCTTAGCCAGAAGGCCAGATGGTGGTTCTAAAACTGACAACCGATGCCACAGTGCAGAGGCAATCACATTGTTAACTATAATAGTGCGCCCCCTATATGACATACGAGATAGCAACCAACGCCATTTCCTTATCCTCCCTTCCACCATTTCAACCACCCCAATCCAATTTTTTTCCATAGTCCCCTCATCTCCCAGGTACACTCCAAGATACTTAAAACCTCCCTTACACCATTCCAGCCCCCCTGGCAAAGCCATGATCCCTCCAGACCATTCTCCAATCTGTAAAGCACAACTCTTTTCCCAATTTACCTTTGCAGAGGATATTCCCCTAAAACGATCAACCATTAGACTCAAACTATCCACCTCCGCTTGATTTTTCACTAAAACAACTACATCATCAGCATAGGCTGAGAGACGAATAGGAGGAATATCCCTTGAAAGGTACACCCCCTCAATGCGACTTCTAATGCTATTTAGTAGTGGCTCTATAGCAATGGCATATAACATTCCCGACAAAGAACATCCCTGCCTAATACCTCTACACACTTTAAAAGGAGCACTCAAACCACCGTTAACTTTCAATACACTTTCAATGTCACCATATATCACCTCTATCATGGCAATAAAACCAGAGCTGAACCCAAACGCCTCCAAAGTGTGCCATAAATATTGATGTTCAACTCGGTCAAATGCCTTTTCCTGATCAATTGAAATTAGACCAGCATCCAACCCAATAGCCCTAGAGACGTCCAAAAAATCACGAATCAGAGAAATGTTATCCCCTATCTGCCTGCCAGGAACACAGTAGGACTGGTCCGTATGTATGATCTGCCCCATCACCTCCCTCAACCTGTTGGACAAAGCCTTTGACAGGATCTTATAATCAGTGCACAATAAAGCCACCGGCCTCCAGTTCTTCACCTCCCTAGGGTCACCCTTTTTGGGCAGTAGGGTGAGGACAGCCCTTCTGCAGCTTATTGGTAGTAACCCTCCGGTTAAACTATCATTAACTACTGCTAGCCAATCCTCTCCCAACATAACCCAAAAAGACTTTAAAAAATCAACGGGAAGCCCATCAATGCCTGGTGCCCTTCCATTTTCCATGCCTTTTAATGCAGTGTATAACTCCTGCAAAGACAATGGTTGCTCAAGCTCAACCTGAGCTTCTGCAGCCACCTGTGGGAGTCCATCAAGGAACTGCTGTGTCACTTTTTTATCCTCTTTGTACTCACACTTGTAGAGCTCAGCATAGAACTCTACTGCCCTCTTTCTAATTTCACTAGGTCTAGTGAGCTCTTGTCCAACAGCTGATTTGAGACAATGAATAATTTTTCTTTGTCCATTCTTTTTCTCTAAACCAAAGAAAAATTTGGATGAGGCATCCATTTCAGAGATTCCCTGAAACTTACTTCTCACCAATGCCCCCTGTGCTCTGATACCCAGCAGGTCTGCCAATGCAGCTTTTTTCCTCTTGAGGGCCTGAGTGTGGCCTCGATCTCCTGTGGTCTCAACCAACGTCATGAGTTCCACTATTTCAGTCTCTAGGGCTTTCATTGATCTGGTGATATCCTTGGTGACATTCCTCGTGTATTGCTTACAGAATTGTTGAATCTGGATTTTCCCTATATCCCACCACTGTTGAAGGGATACAAAACTGGCCTTTTGAGACCTCCACCTCTCCCAGAAAAAACTAAAACATTTCCTGAAGTGAGCATCACTCAATAAAGTTATGTTAAAATGCCAGTATGCGCTTTTAGGTTTTACATCGTTAATGAACACCACCTCTGTTATTAAACAATGATCAGAAAAACCCACTGGGGTTATCACACTTGATTTACAGACCTGAGATTGATTCTCAAAACAATAAAACCTATCTAACCTGGCCATAGAGATGGTGTTCTCTCTCACATGCACCCAGGTATACTGCCTTGTGCCTCCATGTTGACTCCGCCAAATATCATTTGTTACAATGAGACGTTTTAAAAAAGTCCTTGAGGCTATATGAGGTTCTTTGTGATTTCTATCTAAATCACTGACTGTGCAGTTAAAATCCCCAGCAATAAATAAATAATCTTCATTGTTACATTTCTCAATGGTATTTGATAATGTCTCTAAAAAGCATACCCTCTCAACTGCCACCACTGGGGCATATACATTTATCAGACACATAGTGATGTTTTCATACCTTACTCTAACTTTTAATAACCTCCCCTCAACTACCTCTTCAACCTCATATGACAAAGGCAAAAACCCTTTTGAGAACAAGATGGCCACACCCCCACTTTTTGAGTTTTTATGACTACACACCACTGTCCCCCCCCACTCCTGTTGCCACATAACTTCATTTTCCAAATTACTATGCGTTTCTTGTAGAAAAATTATGTCACTTCCCTTTCCCCTAATTAACTCATACACTATGGCTCTTTTTTTAACGTCTCTTGCCCCATTTACGTTTAAAGAAGAAATCTTAAAACTGCTCATGGATGAAAAAAAAATACAAAGGAAGACCCAGAAACCACATCTCTTTACATACTTAAAGCTGCGATTGAACTCTTTCATTTTCTTTAGAATTTTCATCACTTATCACTCTCGTGACCACTTTCTTGAGTCTAGCAATTTCAGGGCTTGTCAAACTTC